>NC_057798.1:429527646-429869284 GCF_018294505.1 Triticum aestivum | reverse complement strand
TCGTCAGGGTTACGCCGGCCCGAGGCGTCTCTCATCACGAGAAACGGAAGAACCCTGCCCCCGGTAGCACGGTGCGAGCAATGCCTGGTTGCGCCCTCGGGCGGCAGCGTGGGAAGGAGGGACAACAGGGGAGGTGCCTCCGACGGCAGCTAGGGTTTCTCCCAAGCCGTCCGCGGGGCGACACGGAAGTCGAGACGTCCTATTGTCTTGTAGCTAGTTGATCTTTTTAAAGACAATAAGGATCCAAGCATTGATTAACGATCCCAATACGCAAGGCAGTAAGCAGAGCTGCAAAAGAGAAAAGCGGGATTAAGCGAAGGTCCAACGAAGAAGCCCGATCGCCCTGTAGGCGAATAGTTTTTGCACCCTTCTTTTTCGATGGATCCCTTTGTTCTTTTCATTTTTACAGAGCGGACAGAGGCAGGCCTACCATAAAGGCCTCACAGGCGTCGACGCGCCCCATGAAAGAAAACTAAACATGTGCATGCACGTCGAGAATTATTGTGGCGTTGCCAACCCGTAAAGCGCGAGGCATGCAGCATGTGGAACAAAAGCAGCCATGAAAGAACGTCCTGAGCTCCCTCCCTATGCCCCATCGCAGATTTGGCCGGCGGCATCGATCCCTTCCCTTCCTTCCTTGAGGGTTGAGGCCACCAAACCAAACCTCCCCGCGGGTGAAGGAAAAAAGCGGGTGGCGTCTTGTACGTGGTACCCCTACTCGTATCACCGTACGCATGCAGTGCAGCACGGGCAAACCGGAAAAAGAAAAATCTGAATTGCGTCCACGAGATACAAGAGGGTTTGCAGACAGAGACGCAGCTGCCTGCATCGACGAGAGATGTGGTGGTATTTCCTTGTGGCCCACACAACGCAGCTGCTGCGGGCTGAAACCAAGGAGGAGGGAGGGAGGGGTACGTCCTCTCCTCGTGGCACGGACAAACATATGTCCCCCCATGCGCAGAGTGCACAAAGCCACACCGCCTAGTGCTGCAGATGACGCCAGGGGCGTTCCGGTAAAACCGCACGCTAGCTAGATGCCCTTGCTTTCGCTCGATCGATCGGAGGATGTATAAACACCCATATATAGTAATCCTATACGCAGCGTAACGCATAACACCTAACTAAGCTAGGCTACTAAGCCAAAGCACAACAAGGGAGCAGGAGAGGGAGATATACCTCGCTGCTTGGTCTCGATCTTCCATGGATGAGCAAGGGGAGAGGGGGCTCCAGCTGCTGCTCCCCGCAGCCGCTGCTCGGGTGCTCCGGGAAGCGCCGGCCAGCGCCGCCACCGACCACCAGCAGCTGGACCTGGACCTGTCCATGAGCATTGGGCCGAGGCAGCAGCAGCTGCAGCTGCAGCTGCCACGGCCGGCGCCGCCGACTCCACCGGCGAACGAGAGCAGGAGAGCAGCGGCGACTGTGGCCGCCAGCGCTGCGACGGCGAGGCACGTGCAGCAGCAGCAGCAGCAGGTGACGGTGGACGTCCGCGCCGTGAAGCAGCAGACGGCGGAGCAGGCCCGGATGGCATCGGCGGAGCGCGCCTACGCGGAGCGCGTCCGGGAGCTGGCGAAGCGGGAGCTGGAGCTCGCCGAGAGAGAGTTCGCGCGCGCCAGGATGATCTGGGAGCGCGCCCGCGAGGAGGTGGAGCGGGTGGAGCGGATGAAGCAGATCGCCGCCAGGCGGCTCGGCTCCGCCGCGCTCGAGATCACCTGCCACGCCTGCATGCAGCGCTTCCATCCTTAATTAGGTCGGCCGGCCAACTGCACCGACGACATGGTCGATCGGAGATCGATGCTTCCTGCTCGCCATTGCTAGATGTAACTCTCTCTATCTCTCGTAGCTCCTGTCTTGTGAGTGCCAGTCACGTTGCCCCTGTTTGAGACGATAATCATCTGGTTGATGCATGCATCAAGGAAGCGGTTATTCCTCTTTACTCTATACATCGGGTGTACATGCTTAATTAGTTTTTTATTATGGAATGTGGGCGCATGCTTAATTGCAGCAGACTGCCTTAAAGAAACAAGGGAGTAAACAACTCACCAGTTGAGAAACCAAACTAATTGTATATAGTGCCAAGAAAAAGCAGATTAACTGAATTAAAGAGTATATTTTCTCTCTTTGCTAGAGAGAGGTTGGACGGATCCCTCTGTACTGTGGAGCTAGTGCGGTGACAGCAGTACGTCTGACAAAAAATTAATATTGGCCATCAAGTTTGGATGATTTCAGCTCCTTTGGACATGCATGCTAGTGGACTGCCACTCTTAGATGAACAAGGAAGATCAGGCAAGAAGCCAGATTTCATCCTGGTCAGCATGCTATGCTGCAAACTGGTCTCAGGCACCTTAAATTGTTCACTGCGCTGCGTATATGGCTACTCATAATGGCTCAACAGTGGGGAGAAAAGCAGATGATGCCATACACTGAGAGAATGCAGTTGTGTTTGTTGGGTTATGTTTGTTTATGTCAGCAAAACGCAAGCTGACGCGCCGAGCTTTTGACACCAATATATATATAGACACACACACACATGATGTCTATACATGTCTATATACAGATCAGATACAGGTTTGCAGGCGACCAGGTAGCCTGCCCGAACAGTGCCAGGTAAAGGATGGGAGTTGCAGGGCGCTGCAGGGATTGTACCCTGCCTGCGCAGGCGACGCCGTTCAGTCATCGTCACCGATCCGAAAAATACGGTGACCACGACGGATGAGCACCATGGATTCAGAGAGAAATAAAAGTGCCGTAAATTTCTGTACGAATGCAGATGGGCGTGCAGGCAGTGATAGCCAGCCAATGCCTGGGTCGAATAAATCATATGAATTCTTGTTGGAATCAGGATGGTGTGCTAGCTTTGATCTTTGATCATCTTAATTAACCTTTGCATTTCCAGTGGTCTGCTCCCTCGCCTCGGTCGACCCTGGATCAGCTTGCGGCATGTGATGCAACCGTTCCCATGTTTCACGGCGCCAGTGACTACATTTTTATTCGAAGGAGGAAAATCTTTATCATGGTTGGCATTTCTCTTGCTTGTAAGACCAAGTTAATTTGCACATGAGAATAGAGCACTGAACGGCTGGCTAGGTGTGTACTTGAATCTCTCAGCTGTCATCGCTAGGTCATCCACCATGAGATGAGCACATCGACTGGACCAAGCAGCTCCCAGGCATTGCCACAAAAGGAGCCCCAGACAAAAGTTACCGGTGTTCATTGCACAGGCTCCCTACAAGCCAGGGATACAAACTTTTTTCAGAAGGTACCGCAGCGTAACGTCAGGAAAACATCATGAAATGCTACTGTAAAATCACATCCATGTTATATTTCTCTTGCTACCTTTTCACCCCGGCCGGCCATCTTTTCTCTACAAAGATTGCTGAATCATTCCCCCAGGCATGACAACATTATTGCCCTTATCATTGATGCACTGCAAGTTTCTCCACCAAGCTAACTATATTATCCATCTCAAGGGGGGAAAAACTACTACGTATTGTAGAACAAGATAGTCTACACTCCTTAGTCAAACCATCCAAAACCCGGTTATTTTTTAAATTAAATGGTGTTCGAAACTTCAAATTGGTACAACAAAGATTCCATAGTGCAGAGTAAAACCGAGCATCATAGTTCAGGGTCTAGGATGGCCTTCTTTCCTTTTGTTAAATGACTGCACACAGTTATGCTGACTATAAGAGTACAAACCTTACTTTAACACGCTTCGCAAACTTTTGCTGACATGTACGGTATATCTTGCTGGCACCAATGATATTCCTAAACATTTGTGATCATGCAGCAGGTTGAATGTCGAACACAGAAGGAGAAAAGAAAAAAATTGAATTTGAGCTTAAAATTGAATTTGGGTTTGATCTACTTCTTTTGCCAATGAAGATGTGTTTGATGAATCAAGAACTGCATTCTCATATGTGTATGGAAGAATTGCATGGTTATTCGGTGCCTGAACAGGAGAGTTTCAAGTTGTCACCAATTGAAATTTTTCACCAATATAATACATGTTTTTTTCTTCGAAAAGGAGGTTAATATTTCATTCATGTTGGGATGGAAAACATAACAGCAGTTTCAGTATAATCACTATCAGCCGATTCTTGAAACGCTGTGTTAATTTCTTACCCTGCAAAAAGATGGTGCAGTTAGATTCTCCGTGTCAGCCCTTCCATGTAAGTCCAGAATCAGTGATCATGAACAATAAGGAATATATATTCAAGGGAAACATGACAACTCATATGATCCAAAACTAGGAATTCTCCAGACAGAAGCAAACAGATGATCACTCACTACCATGGAGCTATCCGCCTACATCCCCTGAAAAGACAAAGGAAAAGAAACAAAGAAGAAGCTGAAAAAGACTGGATTCAGATTGACATGAACAGATACATCCCTCCATGCATCATGCTGCATAGTGAAGCACAAATGCGGCTCTCATGGTCAAGGGGACGACATGATTTGTATATATATCCCATTTCACAGGAGGCTTCCGAAAGTACATCTTCCAGAGCGGCGATGTACTGTACGTATTAACATGCGAGAACAACCCGAGGGCAGCGTTTTGGTGAGGGGCCATCAGTAAAATAAAAAAATAGTAAAAAATGAAAAACATTTGAATTTTTTGGTACCAAAGACACGCAAGTTTTCGAGGCTTGTGCAAAATTTCGTGGTGATATGGCATCAGAGGAGCTCTGGACAAAAGAAAAAAAAAGAATCAGTTTTTTTTTTAGAAAAGGAACAAGAACCGGTTTGGGAGAGGTTCAAAATTTTCTGTTTTTTTTCTGCCCTGAGCTCCCCCAATGTCACATTGTCAATTGTGGACGCACATAGAAAACTTGTTCATATATGTTGTGCAAAAATATTCAGATTTTTTTTAAGTATGCTTACTACTGTATTTTATTTGATTTACTGTTCATTCAGGAGCATATGAGCTCGTGATCAGCAATGGATTTTCGGAACGATGAGGGCAGCGTTTTAGTGCAAGCGAATAAAAAGAAAAGATAGCAATGTACGCTGCTGATGAGAGCGACATGGCATGTAATCAGTGTGGCGAGAGGTGCAGGAATCGCTTGACGATGAACAGAGGAAACCGCGGTGACCACCACAGGCCCGCCGCGCATGTGCTGGATGAGCTTTGCACCAAACAATGTGTCGGCCCACGGGGCCCATGTACGCATGTGCAATGCAGGTTCAAGCAAGCCCTCGAGAGACTAGCTAACCCACATGGAGACAAGCAAGATCATGAGCTAACCCGTGGACGTGGGAACTGAACGGGTAGCCTCGATTGGTTAATCAGGAACCATATGAAGAGAATCCCAAGTTGAGTCCCATGAATGCACAAGCGTGAGGTGATGGATCAACCACTGCTGCTCGCAAAGAGATGGCGACACAAAGGGCTTCATCATCACTGTAAAGTGATAATATGCTGATGAGGTCCTTGAAGCCGGGCAGAGCGCACCGGTGATAACATGGGATGTGTGTCGTGTAAACTGCAGACCGCAGCATAGTTTGGAAGGGCACAGAGGTGGGCTTCGGTGTGTGGTGACAACCCATCAACAATTTATTTGTAGAGGACTAAAAATAAATAAAAAATATTGTGAACGGCGGCATAATTTGAACGATGCTTAAACTCACGCACTTGATGCTGCATAGCTAGCCAACCAAAGTGTGTACACACGATTTGTGACGCACTGACCTATGCACGACATGATTAGGAGCCACACAAATTTAAAAAACGAGGCAATCCAACGGCCTGGATGACTTGTCGTGTGTGAATCGTGCATGAATTTGTCGTGTGCATAGCAGTGCTCGCTAGCCAAAGTCGGTTTTAGAAGCTGAATATATTACATGCATACATATGAAGCGGAATGAGTAAATCTACACTAAAATATGTCTATATACATTCATATATAGTCCGTATTAAAATCTCTAAAAAGATTTATATTTAAAAACGGATGAAGTGGTATTAAAATACAGCATAAGTTCTGAATGAACAACATATGCCCAGCCTCTTCACCGTGAATGTTAATACTGTTGCTTGCACGCTCAGCAATTAAACATTGGCTGCATGCCATGCCATGCCACTGCCCACAGATGCCACAGATGGCATTGTTGTTTTTCACTTTCTAGAACTCGCGAATGCTTCTCTCGCGTTAAGCGAGCCCTATGAGAACTCTCGCTGCAAGCTCCACCAGTAACAAGCCGTCCCACTCGCGCACACTTCAAACGAAAATACTAAAAAAGAGAGTGCCACGGGGGAATTCGAACCGTGGTTTCAAAGATAAATTTCACCAGTGCTAGCCACCAGGCTAGGGATGTGATTTTGACCACATCTTTTGTTTTCACTCTTTGTGTTTTGACAGGGTTTTCTTCGTTTTTTGTTTGGTTTTTTTTTCTTCTTTATTTTTTTCTTTTTTCTTCTCCATTTTTCGTTTAGTTTTCCTTTTTCTTCTTCTCCATTTTTTTGGTTTTATTTTGTTTTTCTTATGTTTGTTTTTGTTTTCACTCTACATTTTTGTATATGGCAAAAATTTTTTTTTAATAACTGATCAACATTTTTTGTATACACGTTTAACATTGTCCGAACGCTTATTTAACATTTTTAAAATACTTGCTCAACATTCAATGCTTATTTCAATGTTTTTTAAATACTTGTTAAACATTTTTCAAATACTCGTTCAACATTTTTTAATATTTATTCATCATTTTCAAATACTTATTCAACCTTTTATAAATGCTAGTTCAATATTTTTTAATAATTATTTAACAGTTTTCAAATACATTTTCAACATTTTTAATACTTGTTCAACATTTTGAAAATACTTGTTCGACATTATTAATACTTATTTAACATTTATCAAATAATTGTTCAACTTTTTTTAAATGTGTTTTGAAGAGTGTGTTTTGTAATATGTAAAAAGTATAAAAAAAGTACAAAAAGAAAGCAAAAAAGAGAACAGAAAAGAGAAAAGAAAAACAAAACAAAGAGCGTGTGGCCTCCCGCGTGGCTGGGCCAGCCCACTGGGGCTCCTCCGACGCGAGGGTTCGCTCTCGTCTCGGGTAACGTGAGGAATAGGCGCACCCTGGAGAACTCGTATTCAGCGCGCTGGGGCTGGCACGCGATGCGACATGTAGAGGGCCGGCCCAGCAAAGCAAAGCTCGCTCGCTCACACCATGCTTGCACGGGAGACACTGGTGAACATGTTGACTGAAAAGTTGATCGATGACTTCTGAGAAAACTTTATATTTTTCAAAAGTTGTGAATTTAGAAAGAGTTCATAAAAAATTAATAGTCGTATATTTGGAAAAAAAATAGGTGAAAATGAAGGAAAATCAGGAATTAGAGAAAAATTACAGAATTTTAAAAAGTTCGTTGATTAGAATTAGTTTGTGAAATTTAAAAAAAATCATGATAAAAACCGGGCCGGAAAAATCATGAGAAAAGCTCACGAATTTGAAAAAAAATCAAATCACGAATTTGAAAAAAGTTCATGCATTTTGGAAAAAAAACAGAAAAACAAAAGCAAATAAGAAAAGAAAGGATATAAACTGGACAAGCCCGGGCCGGAAAAACCATAAATGGAAAAAAACAAAAGGTTCTGGAAGCTCCCCAAACCGGCTGGGAGCTTCATAGAAATGTGTGTACATGGGTCCGCCCATGAAATCTAACGAAGGAATGGGGGTGTGCATTGTTTATCATTTTGTCTTTAATGAACGCTAATGTATGAAGGCTTCCCCCATGTTCCACATCCCCTTTATATAGGCGGGGAGCACTCGCCAGGGCGTGAAGGGCAGTAGAGGGTGGTCCCGTTCCCCGTGTCGTACCACCGGCCAAAGGGACGGCTCGTAATCATTCCACTCCAAGAAGTAAAAATGTTCATCGATCATAGGGGACACCTCGGGTTTCATGCCTGGTTGCTGACGTTTCTGCAACCTGCCTAGCTTTTCTTCGGCCCGGTCTTCTGCTACCGTCAGTGTTGTAAGGGCAGGGGTCCCCACCCCATGCTGGTTGGTCAGGTTGTGATCACGCCCCGATGACATCCGTTGGCAAGTTGGCTCGGGGGCTATCCATGCCCCAATGACTCGCCGAGGATGTTGCTTCCCCTAGAATAGATTGGGCTCCCCCTCATGTCTTCGAGGTGAATGACCAACTCCTGACGACATCGCACGAATGCAACCACCATCATGGGGAAGCGTTGTGATGATGGAGGAGACGAGACTACTTGGTCCTTCCCTGTCCGGCCGGGCATGCCATGGGCCTGACGGGACAAGAGAGGATGACTAAGGCAATGAGCCTCAACAGGTGAACGACATGGTCGGGGACGGCGAGGCCTTGTCAGATCAGCTAACGAGGGAAGTCCCCCCAAGGCATGGTGACGTGACGGCATAGGAGTGTCCACCCACTACGTACCATCCCCTTGGGTTGCGAGGGACAACCCTCGATGGTCGAAAGAAGAGACTCCCCCTGTGGCCATATAAGGGGAGGGAGAGATCATTTGTAAGGGTTAGAAGGAATTGATATACGAAGAATACCAAATCAGGAATAGGGTATACACCATCATAGTGGTCTAAACCTGGGTAAAATCCTTTGTCGTGTGTGTAGAGTGTTTGGAGTGTTTTAATCCTTGGCCGAACATTCTAGGAGTTGCATCGTAGCTCCCATATCAACGATCACCTGCCGACATGAATAATCTCATGAGTTGTGACCAGACTTTCGAGGATATATCTGCCTCTAATGAAGGTGGTTTGGTTTTCATCAATAAGCCTATTGGCGCACTTACCCAGTTTGTTACTCCCTCGTTCCCATCATATTAGGTGTATTAGTTGTTAGCATGAAAATTAGCGCATCGAGTGTTACGTGTGCCGAGGGAGGCATCCATGACCGGAAAAAAACACAGGGAGGTACACACGGAGTGGGTGCTTGTTAGCGCTAACAGGGGGAGAGACCCGCCACCATTTTTCTCTCCAGAAAAATAGCGATCTTGGCATGGTTGTAACTGCACGCCTTATATTATGGGACTGCATGCAAAATCTAATATGCCTAATATAATGAAAAGGAGGGAGTAGTAATTTTTAAGTCACACAGTTAGTGAGGGTCACTGCTGACTAGTTAGAGTCTTGAGAATAAATTGTATTGAGTTTTCTTTTGTACTGGCCGCCCCGGTGAGGGCAATAGGTTGGAACCTCGGAGTTTTGGCCTCTCATTTGGGAATTAGGGTGATGAGACTGGAATTTAATTTATAAGAGCAACTTCAATGGGGCGACCTATTTTATCTGGCGTCGTCCGTTTGGGTCGGCGCAGACACAAAAGGCGGCCCAATGCGCCGACCCAAACGGACGCGCGTCTGCTTTTCGTCCGCGTGCGACTCATTCCCGGCCCATTTTTTAGCCGGATTTGCGTCGGCGCGGACACGCGACGAACACGTGCACGCTCGTCCTCTCCTCCCTCGGGCCCGCTGGTCTGTGTCACATTGCCCTCCCCTATCCAACAACCCTCGCCCTCCTCCTTCGTCGCCGACGCCGCCGCCCATTTTTGTCGGCGACTCTGCCAGCTGTCGGGGCCTCCACATGCGCCCAGCTACGCCGCCCGCTCCCACGTCGCCGCCACCGTCGTTTTTGATGCTGGGGAGCCGACTGCTTCCCCCCTCCCCCCTCCCGCACCCCCCCACCACACAGCCGCCCCCGACCAAGAAGCCGCCTCGCCGCTCGTCGGAGGCCGGCACGCTCGTCGGACGCCGGCAGGACAATAGCTGGTCCATGCGCGCCGCGACTCACTTCGCCGGCCATCTCCTTCGCCGACGCCCGCAAGCTGTTCGACAGTTTGCCAAGGTACAAAAATGGACTCCGCCGACGAGTTCTTTTTTCACAATTTCCTTTGCGACTCCGACGATTCGTCCTCCGATGACAAGGATGAGATATTGGCTGCCGTGTTAGTCCATCACCACCTCAACAGCCAGCGGCCATTGTTTCGTGGCTCCATTCCGGGCCACTTTCCGGCGTTGAATCGCAACCGAGAGAGCGGACATTTCCTTCTTTGGAAGGACTACTTTGATACAACAAACCCGTTGTTCAAACATCAAAAATTCCGCCGCCGTTTCCATATGAGTAGGCATCTTTTTAACCGTATTAGAGAGGGGGTGGTCGGCTATGATGACTATTTCGAGTGCAAAGAGGATGCCGTTGGCAAGATTAGTTTTTCCTCTTATCAGAAATGCACTGCCGCCATCCGAATGCTTGCATACGGAGTGCCCAGTGATCTCATTGACGAGTACGTCCGTATGAGCGAGTTTACTTGCCTAGAGTCCCTGTATAAGTTCTGCAAGGCTGTTATTGCTATGTTTGGCCCTAAGTACTTGAGAGAGCCGACTGCTGAAGATATATCCTGTTTGTTGGCGATGAATGCCAGCAGGGGCTTCCCAGGGTTGCTTGGTAGTATAGACTGCATGCATTTGGAGTGGAAGAACTGCCCTTTTGCTTGGCAAGGGCAGTATAAGGGTCATATCAGGGCTTGCACTATCATACTTGAGGCCGTGGCGTCTCAAGATCTCTGGATCTAGCACTCTTTTTTTGGCATGACCGGATCACACAATGATATCAACGTGCTTCAGCACTCGCCGGTGTTTGCTAGGCTTGCCGAAGGCAACAACCCACTGTTGAACTTTACTGTCAACGGCTACACCTACGACAGAGGATACTATCCGGGTGACGGTATCTATCCTTAGTGGACCACTATTG
This sequence comes from Triticum aestivum, assembly GCF_018294505.1. Taxonomy (NCBI): domain Eukaryota; kingdom Viridiplantae; phylum Streptophyta; class Magnoliopsida; order Poales; family Poaceae; genus Triticum; species Triticum aestivum. Next base: position 429,858,553 of record NC_057798.1, on the reverse strand, counting down.
TCAAGACAATAGCCAACCCTGTCGGAGAGAAGAGGAAAAGATTTGCCCAAGAGCACGAGAGTGCTAGGAAAGATGTCGAGCGTGCCTTTGGTGTTTTGCAATCTCGATGGGGCATCGTTCGGTATCCTGCTAATACCTGGAGCACGCAGAAACTATGGGAGGTGATGACTGCTTGTGTGATCATGCATAATATGATGGTAGAAGACGAGCGACCGGAACATCTGTATGATCAAGGGTTTCAGTTTCAGGGTAAGAATGTTGTGCCTGAGCATGGAGCAGCGGCAACATTTGAACAGTTCACCCAATTTTCATCAAGACATGCGTGATTGGGAAACTCACGTGCAACTGTAAAATGAATTGGTTGAGTATATGTGGGCTCATGTTGGCAACCAATAGATATATCTTTTTTTATTCGTTTGCAAAACTATGTGAGACCTTTTTATTTTTATTTGGCTTGTAATAAACTATGCTATTTTATTCTGTTCAAAACGATTTTATTTTAAACTATGCAATCATGCAAAAAAATAGGGGAGGCAGGCAGCCACGCCGACACATATGGGTTGGCGCGTTGGGCGCCCTGCCGACCCATATCTAAAACAGGGCAGACGCCAGGCGGGCGGCTGACACAAACGGACAGAAAGCGGACGAAATCGTCGTCCGTTTGGGTCGCTCCATTGGAGTTGCTCTAAGGAAGCAGGGTCATTGTCAAAATCTCTAAAGAGATTGAGCAAGTCCTGCTTAATGATATCCCAAAAAATTGATAGGAAAGGAAGAAGGAAATGTACTAAGCCCATGCTTATCGCACCTGCATAATATATTAACCATTTCAGATGAGCTCCAGCAAAAACTTGGTCCATTCCTTTGGATATTGCGTTTCATGTGTTCACCTAATAGCTTAGCTCAACGCCCATCTTTGTGTTTGAGGGTAATAAAATAAACAATACAGCCTGCTGAACAGTCGGGTACATATAGAGATTTTATATATAAAATAAATGTTAAAGGGACATGTGTTGGCCAAATAAATTGCGGGTGTTGCCATTGATTTGGTTGGAGAAGAACTCTGCAGAGAGCCAACTGATTTGGCGGCAGACAATTGTGTTATGCAACCGTGGGCGCAATTGACAGGTGAGCATGCGGTTGCTGGTCGGTTTCAGTGGTGCAACAGCTCAAGGATGTGCCACCCTACTTATTAAAGATTGCACACCATTCACCGTCTAATTCAAACATGTCCATGTCTGTGATGTCGTTCGTACTACTACTTGCATGCAGTAAGGGAGAAAATTCAAAGCGTTCCGAACGGTGGAAGGAGGAAATTCTTGTGGCACACATAGCACTGGTGGAACTGAGTCACACTGGAAAAGATCTCGGGGGAGCGTATAGCGGACGCCACTGGCTTGGGATGATTGGTCGGGGTTCTGGTCTGGCGTGTAGGCGTGTGTACGTGTGTGGCTCGGCAGCCCAGCTCAGCCTCTGAAAGTTTTAGCACTAGCAGCGCTCTGCAAAACTGACCAAGTTGGTTGGCCAGATGCCTGGATGGACGTATTCCTTACTCGTAAAAGTTGTTTCAGCACAACAATTCCTTGGAAATTCATCCGCCCGAAGTCGCGAGATATTCAGGCGCAGATATTCATCGCGACAAGGCTCGATTCAGTAACAGCAAGAGCCCGGCAGGAATCATTACTAATTCACTTGCTATATTCTATCAAACCCCTATTCTGTTCTATAACACGCTGTATTACAAATACTATTTCTAAATCCAGAAAACAAAATCGAGCGCCGGGGCCGCGGATCGCGAGCTGGGCCGATCACCGCGTGCTCGCCCGTGGCCGGAGCGGCGTGGCGGAGGCGGTGGCGATCCGCACGGGCGCCCGACGTCCGGTCCCGGACCCACCGCAGCTCCGGCAAGGCATCCTCCGGGTGCCCGCGCAGGTCCGGCAGCCTGAGCCGTCCCCGTCGGACCACCGAGAGCACAGGCACTCAACCCTTCCCGTCCCGCTGCATGTGGCGCATCGCGGCTTCTGCAGCAGCGGCCACCGCACCGCCGCCGCGGGCCTTCCCTCCTGCATGGACCTGTTGGCCATCGCCACCCCCGCCAGCATCCCCAGCCCCGCCGACGCCACCGCGATCGGCGCCACCATCTCCAGCGTGTGCTAGATCCTCCTCGTGAAATCCCCGACAGATCGGAGAGAGAGAGAGAGAGAGAGAGAGAGAGAGAGAGAGAGAGAGAGAGAGAGAGAGAGAGGTAGGCGATTGGTGAACGAAGCACGCTAGGAAGGCAGTAAGCGAGCGAGAGGGAGACCGAGATTTATAGAGGGGTGTGTCTGGCCGCCTCGTCAATCAGCGCGGTCATGGTGGGTGGGGTAAGCAAAATTGATTAGTGGGAGAGTGATTAATTAGAGAGGGATTACTGGAGTGGGGGAGGCAAAGTCGGCAGCGTCGCTTTCCATCCTTTATTACTGTGGTCGCCTTGCCTAGCCGCCCCTGCTGGTCTGCACTCTGCACTGCACTGGCTAGCATTTTGCCCGGAAATTTCCTAACAATCACATCATTATTCCTCAAGATAAACTTGGATCGATCGTGGAGGAACACTTTTTAAAGCTGATGGCTACGTTACAAGCAATTTTCCATCTAGGATGCTTTGTTGCAGATTGTACAAATGTAGAATGTCTTTTCTTTTCAAAAGAAGGATGACCCGACTTCTGCATTAAGTGATACACGGAGCCATATATTATTAAAACATCCAACAACCGAATAAATTTGATCCGGAAAAGAAAGCTGAAGGTCCGCGACGGAAAGTAGCTTTACCAATTAACCACTAACTCTATGTTAATAGACCGAAAAAAAACCAAATGTACACATCTCCTAGGGTAAGCCTTCAAGAAGAAAACACCGCATGTGTGCCAATGGTGGCGAGTCCAACTATAGGCCGGTCCCGGAATTTTATCCCCAAAGTGAGCTTTGGTCCACCACCTTCAGCAAGGGCACGCTGTAGGCGCGCGTCGACATAGCCTTATCAGAGATCTCGTGTTTCCATCGGGTTATGCAAACTTGTTGTTGAAGCCTCATCTTACATCATCCCTTGACCGGCTACCGATGCCTCAATCGATTACCTTTGAAGACAAAGATGATCCATACCACCTCCCCTTACTGTCACACCACTTTTGATCCAACAACAACATGTATGACTTATCACCTCTATAGGCCATAGGAGCCACCGAGCGTAGCACCTGCCGGTAGCAGGTATGACTTGGCGCCTCCACATGAGTCATCGTGCATAGCACCAACCGGCGATGGGCATGACTTGGCGTAGCCGCAAGAGTCGTCGTGCATAAGATCCTGGCGAGTCGGATCAAACCCGATCTAGAGTTGGTGTGGGCATCCCATCGCCAACCTCGGAAGGCCTTCACCATCTCGAGACCCAATCGGCGTGTCGTCCTCACGAGCACGAAGGGCGCCACCATTGAGGAACTAGGGCCGCCGCCCCTATTGACAATCTCCTACGCCACCATGGGATGACGACTAAACGAGCAGATCACAGCCAGATCCGCCACTGCCTGACAAGCTACCAGCTACATTTCCACGCTACAGTAGTCGTCGAGAGCCACCACCACCCCTCCGCAAGCCGCCGCCCTCCCTACTTCGTAGGCCCGCAACAACGTCGGCATCAGTGCCCTCATCGTTGAGCCAGCCTGGCCACCACCGAATGATCCCGGGGTCGCTGCCCCGACGTCCGTGCTCTGCCACATGCGTCCGCCATCAAGGGCCGACCTCCTTCTCCACCTCCACAAGAAAACAACAACGCCAACAACAATGAAGAAGGACAAGAGGAGGAACAAGACAATGAAGAGGATGTTCCACCCCGACCCAAACAAAAACTCTCACGAGTTCAAGCAAGAGTCTCAAGAGATCATCCCGTCAAATAAATCTTCGATGATATTCAAACCGGGAGAATTACTCGCTCTAAAACTCATTTGGCTAACTTTTATGAACATTACTCATTCATTTCTACTATTGAACCTATGAAGGTTGAAGAAGCTCTTGATGATCCGGATTGGGTGAACACTATGCATGAACAGCTACACAACTTCGAGAGGAATCAAGTATGGACGTTGGTTGAAAAGGCCGATGAGAAGCACAATGTCATTGGAACCAAATGGGTGTTTCGGAATAAGTAAGATGAAGATGGACAAGGTGTATGCAACAAGGCCCATCTTGTCACTCAAGGCTACACTCAAGTCGAAGGTATGGACTACGGTGAGAAATATGCCCCCGTTGCTAGACTTGAGTCCATACACATCTTACTTGCTTATGCCAATCATCATGACATTACTTTATATCAAATGGACATAAAAGTGCTTTTTTTTAAATGGTGAAATTGAGGAGGAAGTTTATGTTAAACAACCTCCCGACTTTGTTAATCCCAAGAAACCCGATCATGTTTACAAACTTCACAAAGCTCTTTATGGTCTTAAACAAGCTCCTAGAGCATGGTATAAATGCTGGACTAAGTTTCTTATTGAAAAAGGCTTTGAAATTGGAAATTTTTATTCTACACTTTTTACTAAAAGGGTTAATGGTGAATTATTTGTGTGCCAAATTTATGTGGATGATATCATATTTGGTTCAACTGACCCTCATTTTAGTGAAAAGTTTAGAAGGCTAATGTCGGAGAAGTTTGAGATGTCTATGATGAGTGAACTCAAATTCTTTCTTGGTTTGCAAATCAAGCAAACTAAGGTACCTTTGTTTCCCAAACAAAGTATACCAAGGACTTATTGAAGAAGTTCAACATGCAAGAAAACAAAGGTATGAAAACACCCATGCCTACTAGTGGGCATCTTGACTTGACCAAGGATGGCAAACCGGTTGACCAAAAGGTTTACCACTCTATGATTGGTTCATTGTTATATCTATGTGCCTCCCGTCCCGATATTATGCTAAGTGTGTGCATGTGTGCATGATATCAAGCGGCCCCTAAAGAATGTCATCTTAAGGCTGTGAAAAGGATAGTGAGATACTTAATTCATACACCAAACTTTGGCATTTGGCATCCTAAGAGGTCTTATTTCGATCTTGTCGGCTACTCCGATTCGGACTATGCCGGAGACAAGGTTGACAGAAAGTCCACTTCGGGTACTTGTCAATTTCTTGGTAGATCTCTTGTATCTTGGTCCTCCAAGAAACAAAACTCGGTATGCTTATCCACCGCCGAAGCAGAATACATTGCCACCAGATCATGTTGTGCTCAATTACTTTGGATGACCCAAACCCTTAAGGATTATGGGATATATGTGAAACATGTTCTGTTGCTTTGTGATAATGAAAGTGCTATTAAGATTTCTCACAATCCGGTGCAACATTCTCGAACTAAGCATATTGAAGTTCGTCATCATTTCATTCAGGATCATGTTGCTAAAAGAGACATCAATCTTAAGCATGTTCATACCGATAAGCAATTGGCGGGTATATTCACCAAACCACTTGATGAGAAAGTGTTTTGCCGTTTGAGAGGTGAATTGAACATCATTGATGCCTCAAACTTGGAGTAGGAACTCCATCTAGATGCATGCAAGGCATGAGCCTTTCTATGACTAATCCTTGATATTTCTCTTAAGATGATGATCATATGTCTTGGATCTATACTTGTACCCTTGCATGTTATCTAACCCTTGTAGGTACTTGGGTGAGCCCAAATCTATGAGATTGCAAGTCACTCACATCTTAAGTGATCTCTGCATCACCAAGTTTCTACTATATGGTTGTGGAATACAAGGAAGGATGAGCTCACTCAACATATCCTTTGATAATCTCTATATATCAAATTTCATTTGGTATCATGGTTCATGATTGTCATTTTGGATACACAAGTGCTCTTCCTTGCAAGACTAACCCATGCAGGAAGATGAACTCAAACTACAAGTGGTGCTCTCAACTCTTGATGGACTACATCAACCTGGAGCATCCAATACAAATTCAACTACATGATCAAGATCAACATCACAACCAAAGTATCTAATTCCATCTTAGAGAAGATTTGATCCAAGACATGAGCTAAAGCAACTCAACAAGGTGTGAATACATCAAAATGCTTAAATGAAAAATGGTAACCCCATTTTGAGCTTAAACGATTAGTATGACATATGATCAAGTGGCCTCACTTGACTCCTAAGTCAATATACTCTAACATAGGTGACTTTGTCGCCCACCCCTTCTAGATGAAGTTATCTAGTGTTTCTATGCCCTTTGTATTTTCTTTGCATGTTTTCTTGCTAGTTTGTCCCTTTATCTAGATTTCTTATTTGTTTTCTTTTGTGTTTTTAATTCATTACAAATCCTTCAGTAAATTCCTTGCAAATCCTTGTGATATTTCATTTGCTAAGTGAGCTGAGTTGACAAAATGTTTACTCTATGTTGAACTCGATCCCTCCGATTCCAACCTATCGGCCTAACCGAAACACAAGGTATCCTTGTGAATAGTTCAATGGTTCAACCGACATGGACTAACTCGGTTTCACCGATCAGGATCTTCTGTGACTCTGCTCACTCGGCGTCACCGACGAGAACCAATCGACATCACCAATTTCACTGCTGAGAAAACTTTTTGCCATTGCATATTTTATTTCTTCTCCAGCTCCACTCAATGATTCTTATCCTCTACCAGCATCATAAACTACATGCTGCTTTGTAGTGTGTCTCAAGGACCAAACATATTTGACTCATACTGCAGAAGTTCCCTTCTTAGAAATCGATGTCAAAGGGGGAGAGAGAGCACATCAAAGCTTATCACATGGGAGAGAAAGCACATCTTAGCTTCTCCAGATGCTTGTTAACAATAGAGGAGAGAAGTCACATGTCTTTAAGAGGGTAAATACATGTTAATATATAGTTGATTGTACCATTTCTTGCTCTGATTTTCTCTTACCCTACCTTCTCTCATTATCCACTATCAGATTCAGAGGGAGAAAGAGTTCATATCTAGGTTAAGAAAATCTTTGGAATTCATTGCATATCTTTAATCTTTGGGGACATGTCTATATCCAAATGAAGTACTAAGTACTCACTCATTACATGTCATCCCAACCTTGGTACTCTTGTGGTTTCCTAAACTTGCTTTACTTACAGTGTTCTTATGTTATCTAACCTTGATTTCTCAAGCTCATCTCTTCCAAAGCCAGCTCAAGACCACAAGGTAAGTATATGCATCACACTCATGTGCATGATGGTCTCTTGCTGCTGCACATATTGTCTGCAAGAAGGATTCATGAACATGTAGGTACACCTACTCTATTTACATTGTCTGCTCTGATGCATATAGCCAAGATACATGTAACTCATTGCTTGCTCTGACATGCTTATGCACCCACGTGTTCTTATATTCTATCTTTACATGATTGCATACATGTAGGGAGGGCCCATGCATGTTACATGTCCTTCCAAAGCTCTACTTGTTACTCTTCATATCTTTATCTAAAAGCTTTGATGTATGTTGTCATCAATTACCAAAAAGGGGGAGATTGAAAGCACAAGTGCTCCCTGGGTGATTTTTTAATTAATGACAACATATCTCTTGTTGGACTAATACTTTTATAGAGTATATTTTAGATGAGTTCAACAATGGCGTGGCAAGGACAAGAGGATGTGGAACCCCTTAAAAATGCTAAGGACAAAAATTGGCAAAAGCTCAAGACTCTTCATTTTCATTTTAGTGATCCAAGATCACATTGAGTCCATAGGAAAGCCAATACTATTAAAAGGGGATGGGGTGTTGCTTAATGGTCTACTTGCTCAAAGTGCTTAGTGATATTACTCCAAAACCCTCAACCACTTTCCCACTTCAAATATGTCCAAAACCTAAAGTAAAACTCGGCCCCATTGATTTGATCTATCTGGCGCCATCGAGTTCAGTTGACATAGCCATTGCCAGAAACCCTAGATAATTCGGTCTCACCGATCGGGATCTCGGTCTTACCGAGATGGCCTTGCAAACTCTATGTTGCCTGTTGTAATTGTTTCGGTCTCACCGAAATGTGCAATCGGTCCAACCAAGTTTTCTTGACCAACTCTCTGTTTGCTCATTGTTGAAAATCGGTCTCACTGAGTTCATGCAATCGGTCTCGCCGAGATGAGATTTTGCCCTAACCCTTGCACATCGGTCCCACCAAATTGACCATGTCAGTCCCACCAAGATTCCTAACGTTCACATTTTGAACTAAATTGGTCTCACCGAGTTCATCTATTCGGTCTGACCGAATTGGGTCAAATGTGTGTAACAGTTGGATTTTGTGTGGAGGCTATATATACCCCTCCACCCCCATCTCCATTTGAGAGAGAGCCATCAGAACGCGCCTACACTTCCACTACTCATTTTCTGAGAGAGAACCACCTACTCATGTGTTGAGACCAAGACATTCCAATCTTACCACTAGAATCTTGATCTCTAGCCTTCCCCAAGTTGCTTTCCACTCAAATCTTCTTTCCACCATAGCCAAATCTGTAAGAGAGAGTTGAGTGTTGGGGAGACTATCATTCGAGGCACAAGAGCAAGGAGTTCATCATCAACACACCGTCTATTACCTTTTGGAGAGTAGTGTCTCCTAGATTGGTTAGGTGCCGCTTGGGAGCCTTCGACAAGATTGTGGAGTTGAACCAAAGAGTTTGTAAGGGCAAGGAGATCGCCTACTTCGTGAAGATCTACCCGAGTGAGGTAAGTCCTTCGTGGGCGATGGTCATGGACCCTTCATGGGTGGAGCCCTCTGTGGACTCGCGCAACTGTTACCCTTCGTGGGTTGAAGTCTCCATCAACGTACGATAGCACCATCTATCGGTGTTGGGTAACGTAGTAATTTCAAAAAAAATCCTACGCACACGCAAGATCATGGTGATGCATAGCAACGAGAGGGGAGAGTGTCGTCTACGTACCCTCGTAGACCGAAAGCGGAAGCGTTAAAACAACGCGGTTGATGTAGTCGTACGTCTTCACGACCCGATCGATCAAGCACCGAAACTACGACACCTCCGAGTTCTAGCACACGTTCAGCTCGATGACATCCCTCGAACTCCAATCCAGCCGAGTGTCAAGGGAGAGTTCTGTCAGCACGATGGCATGGTGACGATCTTGATGTTCTACTGTCGCAGGGCTTCGCCTAAGCACCCCTACAATATTATCGAGGAGGACTATGGTGGAGGGGGGCACCGCACACGGCTAAGAGATCAAGAGATCAATTGTTGTGTCTAGAGGTGCCCCCCTGCCCCCGTATATAAAGGAGCAAGGGGGAGGGGGGCAGCCGGCCAGGAAGGAGGCGCGCCAAGGGGAGTCCTACTCCCCCCTCCTTTCCTTGTCCAAGTAGGAGAGGGGGAAGGAAGGGAGAGAGGGGAGGAAGGAAAGGGGGGGGGGCACCCCCTCCTTGTTTAATTCGGACTAGAGGGGGAGGGGGCACGCGGCCTGCCCTGGCCGCCCCTCCTCTTCTCCACTTTGGGCCCAAGTGGCCCATTAACCCCCCCCCCGGGGGGTTCCGGTAACCCCCCGGTACTCCGGTATATATCCGATAACCTCCGAAACTTATTCCGGTGTCCGAATATAGTCGTCCAATATACAAATCTTCATGTCTCGACCATTTCGAGACTCCTCGTCATGTCTGTAATCACATTCAGGACTCCGAACAAACTTCGGTACATCAAAACTCATAAACTCATAATATAACTGTCATCGAAACCTTAAGCGTGCGGACCCGACGGGTGCGAGAACTATGTAGACATGATCGAGAACCGTTTTCGGTCAATAACCAATAGCGGAACCTAGATGCTCATATGGGCTCCTACATATTCTACGAAGATCTTTATCGGTCAAACCGCATAACAACATACGTTGTTCCCTTTGTCATCGGTATGTTACTTGCCCGAGATTTGATCGTCGGTATCTCAATACCTAGTTCAATCACGTTACCGGCAAGTCTCTTCACTCGTTACGTAATGCATCATTCTGTAACTAATTCATTAGCTACATTGCTTGCAAGGCTTATAGTGATGTGCATTACCGAGAGGGCCCAGAGATACCTGTCCGACAATCGGAGTGACAAATCCTAATCTCGAAATACGCCAACGCAACATGTACCTTCGGAGACACCTGTAGAGCTCCTTTATAATCACCCAGTCACGTTGTGACGTTTGGTAGCACACAAAGTGTTCCTCCGGTAAACGGGAGTTGCATAATCTCATAGTTGTAGGAACATGTATAAGTCATGAAGAAAGCAATAGCAACATACTAAATGATCAAGTGCTAAGCTAACTGAATGGGTCATGTCAATCATATCATTCTCCTAATGATGTGATCCCGTTAATCAAATGACAACTCATGTCTATGGTTAGGAAACATAACCATCTTTGATTAATGAGCTAGTCAAGTAGAAGCATACTAGTGACTTTAAGTTTTTCTATGTATTCACACATGTATTATGTTTCCGGTTAATACAATTATAGCATGAATAATAAACATTTATCATGATATGAGGAAATAAATAATAACTTTATTATTGCCTCTAGGGCATATTTGCTTCAGTCTCCCACTTGCACCAGAGTCAATAATCTAGATTACATAGTAATGATTCTAACACCCATGGAGTCTTGGTGCTGATCATGTTTTGCTCGTGGAAGAGGCTTAGTCAACGGGTCTGCAATATTCAGATCCGTATGTATCTTGCAAATCTCTATGTCTCCCACCTAGACTTGGTCCCAGATGGAATTGAAGCGTCTCTTGATGTGCTTGGTCCTCTTGTGAAATCTGAATTCCATTGCCAAGGCAATTGCACCAGTATTGTCACACAAGATCTTCATTGGTCCCTATGCACTAGGTGTGACACCTAGATCGGAAATGAACTCCTTCATCCAGACTCCTTCATTTGCTGCTTCCGAAGCAGCTATGTACTCCGCTTCGCATGTAGATCCCGCCACGACGCTTTGTTTAGAACTGCACCAACTGACAGCTCCACCGTTCAATATAAACACGTATCCGGTTTGCGATTTAGAATCATCCGGATCAGTGTCAAAGCTTGCATCGACGTAACCATTTACGACTAGCTCTTTATCACCTCCATAAACAAGAAACATATTCTTTGTCCTTTTCAGGTATTTCAGGATGTTCTTGACCACTGTCCAGTGATCCACTCCTGGATTACTTTGGTACCTCCCTGCCAAACTTATTGCTAAGCATACGTCAGGTCTGGTACACAGCATTGCATACATGATAGAGCCTATGGCTTAAGCATAGGGAACATGTTTCATTTTCGCTCTATCTTCTGCTGTGGTCGGGCATTGAGTTTGACTCAACTTTACACCTTGTAATACAGGCAAGAACCCTTTCTTTGCCTGGTCCATTTTGAACTTTTTCAAAACTTTATCAAGGTATGTGCTTTGTGAAAGTCCAATTAAGCGTCTTGATCTATCTCTATAGATCTTGATGCCCAATATGTAAGCAACTTCACTGAGGTCTTTCATTGAAAAACTTTTATTCAAGTATCCCTTTATGCTATCCAGAAATTCTATATCATTTCCAATTAACAATATGTCGTCTACATATAATATCAGAAATGCTACAGAGCTCCCACTCACTTTCTTGTAAATACAGGCTTCTCCAAAAGTCTGTATAAAACCATATGCTTTGATCACACTATCAAAGAGCTTATTCCAACTCCGAGATGCTTGCACCAGTCCATAAATGGATCGCTGGAGCTTGCACACTTTGTTAGCACCTTTTGGATCGACAAAACCTTCTGGTTGCATCATATACAACTCTTCTTCCAGAAATCCATTCAGGAATGCAGTTTTGACATCCATTTGCCATATTTCATAATCATAAAATGCGGCAATCGCTAACATGATTCGGACAGACTTAAGCATCGCTACGGGTGAGAAAGTCTCATCATAGTCAACCCCTTGAACTTGTCGAAAACCTTTTGCAACAAGTCAAGCTTTGTAGACAGTTACATTACCATCAGCGTCAGTCTTCTTCTTGAAGATCCATTTATTCTCGATGACTTGCCGATCATTGGGCAAGTCAACCAAAGTCCATACTTTGTTCTCATACATGGATTCCATCTCAGATTTCATGGCCTCAAGCCATTTTGCGGAATTTGGGCTCATCATCGCTTCCTCATAGTTCATAGGTTCGTCATGGTCAAGTAACATGACTTCCAGAATAGGATTACCATACCACTCTAGTGCGGATCTTACGCTGGTTGACCTACGAGGTTCGGTAGTAACTTGATGTGAAGTTTCATGATCAATATCATTAGCTTCCTCGCTGGTTGGTGTAGTTGTCACAGGAACGGTTTCTTGTGATGAACTACTTTCCAATAAGGGAGCAGGTACAATTACTGTTGGAAATATGCCCTAGAGGCAATAATAAAAGGATTATTATTATATTTCTTTGTTCATGATAGTTGTCTTTTATTCATGCTATAATTGTATTATCGGGAAATCGTAATACACGTGTGAATACTTAGACCACAACATGTCCCTAGTGAGCCTCTAGTTGACTAGCTCGTTGATCAACAAATAGTCATGGTTTCCTAACTATGGACATTGGATGTCATTGATAACGGGATCACATCATTAGGAGAATGATGTGATGGACAAGACCCAATCCTAAGCATAGCACAAGATCGTGTAGTTCGTTTTGCTAGAGCTTTTCCAATGTCAAGTATCTCTTCCTTAGACCATGAGATCGTGTAACTCCCGGATACCGTAGGAGTGCTTTGGGTGTACCAAACGTCACAACGTAACTTGGTGACTATAAAGGTGCACTACAGGTATCTCCGAAAGTGTCTGTTGGGTTGACACGGATCGAGACTGGGATTTGTCACTCCGTATTACGGAGAGGTATCACTGGGCCCACTTGGTAGTGCATCATCATAATGAGCTCAAAGTGACCAAGTGTCTGGTCACGGGATCATGCATTATGGTACGAGTAAATTGACTTGCCGGCAACGAGATTGAACGAGGTATTGGGATACCGACGATCGAATCTCGGGCAAGTAACATACCGTCTGACAAAGGGAATAGTATACGGGGTTGCTCGAATCCTCGACATCGTGGTTCATCCGATGAGATCATCGAGGAGTATGTGGGAGCCAACATGGGTATCCAGATCCCGCTGTTGGTTATTGACTGGAGAGCCATCTCGGTCATGTCTGCATGTCTCTCGAACCCGTAGGGTCTACACACTTAAGGTTCGGTGACGCTAGGGTTGTATGAATATGAGTATGCAGCAAACTGAATGTTGTTCGGAGTCCCGGATGAGATCCTGGACATCACGAGGAGTTCTGGAATGGTCCGGAGGTAAAGAATTATATATAGGAAGTGCTGTTTCGGCCATCGGGAAAGTTTCGGGGTCACCCGGTATTGTACCGGGACCACCGGAAGGGTCCCGGGGGTCCACCGGGTGGGGCCACCTATCCCGGAGGGCCCCGTGGGCTGAAGTGGGAGGGAACCAGCCCCTAGTGGGCTGGTGCGCCCCCCCTTGGGCCCCCCTGCGCCTAGGGTTGGAAACCCTAGGGTGGGGGGTGCACCACTTGCCTTGGGGGGCACTCCACCCCCCTGGCCGCCGCCCCCTTGGGAGATTCCCATCTCCAGGGACGCCCCCCCAGGGGCCTATATAAAGGAGGGGGGAGGGAGGGCAGCCGCACCCTGAGTCTTGGCGCCTCCCTCCCCCTGCTACACCTCTTCCTCCTCCCGCAGTTGCTTGGCGAAGCCCTGCCGGAGTCCTGCTGCATCCACCACCACGCCGTTGTGCTGCTGGATCTTCATCAACCTCTCCTTCCCCCTTGCTGGATCAAGACGGAGGAGACGTCACGCTGACCGTACGTGTGTTGAACACGGAGGTGCCATCCGTTCGGCGCTAGGATCTCCGGTGATAGGATCACGACAAGAACGAGTACCTCAACCCCGTTCTCTTGAACGCTTCCGCGCGCGATCTACAAGTGGTATGTAGATACATCTCTCTTTCTTGTTGCTAGATGAACTCATAGATTGATCTTGGTGAATGTAGGAAATTTTTTATTTTATGCAACGTTCCCCAACAGTGGCATCATGAGCTAGGTCTATGCGTAGTTCTCTATTGCACGAGTAGAACACAAATCTGTTGTGGGTGTAGATCTTGTCAACTTGCTTGCCACTACTAGTCTTTTCTTGCTTCGGCGGTATTGTGGGATGAAGCGGCCCGGACCGACCTTACACATACGCTTACGTGAGACAGGTTCCACCGACTGACATGCACTAGTTGCATAAGGTGGCTAGCGGGTGTCTGTCTCTCCTACTTTAGTTGGAGCGGATTTGACGAAAGATGCAACAACAATTAGAGGACGTCTAATTTGTTTTTGCAGCAATTGTCATGTGATGTGATATGGCCAGAAGTTGTGATGAATGATGAATGATATATTGTGATGTATGAGATCATGTTCTTGTAATAGGAATCACGACTTGCATGTCGATGAGTATGACAACCGGCAGGAGCCATAGGAGTTGTCTTAATTATTGTATGACCTGCGTGTCAATGATTTAACGCCATGTAATTACTTTACTTTATTGCTAAGCCGTTAGCTATAGTAGTAGAAGTAATAGTTGGCGAGCAACTTCATGGAGGCACGATGACGGAGATCATGATGATGGAGATCATGGTGTCATGCCGGTGACGAAGATGATCATGGAGCCCCGAAGATGGAGATCGAAGGAGCTATATGATATTGGCCATATCATGTCACTACTTTATATAATTGCATGTGATGTTTATTATGTTTTATGCATCTTGTTTACTTAGAACGGCAGTAGTAAATAAGATGATCCCTTATAATAATTTCAAGAAAGTGTTCCCCCTAACTGTGCACCGTTTCTAAAGTTCGTCGTTTCGAAGCACCACGTGATGATCGGGTGTGATAGATCCTTACATTCACATACAATGGGTGTAAGACAGTTTTACACATGCAAAACACTTAGGGTTAACTTGACGAGCCTAGCATGTACAGACATGGCCTCAGAACACAAGAGACCGAAAGGTCGAACATGAGTCGTATGGAAGATACGATCAACATGGAGATGTTCACCGATGATGACTAGTCCGTCTCACGTGATGATCGGACACGGCCTAGTCGACTCGGATCGTGTAACACTTAGATGACTAGAGGGATGTCAATCTGAGTGGGAGTTCATTAAATAATTTGATTAGATGAACTTAATTATCATGAACTTAGTCTAAAATCTTTGCAAAATATGTCTTGTAGATCAAATGGCCAACGCTCATGTCAACATGAACTTCAATGCGTTCCTAGAGAAAACCAAGCTGAAAGATGATGGCAGCAACTATTCGGACTGGGTCCGGAACCTAAGGATCATCCTCATAGCAGCCAAGAAAGCATATGTCCTAGAAGGACCGCTAGGTGAAGCACCCATCCCAGAGAACCAAGACATTATGAACGCTTGGCAGTCACGTGCTGATGATTACTCCCTCGTTCAGTGCGGCATGCTTTACAGCTTAGAACCGGGGCTCCAAAAGCGTTTTGAGCAACACGGAGCATATGAGATGTTCGAGGAGCTGAAAATGGTTTTTCAAGATCATGCCTGGGTCGAGAGATATGAAGTCTCCGACAAGTTCTATAGTTGTAAGATGGAGGAAAACAGTTCTGTCAGTGAGCACATACTCAAAATGTCTGGGTTGCACAACCGCCTGTCCCAGCTGGACATTAACCTCCCGGATGAGGCGGTCATTGACAGAATCCTTCAGTCGCTCCCACCGAGCTACAAGAGCTTTGTGATGAACTACAATATGCAGGGGATGGTGAAGACCATTCCTGAAGTATTCTCAATGCTGAAGTCAGCAGAGGTTGAAATCAAGAAAGAACATCAAGTGTTGATGGTTGATAAAACCACTAAGTTCAAGAAGGGCAAGGGTAAGAAGAACTTCAAGAAGGACGGCAAAGATGTTGCCGCGCCCGGTAAGCCAGTTGCCGGGAAGAAGTCAAAGAATGGACCCAAGCCTGAGACTGAGTGCTTTTATTGCAAAGGGAAGGGTCACTGGAAGCGGAACTACCCCAAATACTTAGCGGACAAGAAGGCCGGCAACACTAAAGGTATATGTGATATACATGTAATTGATGTGTACCTTACCAGTACTCGTACTAACTCCTGGGTATTTGATACCAGTGCCGTTGCTCATATTTGTAACTCACAGCAGGAGCTGCGGAATAAGCGGACACTGGCGAAGGACGAGTTGACGATGCGCGTCGGGAATGGTTCCAAGGTCGATGTGATCGCCGTCGGCACGCTACCTCTACATTTACCCACGGGATTAGTTATGAACCTCAATAATTGTTATTTAGTGCCAAGTTTGAGCATGAACATTGTATCTGGATCTCGTTTAATACGAGATGACTACTCATTTAAATCCGAGAATAATGGTTGTTCTATTTATATGAGAGATATGTTTTATGATCATGCCTCGATGGTAAATGGTTTATTCTTAATGAATCTCGAACGTAATGTTACACATGTTCATAGTGTGATTACCAAAAGATGTAAAGTTGATAATGATAGTCCCACATACTTGTGGCACTGCCGCCTTGGTCACATTGGTGTCAAGCGCATGAAGAAGCTCCATGCTGATGGACTTTTAGAGTCTCTCGATTATGAATCATTTGACACATGCGAACCATGCCTCATGGGCAAAATGACCAAGACTCCGTTCTCCGGAACAATGGAGCGAGCAACCAACTTATTGGAAATCATACATACTGATGTGTGTGGTCCAATGAGCGTTGAGGCTCGCGGAGGATATCGTTATGTTCTCACTCTCACTGATGAATTAAGTAGATATGGGTATGTCTACTTGATGAAACACAAGTCTGAGACCTTTGAAAAGTTCAAGGAATTTCAGAATGAAGTAGAGCGTCAACGTGACCGAAAGATAAAATTCTTACGATCGGATCGTGGAGGAGAATATTTAAGTCACGAATTTGGTACGCACTTAAGGAAATGTGGAATCGTTTCACAACTCACGCCGCCTGGAACACCTCAGCGTAGCGGTGTGTCCGAACGTCATAATCGCACTCTATTAGATATGGTGCGATCTATGATGTCTCTTACTGATTTACCGCTATCATTTTGGGGATACGCTCTAGAGACAGCTACATTCACTTTAAATAGGGCACTGTCTAAATCCGTTGAGACGACACCGTATGAATTATGGTTTGGGAAGAAACCTAAGCTGTCGTTTCTAAAAGTTTGGGGATGCGATGCTTATATCAAGAAACTTCAACCTGAAAAGCTCGAACCCAAGTCGGAAAAATGCGTCTTCATAGGATACCCTAAGTAAACAATTGGGTATACCTTCTACCTTAGATCCGAAGGCAAGATCTTTGTTGCCAAGAACGGATCCTTTCTAGAAAAAGAGTTTCTCTCGAAAGGAGTAAGTGGGAGGAAAGTAGAAATCGATGAAGTACTACCTCTTGAACCGGAAAGTAGTGCAGCTCAGGAAAATGTTCCTGTGGTGCCTACACCGACTGGACATGAAATTAATGATGATGATCAAGGTACTTCGGATCAAGTTGCTACTGAACTTCGTAGGTCCACGAGGACACGTTCCACACCAGAGTGGTATGGCAACCCTGTCCTGGAAATCATGTTGTTAGACAACGGTGAACCTTCAAACTATGAAGAAGCGATGGCGGGCCCAGATTCCAACAAATGGCTAGAAGCCATGCAGTACGAGATAGAATCCATGTATGAAAACAAAGTATGGACTTTGGTTGACTTGCCCGATGATCGGCGAGCGATAGAAAACAAATGGATCTTTAAGAAGAAGACGGACGCGGATGGTAATGTCACCATCTATAAAGCTCGACTTGTTGCTAAGGGTTATCGACAAGTTCAAGGGGTTGACTATGTTGAGACTTTCTCTCCCGTAGCGAAGCTTAAGTCCGTACGAATCATGTTAGCAATTGCCGCATACTATGATTATGAGATATGGCAGATGGACATCAAAACGGCATTCCTTAACGGTTATCTTAAGGAAGAGCTGTATATGATGCAGCCAGAAGGTTTTGTCGATCCTAAGAATGCTAACAAAGTATGCAAGCTCCAGCGATCCATTTATGGGCTGGTGCAAGCATCTCGGAGTTGGAACATTCGCTTTGATGAGATGATCAAAGTGTTTGGGTTTATGCAGACTTATGGAGAAGCCTGCGTTTACAAGAAAGTGAGTGGGAGCTCTTTAGCATTTCTCATATTATATGTAGATGACATACTTTTGATGGGAAATGATATAGAATTCTTGGACAGCATTAAGGCCTACTTGAATAAGTGTTTTTCAATGAAGGACCTTGGAGAAGCTGCTTACATATTAGGCATCAAGATCTATAGGGATAGATCGAGACGCTTCATAGGTCTTTCACAAAGCACATACCTTGATAAGATTTTGAAGAAGTTCAAAATGGATCAGTCCAAGAAAGGGTTCTTGCCTGTATTGCAAGGTGTGAGATTGAGCTCGGCTCAATGCCCGACCACGGCAGAAGATAAACAAGAGATGAGTGTCATCCCCTATGCCTCAGCCATAGGATCTATTATGTATGACATGCTGTGTACCAGACCAGATGTAAACCTTGCCGTAAGTTTGGTAGGTAGGTACCAAAGTAATCCCGGCAAGGAACACTGGACAGCGGTCAAGAATATCCTAAAGTACCTGAAAAGGACAAAGGACATGTTTCTCGTTTATGGAGGTGACGAAGAGCTCGTCGTAAAGGGTTACGTCGACGCTAGCATCGACACAGATCTGGATGACTCTAAGTCACAAACCGGATACGTGTATATGTTGAATCGTGGAGCAGTAAGCTGGTGCAGTTGCAAGGAGAGTGTCGTGGCGGGATCTACATGTGAAGCGGAGTACATGGCAGCCTCGGAGGCAGCGCATGAAGCAATATGGATGAAGGAGTTCATCACCGACCTAGGAGTCATACCCAATGCGTCGGGGCTGATCACTCTCTTCTGTGACAACACTGGAGCTATTGCCCTTGCCAAGGAGCCCAGGTTTCACAAGAAGACCAGGCACATCAAGCGTCGTTTCAACTCCATCCGTGAAAACGTTCAAGATGGAGACATAGATATTTGCAAAGTACATACAGATCTGAATGTCGCGGATCTGTTGACTAAACCTCTTCCGCGAGCAAAACATGATCAACACCGGAACTCTATGGGTGTTCGATTCATCACAATGTAACTAGATTGTTGACTCTAGTGCAAGTGGGAGACTGTTGGAAATATGCAGTAGAGGCAATAATAAAAGGATTATTATTATATTTCTTTGTTCATGATAGTTGTCTTTTATTCATGCTATAATTGTATTATCCGGAAATCGTAATACACGTGTGAATACTTAGACCACAACATGTCCCTAGTGAGCCTCTAGTTGACTAGCTCATTGATCAACAAATAGTCATGGTTTGCTAACTATGGACATTGGAATGCATTGATAACGGGATCACATCATTACGAGAATGATGTGATGGACAAGTCCCAATCCTAAGCATAGCACAAGATTGTGTAGTTCGTTTTGCTAGAGCTTTTCCAATGTCAAGTATCTCTTCCTTAGACCATGAGATTGTGTAACTCCCGGATACCACAGGAGTGCTTTGGGGTGTACCAAACGTCACAATGTAACTGGGTGACTATAAAGGTGCACTACAGGTATCTCCGAAAGTGTCTGTTGGGTTGACACGGATCGAGACTGGGATTTGTCACTCCGTATTACGGAGAGGTATCACTGGGCCCACTCGGTAGTGCATCATCATAATGAGCTCAAAGTGACCAAGTGTCTGGTCACGGGATCATGCATTACGGTACGAGTAAAGTGACTTGCCGGCAACGAGATTGAACGAGGTATTGGGATACCGACGATCGAATCTCGGGCAAGTAACATACCGTCTGACAAAGGGAATAGTATACGGGGTTGCTTGAATCCTCGACATCGTGGTTCATCCGATGAGATCATCGAGGAGTATGTGGGAGCCAACATGGGTATCCAGATCCCGCTGTTGGTTATTGACCGGAGAGCCGTCTCGGTCATGTCTGCATGTCTCCCGAACCCGTAGGGTCTACACACTTAAGGTTCGGTGACGCGAGGGTTGTATGAATATGAGTATGCAGCAAACCGAATGTTGTTCGGAGTCCCGGATGAGATCCCGGACGTCACGAGGAGTTCCGGAATGGTACAGAGGTAAAGAATTATATATAGGAAGTGCTGTTTCGGCCATCGGGAAAGTTTCGGGGTCACCCGGTATTGTACCGGGACCACCGGAAGGGTCCCGGGGGTCCACCGGGTGGGGCCACCTATCCCGGAGGTCCCCGTGGGCTGAAGTGGGAGGGAACCAGCCCCTAGTGGGCTGGTGCGCCCCCCTTGGCCCCCCTGCACCTAGGGTTGGAAACCCTAGGGTGGGGGGCGTACCACTTGCCTTGGGGGGCACTCCACCTCCTGGCCGCCGCCCCCTTGGGAGATTCCCATCTCCAGGGCCGGCGCCCCCCCAGGGGGCCTATATAAAGGAGGGGGGAGGGAGGGCAGCCGCACCCTGAGTCTTGGCGCCTCCCTCCCCCTGCTACACCTCTTCCTCCTCCCGCAGTTGCTTGGCGAAGCCCTGCCGGAGTCCTGCTGCATCCACCACCACGCCGTCGTGCTGCTGGATCTTCATCAACCTCTCCTTCCCCCTTGCTGGATCAAGACGGAAGAGACGTCATGCTGACCGTACGTGTGTTGAACGCGGAGGTGCCGTTCGTTTGGCGCTAGGATCTCCGGTGATAGGATCACGACGAGAACGACTACCTCAACCCCGTTCTCTTGAACGCTTCCGCGTGCGATCTACAAGTGGTATGTAGATGCATCTCTCTTTCTCGTTGCTACATGAACTCATAGATTGATCTTGGTGAACGTAGGAAATTTTTTATTTTATGCAACGTTCCCCAACAATTACCTCATCAAGTTCTACTTTCCTCCCACTCACTTCTTTCGAGAGAAACTCCTTCTCTAGAAAGGATCCGAATTTAGCAACAAAAATCTTGCCCTCAGATCTGTGATTGAAGATGTACCCAATAGTCTCTTTTGGGTATCCTATGAAGACACATTTCTCCGATTTGGGTTTGAGCTTATCTGGTTGAAGTTTCTTCACATAAGCATCGCAACCCCAAACTTTAAGAAACGACAACTTTGGTTTCTTGCCAAACCACAGTTCATAAGGCGTCGTCTCAACGGATTTTTGATGGTGCCCTATTTAACGTGAATGTGGCCGTCTCTAAAGCATAACCCCAAAACGATAGCGGTAAATCAGTAAGAGACATCATAGATCACACCATATCTAGTAAAGTACGATTACGATGTTCGGACACACCATTTCGTTGTGGTGTTCCGGGTGGCGTGAGTTGCGAAACTATTCCGCATTGCTTCAAATGTAAACCAAACTCGTAACTCAAATATTCTCCTCCACGATCAGATCATAGAAATTTTATTTTCTTGTTACGATGATTTTCCACTGCACTCTGAAATTCTTTGAACTTTTCAAATGTTTCAGACTTGTGTTTCATCAAGTAGATATACCCATATCTGCTCAAATCATCTGTGAATGCGAGAAAATAACGATACCCGCCGCGAGCCTCAATATTCATTGGACCACATACATCGGTATGTATGATTTCCAACAAATCAGTTGCTCGCTCCATAGTTCTAGAGAACGGCGTTTTAGTCATCTTGCCCATGAGTCACGGTTCGCAAGTACCAAGTGATTCATAATCAAGTGATTCCAGAAGTCCATCAGTATGGAGTTTCTTCATGCGCTTTACACCAATATGACCCAAACGACAGTGCCACAAATAAGTTGCACTATCATTATCAACTCTACATCTTTTTGCTTCAACATTATGAATATGTGTATCACTACTATCGAGATTTAATAAAAATAGACCACTCTTCTAGGGTGCATGACCATAAAAGATATTACTCATATAAATAGAACAACCATTATTCTCTGATTTAAATGAATAACCGTCTCACATCAAACAAGATCCAGATATAATGTTCATGCTCAACGCTGGCACCAAATAACAATTATTCTTGTCTAAAACTAATCCCGAAGGTAGATGTAGAGGTAGCGTGCTGACCGCGATCACATCGACTTTGGAACCATTTCCCATGCGCATCGTCACCTCATCCTTAGCCAATCTTCGCTTAATCCGTAGTCCCTGTTTCAAGTTGCAAATATTAGCAACAGAACTAGTATCAAATACCCAGGTGCTACTGCGAGCATTAGTAAGGTACACATCACTAACATGTATATCACATATACCTTTGTTCACCTTGCCATCCTTCTTATCCGCCAAATACTTGGGGCAATTCTGCTTCCAGTGACCAGTCTGCTTGCAGTAGAAGCACTCAGTCTCAGGCTTAGGTCCAGACTTGGGTTTCTTCTCTTGAGCAGCAACTTGTTTGTTGTTCTTCTTGAAGTTCCCCTTCTTCTTCCCTTTACCCTTTTTCTTGAAACTAGTGGTCTTATTGACCATCAACACTTGATGCTCCTTCTTGATTTCTACCTCCGCAGCCTTTAGCATTGCGAAGAGCTCGGGAATAGTCTTGTCCATCCCTTGCATATTATAGTTCATCACGAAGCTCTTGTAGCTTGGTGGCAGTGATTGAAGAATTCTGTCAATGACACTATCATCAGGAAGATTAACTCCCAGTTGAATCAAGTGATTATTATACCCAGACATTTTGAGTATGTGTTCACTGACAGAACTATTCTCCTCCATCTTGCAGCTATAGAACTTATTGGAGACTTCATATCTCTCAATCCGGGCATTTGCTTGAAATATTAACTTCAACTCCTGGAACATCTCATATGCTCCATGACGTTCAAAATGTCGTTGAAGTCCCGGTTCTAAGCCGTAAAGCATGGCACACTGAACTATCGAGTAGTCATCAGCTTTGCTCTGCCAAACATTCACAACGTCCGCAGTTGCATCTGCAGCAAGCCTGACACCCAGCGGTGCTTCCAGGACGTAATTCTTCTATGCAGCAATGAGGATAATCCTCAAGTTACGGACCCAGTCCGTGTAATTGCTACCATCATCTTTCAACTTTTCTTTCTCAAGGAACACATTAAAATTCAACGGAACAATAGCACGAGCCATCTATCTACAAAAAATATAGTCATGCAAAATACTATCAGGTACTAAGTTCATGATAAATTTAAGTTCAATTAATCATATTACTAAAGAACTCCCACTTAGTCAGACATCTCTCTAGTCATCTAAGTGATCACGTGATCCAAATCAACTAAACCATGTCCGGTCATCACGTGAGATGGAGTAGTTTTCAATGGTGAACATCACTATGTTGATCATATCTACTATATGATTCACGTTTGACCTTTCGGTCTCTGTGTTCCGAGGCCATATCTGTATATGCTAGGCTCGTCAAGTTTAACCTGAGTATTCCGCGTGTGCAACTGTTTTGCACCCGTTGTATTTGAACGTAGAGCCTATCACACCCGATCATCACGTTGTGTCTCAGCACGAAGAACTTTCGCAATGGTGCATACTCAGGGAGAACACTTCTTGATAATTAGTGAAGATCATCTTAAAATGCTACCGTCAATCAAAGCAAGATAAGATGCATAAAGGATAAACATCACATGCAATCAATATAAGTGATATGATATGGCCATCATCATCTTGTGCTTGTGATCTCCATCTCCGAAGCACCATCGTGATCACCATCGTCACCGGCGTGACACCTTGATCTCCATCGTAGCATCATTGTCGTTTCGCCATCTATTTCTTCTACGACTATCGCTACCGCTTAGTGATAAAGTAAAGCAATTACAGGGCGCTTGCATTTCATACAACAAAGCGACAACTATATGGCTCCTGCCAGTTGCCGATAACTTCGGTTAGAAAACATGATCATCTCATACAATAAAATATATCATCATGTCTTGACCATATCACATCACAACATGCCCTGCAAAAATAAGTTAGACGTCCTCTACTTTGTTGTTGCAAATTTTACGTGGCTGCTATGGGCTGAGCAAGAACCGTTCTTACCTACGCATCAAAACCACAACGATAGTTTGTCAAGTTAGTGATGTTTTAACCTTCGCAAGGACCGGGCGTAGCCACACTCGGTTCAACTAAAGTTGGAGAAACTGACACCCGCTAGACACCTGTGTGCAAAGCACGTCGGCAGAACCAGTCTCTCGTAAGCATACGCGTAATGTCGGACTGGGCCGCTTCATCCAACAATACCGCCGAACCAAAGTATGACATGCTGGTAATCATTATGACCTGTATCACCCACAACTCACTTGTCTTCTACTCGTGCATATAACATCTACGCATAAAACCTAGGCTCGGATGCCACTGTTGGGTAACATAGTAATTTCCAAAAATTTCCTATGCACACGCAAGATCATGGTGATGCCTAGCAACAAGAGGGGAGAGTGTCGTCTACGTACCCTCGTGAACCGAAAGCGGAAGCGTTAGAACAACGCGGTTGATGTAGTCGTATGTCTTCACGGCCCGACCGATCAAGCACCGAAACTACGACACCTCTGAGTTCTAGCACACGTTCAGCTCGATGACATCCCTCGAACTCTGATCCAGCCGAGTGTCGAGGGAGAGTTCCGTCAGCACGACGGCGTGGCGACGATCTTGATGTTCTACCGTCGCAGGGCTTCGCCTAAGCAGCGCTACAACATTATCGAGGAGGACTATGGTGGAGGGGGGCACCGCACACGGCTAAGAGATCAAGAGATCTATTGTTGTGTCTAGAGGTGCCCCCCTGCCCCCGTATATAAAGGAGCAAGGGGGAGGGGGGCAGCCGGCCAGGGAGGAGGCGCGCCAAGGGGAGTCCTACTCCCAGCGGGAGTAGGACTCCCTCCTTTCCTTGTCCAAGTAGGAGAGGGGGAAGGAAGGGGGAGAGGGGAGGAAGGAAAGGGGGGCGCCCCCCTCCTTGTCCAATTCGGACTAGAGGGGGAGGGGGCACGCGGCCTGCCCTGGCCGCCCCTCCTCTTCTCCACTTTGGGCCCTAGTGGCCCATTAACCCCCGGGGGGTTCCGGTAACCCCACGGTACTCCGGTATATATCCGATAACCTCCGAAACTTAGTCTGGTGTCCGAATATAGTCGTCCAATATACCAATCTTCATGTCTCGACCATTTCGAGACTCCTCATCATGTCCGTAATCACATTTGGGACTCTGAACAAACTTCGGTACATCAAAAATCATAAACTCATAATATAACTGTCATCGAAACCTTAAGCGTGCGGACCCTACGGGTTCGAGAACTATGTAGACATGACCGAGAACCGTTTTCGGTCAATAACCAATAGCGGAACCTGGATGCTCATATTGGCTCCTACATATTCTACGAAGATCTTTATCGGTCAAACCGCATAACAACATACATTGTTCCCTTTGTCATCGGTATGTTACTTGCCCGAGATTTGATCGTCGGTATCTCAATACCTAGTTCAATCTCGTTACCGGCAAGTCTCTTTACTCGTTACGTAATGCATCATTCCGTAACTAACTCATTAGCTACATTGTTGGCAAGGCTTATAGTGATGTTCATTACCGAGAGGGCCCAGAGATACCTCTCCGACAATCGGAGTGACAAATCCTAATATCGAAATACGCCAACCCAACATGTACGTTCGGAGACACCTGTAGAGCTCCTTTATAATCACCAAGTTACATTGTGACGTTTGGTAGCACACAAAGTGTTCCTCCGGTGAATGGGAGTTGCATAATCTCATAGTTGTAGGAACATGTATAAGTCATGAAGAAAGCAATAGCAACATACTAAACGATCAAGTGCTAAGCTAACTGAATGGGTCATGTCAATCATATCATTCTCCTAATGATGTGATCCTGTTAATCAAATGACAACTCATGTCTATGGTTAGGAAACATAACCATCTTTGATTAATGAGCTAGTCAAGTAGAGGCATACTAGTGAATTTAAGTTTGTCTATGTATTCACACATGTATCATGTTTCCGGTTAATACAATTATAGCATGAATAATAAACATTTATCATGATGGGAGGAAATAAATAATAACTTTATTATTGCCTCTAGGGCATATTTTCTTCAATCGGAACCATGCCAAAAATCTCCGTGTCTTCATTGCGTTTGCACACTCCAATCCCATCCCTTTACTTTCTTGCAACTAGCATGCTTTACTCTTTACACTGCTCATAGTCTTGCCATGCTTGCTTGAAATGTATTGTGAATGCTTAAACTTGTGCTAAAACTCCACCTCAACTTGAAGAACTTAAAAACCGCTGCTTTTTCTTGTTGAGGGTCTAATCCCCCCCTCTAGACACCTCTTCTCGATCCTTTCACGCTTATTGAAATTGGCGGTTTTATTGACCATCTACAGTTGTCTGTTCTTCTGCATTCCAACTTCTACGGTTTTGAGTATAATGAACAACTCGTTTGCACTTTTCTCCATACTGTTCATGTTGTAATTCATGATAGAGCCATCATAAGACAGGGGGTGAAGCAAGTACAATATATGTGTTGAGTGTTGGAGGAATTCCAAATTCCAGATAAGCCAGTCTATCAACATAGCCAGCAAGCTTTACTATATGTTCACTCATTGAGGAACCTTCTACCATCTTGCATTCAGTTAAGTCCTTGGTTATTTCAAAACGTTTGGTCCTTGCCTGCTTCTTGTACAGAGCATCTGGTGACCCAATTATAAATTGAGTACGACATCATTTAAAAAGTTTTTGTAGTTCAGGATCCATGCAAGTCAACATGAGGCTCTAGACTGACTCATAGTCATCACTGTGAGCAGTGAACGCAGCTGCAGTTTCCTGCGACACACCTAGCACATGAGGATCACCAAGGGGCTGATCCAATGCATACTCTTTCTTAGCACTCCTGAGAACAAATCTCAAGTTTCAGATCCAATCCGCATAGTTTCTTCCATTTGCAGCCAAACTTTCTTTCTCTAACATAGGGTCTAAGTTGAAAATGTTGTGAGCCATTGATCTACAATGATAAACACATGATTCACTTAGACATTGTTCATAATTAATTTGCACTACTGTTTAAACAAATTTTAATGTAAAGTGCACTCCCACTCAAATCACTATCTCTCATAATTGAAAGCAAGTGATTCAAGACCCTGATCATATTCACAACCATTGATGAGGACATCACTGATGATGTGAACTTCAATCGGTAGGCAAAACTTGTCGATCGTATCTCCATATGACTCTTGTTCATCTTTCGATGCTTCGTGCTCCAAGCTCAGAACGATTCTGCTAGAACTTCAAGTTAACCGAGCGATTACTGCTTGTGAGGTCTAACCTTCACCCACCTTACACCTTACAATCCATTTGTACTCATGTGGACATGACGTAGTTCGAACAACTACGTGTTGTAGACGGTTGCTACACTAGGAAGAGCACGTACAACTCGATATTTTCTGTGAGAGATCACCCTAATAAAAACAACTATTGTGCAATCAAAAGAGTGCAATCAGAAAGGGATAATCATCTTAGGCAATTCATAATAGCATGATATGGTATAGCCCTGGGTGCCGGAGGTGTCTTCATGATCCTCCAAGGTCTTCACGAAAATTTCTGAAAACACCGTCGTGGCACCAATATGAAAAATGTTGGTGTGGCAGCACCTTTGGTCTCCTACACCTGGTGAGGCCTGTCGGTGTCAAAACCGACGGATCTCGGGTAGGGGGTCCCAAACTATGCGTCTAAGGCTAATGGTAACAGGAGGCGGGGGACACAATGTTTATCCAGGTTCGGGCCCTCACGATGGAGGTAATACCCTACTTCCTGCTTGATTGATCTTGATGATATGAGTATTACTAGAGTTGATCTACCATGAGATCGTAGAGGCTAAACCCTAGAAGCTAGCCTATGATTATGATTGTTGTTATCCTACGTACTAAACCCTCCGGTTTATATAGACACTGGAGGGGGCTAGGGTTACACAGAGTTGGTTACAGAGCAGGAGATCTACATATCCGAATTGCCAAGCTTGCCTTCCACGCAAAGGAGAGTCCCACCCGGACACGGGACGAAGTCTTCAATCTTGTATCTTCATAGTCCAATAGTCCGGCGTAAGTACATAGTCCGTCTGTCCGAGGACCCCCTAATCCAGAACTCCCTCAGTAGCCCCTGAACCAGGCTTCAATGACGATGAGTCCTGCGCGCAGATTGTCTTCGGCATTGCAAGGCGGGTTCTTCTCTAAATCCAGAGTACCTGTTGTAACGAGTAGTGTCCGGCTTCCCATTAATGGTTCACTCCTCGGCTTCTGTATTTTAATAATGGCAATCTCCATGTGTCGAGCGAATGCGAGAAGTCGGGGCATTTTTACATTTGCCACCCTGACCATGTTAGTAGATCGTATATTAAAGAGACGGGGATCCTCAGATCCAAAGCACACCATCTTCCCCCAGTAGTATCCATTAGAGAGCGCCCAAAAAAAGCCATCCCATCATGGCCGGCCGTCGCAGCACCTCCTCTCGCTCCCGTAGCGCTAAGCCAGGTGATTGGGAGAAGTGTTCTGTCCCCCACGACCGATTGGTAGAGTTGCAGAACTAGGGGTTTCTCCCGCCGACATATATGGTCCCCGTCCGAGCTGGACTAGCCACTTACAATGGCGGGGAGCAAGCGGAGAGTTCCCCCAACCCATCCAGGGGGGAGCGGGTATGCCTTGTCCCCAACTTGCTGAGGGGCCTCGGATTTCCAATATATCTGTTCCTCCGCAGGCTCCTGGAGTACTACGGCCTCCAGCTGCATAACTTCACTCCTGCCTCCATACTACACATCGCTGGCTACGTCGCCCTTTGCGAGCTGTTTCTGGGCTGCGAAGCTCATTTCGAGCTATGGAAGAGGCTATTCTGCCTCGTACCCCGCACTCAAGAGGGGTCAATATATCAAGTGGGCGGAGCCAAAATATGGTGCATTGCCGGGACTGGATACCTGTCCGGTACTACGAAGAAGACATCTGAAGACTGGCCTTCGCAGTGGTTTTATATGGAGGACGTCCCCCTTCTGGACCCTATTCGGATGGGCCTTCCTGAGTTTGCTAATGCCCCGTTGAAGAAACGCCACAGCTGGCGCCCCCGGAGCCCCCAGGAGGAAGATAACACAGAGGTCCTTTACCTGATGGGCAGGATAAACACGCTGGCCAAATCAGGACTGACAATAATCAAGGCCATGTCAACATGTATAATGCGGGGGGTGCAGCCACTTCAGTATCGGGGGAAACCCATGTGGCACTTCAATGGAGAAGATGATGCCACCCGCTGCGGTCGTAAAGGTCCGGACTACGCCACCACTCTGGCGAAAATACTGTCTGATTTGTACAAAGGAGAAGAAGAGGAGTTTATCCGTATTAAGCCACGGGATGGATTCTCCATGTACAACCCCCCAAGCTAGGTGAGCTGCTATCTTTTACTCCAATCATTCCCGCATTCTTCATCACAAATATTTACCTTGCTAATTCATAGCAGGAACTGCGAAAAGCTGTGAGGGAGGTTCACAGCCCGTCTCCACAGCCAGAGGACCTCGACCGGGCCCTCGACCCCGGACTCGAAGAAGATCCGGACGTATTTGTGGAGCTCGTTGACATGACGTTCTATCAGCTAAGCTGTGATGGTGCCTTGGTGGCCATCATAGCCGATTACCCTGGCCTACTCCCTGCATCACATGTAAGTAAAACCGGAGTCCCAACTTTCGAGAAGGATCCCTTCTTTGCGCCTTACCCACCGCACATGTATTGCATCTTACAGGGAAGGCCATCGGGGCGCCGTGCCGAACCCGCGGTGACTCGTCAACAAGGGGCACCGAAGCCGGGTAGGCTCAAAAGGAAGGCGGTCAGGACCGAGACGCCATCGCAGAGGTATGATTAAAAACCTGCTCCATGATTATCGTCTTTAAAATATAATAATGTCCATGGTTCCTGGCAGAAAAAACGCTCACCGGACTGTGTCTGGAGAGCCTGCCGACCATGCCTCCACCAGCCGGACTCCAGAGCCGGACTTAGGGGCGGAGGCTAACGCAGGGACAACGCTGGATGGTCCTCCTACAGAGGATGCAGATAGAATGTCTGCTATGAATTCCGAAGTGGAGAGCGCCATGAATCACAAGCATCGCCGGGACGTACTCCGCGACCCTAATTTCTCCGAAGAGGCGTTCAATGCCTTCAACTCAGGAGACGCGTACATCCGAGCTTCTCAAGATGGCCTTGCCAGAGCCACGGACCAGTATGTAAAGGATATACGGGTAAGAAAATCTCATAATTATGTATATCAGTAGCCCCTGAGACTTGAAACAGTTGGCACAACTAATTTAAGGATCATTGTATGCATAGGTTCTTATTGAGAAGAATACCCAGTTGTCTCAAGAGCTGGAGGAATGCAAAGCTCAGCTATGGGCCGCAGTTGCCAGAAAGGAGGAGTCCAAGAAGACCTCATCTGGTAATACTTGTCTTGATCGAAAAGAATGTAATGACATGTACCAGTTAGTATTCGGCATGAGTGCAAATCTAACAATAGATTCTGCAGACAATCCCAGAGGTAATCCAGAGATCGTACCGGGGTACGAGCAACATGCTCAACCACGGTTAGAGGTTGGCGAGCGCGTGCTTACAAGGGTTATTCGAGAGAAAAATGATCTCCAGGATGACCATACCCGGCTGGGCGTTGAACTAAAGGATGTTCGGGCCAAGCTTGCTGACTCCGTGAAGGAGAATAAGAGGCTTTGACGCGGCATTTTTAGTAAGTGCTCAAACGAACCTTTATACAGTTCAGCGAAGAAGTGGGCTAACAGAGTTATATCTGTAGGTTTTTTGACAGGTCGCCTGAGGGAGTCCTGGATTAAGGGGTCCTCGGACAGCCAGACTATATACTTTGGCCGGACTGTTGGACTATGAAGATACAAGATTGAAGACTTCGTCCCGTGTCCGGATGGGACTCTCCTTTGCATAGAAGGCAAGCTTGGCAATTCGGATATGTAGATCTCCTTCTCTGTAACTGACTCTGTGTAACCCTAGCCCCCTCTGGTGTCTATATAAACCGGAGGGTTTAGTCTGTAGGACAACAACAATCATAATCATAGGCTAGCTTCTAGGGTTTAGCCTCTATGATCTCGTGGTAGATCAACTCTTGTAATACTCATATCATCAAGATCAATCAAGCAGGAAGTAGGGTATTACCTCCATCGAGAGGGCCTAAACCTGGGTAAAACATCGTGTCCCCTGCCTCCTGTTACCATTAGCCTTAGACGCACAGTTCGAGACCCCCTACCCGAGATCCGCCGGTTTTGACACCGACACTGGTACTTTCATTGAGAGTTCCCCTGGGCCATCACGATAAGGCTTGATGGCTCCTTCAATCACCTTCAACAACGTAGTCCAGGGTTTTTTTCCTTCCCGGACAGATCTTCGTAGTCGGTGGTTTCGTACTGCGGGCCAACTCGCTTGGCCACCTGGAGCAGATCAATAGCTACGCCCCTGGCCATCAGGTCAGGTTTGGAAGCTTGAACTATACTGCTGATATCCGTGGAGACTTGATCTTCGATGGATTCGAGACCATGTCAGGTACGCCGAACAGTCACGACAAGCATGACTTAGATCTTCCATCAGATAGTGTTCGGGAGATCGTACCTACGGCGGCCCCGGGAATAAATCCGGAGCGGATCGCATCCTCAGAGGACTGGTGGATAGACCCCTCCACGGAGGCCGAACACTCATCGGCGTTGGAGCCGAACACTGAAGCCACCTCCTGTGAGGATGGTAGCCTCAGACCCTCGGACTCGTCTCCAGCTACAGGATCCGAACCGCATACGTCCGTGCCTATCGAATCTGATTGGGCACCAGTCATGGAGTTCACCTCCGCGGATATTTTTCAGCACTCACCCTTGGGTGATGTGCTAAATTCATTAAGGTCTCTTTTCTTGTTAGGAGACTCTTGGCCAAACTATGTCCGGCTCGAGTGGGAAGCGGACGACGAAGAAATTCGTCCCCCACCCACCACCCACTTAATAGCCATTGTCGATGACTTAACCGATGTGCTTGACTTCAACTCCGAAGACACCGGCGGTATGGACAACAATGCAGGAGAAGAACAGGAACCACCGCCTATAGGGTGCTGGGTAGCCACCTCATCATACGATATATATATGGTGGACACCCCCAAAGAAAGCAATGGCGATGAGGCAAAGGAAGATAACCCCGTGGAGAAGCAATCTAGGCACCGGCGTCATAGGCGCCGCTCCAAGCCCCACCATAGCAAAAATAGTGATACCGACACAAGAGATAATAATCCGGATGGTGCCGAAGACGAAAACAATCCCGCCCAGCCAGGCTTCGAGCAGGCCGAGCAAGGGGATGGGAAATCTAGCCCTAAAGAACAGGCAACAGATGGAGAATCAGAGGATGATAACTACATGCCTCTCTCTGAAGACGAAGTGAGTCTTGGCGACGAAGAATTCACCGTGCCTGAGGATCCCGTCGAGCAGGAGCGCTTCAAGCGCCGGTTTATAGCCACTGCAAAAAGCCTGAAGAAAAAGTAGCAACAGCTCCAAGCTGATCAAGATCTACTAACTGATAGATGGACCGAGGTCCTGTCTGCCGAGGAATACGGACTCGAGCGCCCTACCAAAAGTTACCCAAAGCGCAGGTTGCTACCTCAACTTGAGGAGGAGGCGTTAAAGCCCACACTACCAGCGCACGATGCGGCTGATTGGCCACCCCATGGCCGTGACAAAGCGGCGTACCAGCCTGAAGTCCAGCCCGCGCCCCGGTACCAAACAAACAGTAACACTAAAGCCCGGGGCTCCATGCATGACCTGCGAGAAAAATGGAAAAGCAAAGCAGGACAATGAAGATCGGTCTACGGATCACGGGAGCGCGCCCCAATGCGTGACAAAGACCGTCACGCCGGATACACTAACAAATCCGGCCGGGCCGAATACAATGAAGCCCGGCACAGAGGCGCCGCACATCCCCTATGCTTCACTGATAATGGATCATGAATTCCCAGAAGGGTTTAAACCTGTGAACATTGAATCATACGATGGTACCACAGACCTCATGATATGGATAGAATATTTTTTCCTCCATATTCACATGGCCCGCGGAGATGATCTACACACTATCAAGTACCTCCCACTAAAACTCAAGGGACCGGCTCAGCACTGGCTGAATAGCTTGCCGGCAAACTCCATCGGGAGTTGGGAGAACCTAGCGGACACATTCCTTGACAACTTCCAGGGCACTTATGTGCGACCACCGGATGCTGATGATCTAACTTACATAACCCAACAGCCCGGAGAGTCAGCCAGGAAATTTTGGACCTAGTTCCTAACCAAAAAGAACCAAATTGTTGACTGTCCGGATGCCGAAGCCCTAGCGGCCTTTAAGCATAACATCCGTGACGAGTGGCTTGCCCGACATCTCGGCCAAGAAAAGCCAAAGTCCATGACAGCCCTCACAACACTCATGACCCGCTTTTGTGCGGGCGAGGATAGCTAGTTGGCTCGTAGCAACAACACAGCAAGCAATCCTGGCACATTGAAAGCCAAGGATAGCAATGACAAACCACGGCGCAACAAACACAAGCGCCGCAAAAATGGTGATAGTGCCGAAGGCACGTCAGTCAATGCCGGATTCAGTGGCTCCAAGTCCGGTCAGCGGAAGAAGCCATTCAACAAAAACAATTCAGGCCCGTCCAGTTTGGACCGCATACTCGACCGTCCATGCCAAATTCATGGCACCCCAGGAACACCAGCCAACCACACCAACAGAGAATGCTGGGTCTTCAGACAAGCCGACAGGTCAGATGCCAAAAACAAGGGGAAGGGGTCTCAAAGCGACGATGATGATGAGGAGCCCCGATCACCGAATACAGGAGGACAGAAGAAATTCCCTCCCCAGGCGAAAATGGTGAATATGATATGCGCAAGCCACATTCCCAAGTGGAAACGTGCACTAAGGGAAGTATATACAATCGACCCAAAGTTTAAACCATGGCCCTCTTGCCCGATCACTTTCGATCGCAGGGACCATCCTACCAGTATCCATCATGGCGGTTCGGCCGCACTAGTCCTCGACCCCATCATTGACGGTTTCCACCTCACACGAGTCCTTATGGACGGAGGTAGCAGCCCGAACCTGCTATACCAGGATACAGTGCGCAAAATGGGCATCAACCCCTCAAGGATCAAGCCCACAAAAACCACCTTCAAAGGTGTCATACCAGGTGTAGAGGCCTGTTGCACGGGCTCAATCACACTGGAAGTGGTCTTAGGATCTCTGGACAATCACTGTACCAAAGATTTAGTCTTCGACATCGTCCCCTTTTGCAGTGACCATCAGGCACTGCTCGGACGAACCACGTTCGCTTGGTTCAACGCAGTGCCACATTATGCCTACCATAAATTAAAGATGCCCGGTCCGCGTTGCGTCATCACGGTTAATGGCAGGTCTGAACTCCCCCTCACTGCCGAAGAGTCTACCACCGCTTTAACAACAGGAGCAACGGATGGCACCTTCCAGCCGAACCTCGAGTCGACGTCCAAGCTCCCGGACACCGCCAAAGGAGTCCGAACTACTGCGCGGCAGGATAGCCCGGCTCGCCCGGAGCTTAATTAACAACACTCCGGAAAAAGATAATACAATCCACATACTGCGGCTCAATCGCCGTGTGGCGCAAAACCATCTCTTGCATTTTCTTTGCAGGTTCACCTTTATGTAGGCCAGGATGGATGGCGTGGGAACAGTTCGAGCACGTAAGGAAATCTCTAGATATTCCCCTCTATGATCATCTGACTACACCCCGGATCCGAACACAACTTCCTCACGCCTGGTATCAGCAGGTTCCGCAATCATATTTCTTTTTATCACATCATCTGTACTCATACGCATTGACGTATCATTCAAATACAACATGTGGATTTATGTGATGCTCATCTACTACTATTTATTATTTAAAAACTCATTTGTTAAAAGGCGGCTGCTTATCGTGATATGCCTTAATATGCCAGGGGCTTCATCATGCCCATACTACGGCAAAAAAGTCCGAACACCTTCACGGCAGTTCGGCACCCTGAACTTATAGCATTATATGCATCAGCTCCGAATCATGTCTTGGGTCAATAGTTGGGTTTGCCCGGCTCCTATGTTTTGGTACCTTACGTTCCACTATATCGGCTAAGGTAGCACTGGGAGAACTACTGTGATTGTGTCCCGGTTCTTCCGGATGAGCACCTCAGTAGAGAAAGCCAAAAACTGACTGTCATGATGTAGCGAGAGCTGGTCAGCCGTTCGAGAGGTGCTCCTTCCCCTCCGGCGGTCCCTCTGCCATCAGCTTTTCTGCATCCATCTTCCCCCAATGCACCTTTGCATGGGCGAAGGCCATTCACACACCTTCTATGCAGACCGACCACTTGATGACTTCGAGCCAAGGGCAGGCACTCACAAGCCGCTTCACGAGCCCAAAATAACTGCTTGGAATCGGCTCGGTGGGCCACATCTGGATAATCAAATCCTTCATGGCTAGCTCGGCTGCCTTATGCAGTTCGACCAACTGCTTCAGTTGATCGGAAAACAACATCGGATAATTCAGCGCCAGATACTGCATCCAGAAGAGCTTATCCGCAGTTTTCCACTCTTCAGCTCGGTAGAATTGGGCGGCATCAGATATGCTGCACGGCAGCTCCACGAATACCCCTGTAGACATCAAAATTCAAGCTACCAAACTTGATTTTCTCCTCTCAAATACCCACTTTGTATAGAAAAAGCCTTACCAGCCGCAATCTTCCTCGCCTCCTGGATTTCTTTCAGGGCACCATGGGCTTCCCCCTGGGCATCACTTGCGGCTTGGCGAGCCTGGGAGAGTTCTGATTCTTTCCCTACTAAGCTCTGCTCCAAGGTCTCGCATTTCTTTACGGCCTCTTGAATCTCTCGCTCAGCCTCAATAACTCTGGCCTCCTGGCCTCGTGTTTCTCACGGAGAGCCTGCTCGGCGACTGCCTTCTTCTCGGCTTCGGCCACAGCCTTTTTAAGGGCCTCAATTTCGGCCGTTGCCCCTAGAGCTCACCCCGTGCATTTCAAAACCGAACCGAAAAACCATACCGAAAATAAACCGAACCGAACCGATTTTATGGTTTTTATGGTTTCTGGTTTCGGTATGGTATGAACTTTTCATACCGATTTAAACTTTGGTTTTTATGGTATATACCGAAAAACCGAACGGTTAACCGAATAAACCGAAGTAAAATAAATTTATATTTCTTGAGATGAACAACCATACAAGTTGTCATTTTTCTTGTACATGAGTCAAATTCACTAATAAGCATGTAAAATTTTCTTGTAACATAGTCACTTTTCTCTTTTTAAAATGCTAAGCATGTCGATAACCATCAACAGATGAATTAATGCATGCATATATACTTATATATATAGTCATATACTATTTGTGTAAAATAATATGTGTTTTGAGTCATAAATTTGTAAATTATTATTACATCATTTTCAAATTCGCGTCAACTTTGGTTTTTATGGTATATACCGAAACCATACCGAAATAATTTGGTATATACCGAAACCGAACCGTATTTTAATTTCATACCGTATTTACCGAAGTATTAATACCGTACAAACCGAAAAACCGTATAAACTGAACCATGTAAACCGAATAAACCGAACGCACAGGGTGACCTAGAGCACATTACAAAAATATTTCCATCATGCACACTTATTCATTTGTGCTAAATAAACAAGGTTTCCGCATACCTTGGTTATCCTCCAGCTGCTTCTTCACTTGGCCAAGTTCTCTTTCGGCCCGCTCTAGACTATGTCTCAGTTCGGATACTTCCGCAGCATGAGAGGCGGCAGTCACCACAGGCGCCTGCTTATTAAAAAGAGTGATAGATGTCATCGAGTAAGTCTCCTGCGAACATAAATTTGATCCTTTGTCTGGTTCTTTATTTCACCGAACAGTGTATCAGGGGATGCTATCTATACTATGACACTCTTCCAAACCTCATACAAACATACCTCAAAGCCTCTTATGAGGCTGATACATGATTCATTTAGTCCACTCTTAGCGGACTGAATTTTCTCAATCACCGCACCCATAAGGGCATGATGTTCATCCACGATGGAGGCACCCTTCAGTGCCGCCAATAAAGTATCCGACACCTCTGGTTGGACAGAGGTGGCCGGTGGAATAGACATACCTCCTCCAGCTAACGGAGGCCACCTGCCTGATTCTTGGGCCTTATGGGTCTCCGGAATAGTGTCTGGCTGGGGGCCGGATTCAAGATAACCCCCGTCGTCGACGTCCATAGAGGACTTCTCTCCCGTGCGTTCGGACCCTGAAGGCTGGCCTCCTGGCGCCGCCTTTGCGATCTCCCCCCCCCTCCGTGGCCTGGGTCCTTCTAGGACGAAACCTCGGTGTCATTCATACGTTTTGGGGAGGGGGCCTTCGGGGGTGTCCCGCTCTCCATTGCATCTGAACCCAGCAAATCCTCTGACGAGGATTGTTCGGCGCGGGACCTCACCAGACTAAAAAAAGTACGACTCAAATTAAAATATCATGCCGTGGCAAGTCTGGATACCTAAGCGTGTTCGGATTTTACACTCACGAGTTCACCAGGGGCTCAGCCCTGGGATCCCACTCCGGGCTGCTATCGGCGGCGGCGATGGACTCTTCTGGAAGAGGGGTTTTCCCCCTCTTAGGCGACCCAGCCTCCAAGGATGTGGAGGCCATCCTTTTCTTTCTTCCCCCCGTGGGAGATTCGTCTCCTTCCTCCTCCTCATCCTCCTCGGAGGAAGAATGGGCATTGGAATCTTCGGATCTTGTATCCGAAGCGCCACGACGACGGAAGCCGCCCCTGGTCTTCTTGGCCTCCTTTCCGGTCTTCTTCTTCGGCGCCTTGTAAGGCGCCGGGACCATCATCTTCATCAGAAGTGAGCCGGCCAGTTCTTCAGGCAGCAGGGCCGGACAGTGGATCCGCCCCGCCTTCTTCACCCAGCCCTAGGAAATTTGGGGGAAACACTTTAACCATTTTTCTTAAAGGATATGCAAATAAAACATGTGAATTGTCATCGAACAAATCACATACCGAACTTGCAGGGCTGGACAGTTGGTACCCGCGGTCCTCGGCGGAGTCTTTATGCGAGGAGCCGAAGAGCTCCAGCAGGGTCTGGTGCTTCGCCGCATCGAACTCCCATAAATTGCAAGCCTGGTGTTGACAAGGTAGAATCCGGCAAACTAACATCACCTGGACTACATTGACGAGCTTGATGCTCTTTTCTTCCATGTCTTGGACGTGCGTTTGGAGCTCTGATAGCTCCTCAGACGAAGCCCAGTTCAGGCCCTTCTTGGGCCAGGATGTTAGTCGCAGGGCAGCACTGGATCTGAACTCTGGAGCGGCGGCCCATTCCTTGCCGCGCAGCTCGGTGATGTAAAACCACTGTTGCTGCCATTCCTTCATGGAATCATTAAAGGCACATGTTGTCCATGTAACATTGGGCATCTTGCTCACCATGGCGCCTCCGCATTCGGCATGCTCGCCGCTCACTACCTTGGGCTTCACATTAAAAACCTTCAGCCATAAGCCGAAGTGCGGCGGGACACGGAGGAAGGCCTCGCATGCAACGATGAATGTCGAGATGTTGAGGAAGGAGTTGGGGGATAGATCATGAAAATCTATCCCGTAATAATACATGATGCCGCGAACAAATGGGTGGAGGGGAAACCCTAGCCCGCGGACAAAATGAGGGAGGAATACCACCCTCTCATGGGGTTCCGGGGTGGGGACGATTTGTCCCACCGTCGGAAGACGATGGCCAATTCTCTTGGCCAAATACTCGGCCCCTCGAAGCTTTTTGATATCCTTCTCCCGGACAGTAGAGGCGATCCACTTGCCTCCTGCTCCGGACCTGGACATTTTTCGGGAAACCTTTTTGGGCGGATAAGACGAACGCCTGAGCACTAGGGCTAGAGCAAAAATGGATGGATGAGCAGAAGAAGAAGGCGTGGGTGAAAGAAGGAGTTCTTATCCCCATATAAAGGCAGCAAAGATTCTGTGCCTACCCACTTGCCCGTTAAAATCGCTTATTTCCCAAGCACCACGATTGATGGTGCGGTTGGGTTACCCACGCCCATATTGATGAGAATCCCGCGATGAGGGGACAAGATCTCTGCTTCGACAAGACGTGCCGATAAAACCGCCTCACGATATGTGCGGTGGCAGGTTATGAAAAACGGTTCAAATAATGACCGGGCCATGGCGTGACGTCATGCTATGAAGAGTTGTCAGCAGGTTAGATTTGTGGAATATTGTGCTCTCTACGGTGATATGTGGACTTTGTTTTGCAGAGCCGGACACGATTCTTGTGTTCAAAATCTTCTATGGAGTATTCGGAGAAGGAACCCGCCTTGCAATGCCAAAGGCGATCTGCGTGCCGGACTCATTGTCATTGAAGCCTGGTTCAGGGGCTACTGAGGGAGTCCTAGATTAAGGGGTCCTCGGACAGCCGGACTATACACTTTGGCCGGACTGTTGGACTATGAAGATACAAGATTGAAGACTTCGTCCCGTGTCCGGATGGGACTCTCCTTTGCGTGGAAGGCAAGGTTGGCAATTCGGATATGTAGATCTCCTTCTTTGTAACCGACTCTGTGTAACCCTAGCCCCCTATGGTGTCTATATAAATAGGAGGGTTTAGTCTATAGGACAACAACAATCATAATCATAGGCTAGCTTCTAGGGTTTAGCCTCTACGATCTCGTGGTAGATCAACTCTTGTAATACTCATATCATCAAGATCAATCAAGCAGGAAGTAGGGTATTACCTCCATCGAGAGGGCCTGAACCTGGGTAAAACATCATGTCCCCTGCCTCCTGTTACCATTAGCCTTAGACGCACAGTTCGGGACCCCCTACCCGGGCCCCCCTGCCTCCTGTTACCATTAGGCATTTTTGCAAGAACCTTTATACAGTTCGGCGAAGAAGCGGGCTAATCGAGTTATATCTGTAGGTTTTCTGACAGGTCGCCCCAAAGAGGAGATGCCCAGATCCGCAGGCAATCTTTTGCAAGAGCTTTCACAACTGCACGAGCGAGCTCGACAGGTGATGCATGGTATTGTCCAGGCCTTGTGGCCATCCGCCTCCCTGCTAGGAGGCATGGAGGAGCTTGTAGAGATTATCAAGGGAGCGTAGCGGCGCTTCCGAATATGGAAGATATCGGCCTGCCGACAAGGTGCGAGGGAAGCCTGGGCCATGGTGAAAGCGCGATACACCAAGGTGGACCCGAATCACATGGCCGAGGTCGGACCTGTAGGGTTAGATGGGAAAGAGATCCCCGTTAGTCTGGTATATGACCAGGTAGGCTTAGCCGCAAAGTATTCCCAATAGGATTGTAGGCTAGATAGCTTGTTGGATGGTATAGAAGAAGAATTTAGTCAGTCTAAGTGACTGTGTACTTCGAATGACATATTTTGTCCCTAACCGAATTGTAAATCATTTGTCATGGCGGACCTTTTCGCTTCAACCTCCGGACCCGACAGTCCGGAGTGTTTCCAAATACCCGCTCAATTATGTAAAATCCGGGGTACGCAGGGAAACCAGGCGTAGGGATCATAAGTGCTTGAACAGACAAGTACCCAACTAGCTATGTTATATTACATGGATAGTAAGAAACATCTTCCAGGGAGAATAGTTCCGTTAAGGGTTCCTTTCCCTGGGCATGCATGCATTAATGTGCATGTCCAAACTGCGAAAAGAGACGCAGGATATAAGCATCTGGGGGCATGTATTGTGATAGGTAAGAAACATCTTTTGTTCACCAACCGAATATTCCCTTAAGAACGCTAGATTTCGGCTTCACCCAGTCTGAGGTACACATCCGGCTGATCCGGCAGTAACAATCGCAGAGGTGCTCCCCTTATGCCCTAGCCGAACTAACGGGAACGTAGGGCATAAACACAAGAGCCAGGCAACCCAGCTTGGCCAAAACTAAAGTCATATCGATGCATATAATGGAGAAAAAGGTACATATGGAGAAGCGACACATATGTAATGGGCATAAGCCCGGGAGATAATTATATTAAGCTTCTGTATAAGAAGCCCCCAGGTATATTGAGCGCGCATAGTGCGGAAAGAGTGTGTAGTCGAGCCACACTTGAAGCTTATAAGGCTATAAAAAGTTAGGAAGAAAGAAAGAAAGAAAGAGGATATAACTTAAAAAAAGGCGGAGGTAAGGAGACGAACACAGAGTTCGGCACTAGGTGTAGAATCTTCGGAGTCTGGTCGCGTTCCATGGGTTTGGCTCGAGTCGATTATCAGGTGCATCATACAGATGGTACGCCCCTCCGGTGAGAACTTTATCAATGATGAAGGGACCCTCCCACTTAGGCTTAAGCTTGTCCTTTTTCTTCTCTGGTAGGCGTAGCACGAGTTCGCCAACGTTATAAATTTTGGCATGTACTTCTCTGCTTTGATACCTTCGAGCCTGTTGCTAATAGAATGCGGAACGGGCCTTTGCAACATCACGCTCCTTGTCCAGGGCATCTAAACTGTCCTGCCGATCAAGCTCGGCTTATCTCTCTTCGTACATGTGCACTCGAGGTGAGTCATGAATGATATCGCAGGGTAATACCGCCTCTGCGTCGTACACCATAAAAAATGGTGTGTATCCGGTAGTGCGATTCGGCGTGGTCCGCAGCTCCCATAGTACGGAGTTGAGCTCCTCGACCTAGTGCATATTTGATTCCTTTAAGGATCGCACTAATCTGAGTTTGATGCCGCTCATAAGGAGACCGTTTGCTCGTCCGACTTGACCGTTTGTTTGGGGGTGATAGACGGAGGCATAATCGAGCTTAATGCCCATGTTGCCGCACCAAGTTTTCACCTCGCCGGTTGTGAAGTTGGAGCCGTTATCGGTGATGATGCTATGGGGGACACCGTAACAGTGTATGACCCCGGATATGAAGTCTATCACTGGTCCGGACTCGGCCATTTTAACTGGTTTGGCTTCTATCCATCTGGTGAATTTATCCACCATGACCAACAAGTATTTTTTCTTATGGCTTCCTCCTTTAAGGGGTCCGACCATATCGAGCCCCCAGACCGCAAAGGGCCAAGTTATGGGGATTGTTTGGAGAGCGGTAGGTGGCATATGGGTTTGGTTTGCAAAAAGCTGGCAACCGACGCAATGTTGGATGAGGTCCTGTGCGTCTGCTTGGGCTGTCGGCCAGTAGAAACCTGTACGGAAGGCCTTGCTTACAAGGGCCCGAGCTGCGGCGTGGTGGCCGTCGAGTCCAGCGTGAATTTCGGCCAGTAGCTGTTGTCCTTCCTCTTCGGAGATGCACCTTTG
The DNA here is from genome assembly GCF_018294505.1 of Triticum aestivum. Lineage (NCBI taxonomy): Eukaryota > Viridiplantae > Streptophyta > Magnoliopsida > Poales > Poaceae > Triticum > Triticum aestivum. The sequence continues at coordinate 429,816,109 of NC_057798.1, read as the reverse complement.
GAGCACTCCGGTCGCGCTTTTCTTATAAAGCCCTTCCTCGTGAACCTTGTAGGCTTTCGAGCGCCGCACTTTGCAACGTGCCTCATTTTGGTCCTCAGGGAGTTCTTGCCTATTTAGGTAGGCTAAGAATGGTTCTGTCCATGGGGCGATGACAGCCATAATCACGTGGGCCGAAGGTGTTATTTCGGTGGCGGAGCCTTCGATTACGTCGGAGTGTTCAAGATCTGGGGTTGTGTTCGGATCTGGATTGGTATTGTCGGTCTCCCCATGCCACACCATGAATGGCTTGAACAGCCTTTCCAAGAAGATATTAGGTGGGACGGGGTCGCGCTTAGCGCCGATGCGGGCGAGGATATCCGCCGCTTGATTGTTTTCTCAGACCACATGGTGGAATTTGAGCCCCTTGAACCGAGCTGACATTTTGAGGACGGCATTGCGGTAAGCCGCCATTTTTGGGTCCTTGGTGTCAAAGTCTCCATTTATTTGAGATATTGCGAGGTTCAAATCCCCACGCACTTCTAGGTGTGGAATGCCCATGAAGACTGCCATCCAAAGACCATGCAACAGAGCCTCGTATTCGGCTGCACTGTTGGAGTCTGCGTATAATATTTGGAGTACATATTGGACTGTGTCACCGGTGGGGGATGTCAGGACAATGCCTCCTCCCAGACCAGCCAACATCTTAGAGCTGTCAAAGTGCACGATCCAATTAGAGTACGCGCCGTACTCTTTAGGGAGTTCGGCTTCTGTCCATTCAGCGACGAAGTCAGCCAGTACTTGCGACTTAATGGCTCGCCATGGTTTGTATATGATGTCGAATGGGATGAGCTCGATAGCCCACTTAGCAATCTGGCCTGTGGCATCGTGGTTATTTATTATATTGTTTAGTGGTACTTCAGAGGCCACCATGATTGAACACTCTTGAAAGTAGTGTCGTAGTTTCCGGGATGCCATGAAGACTGCGTATGCTATCTTTTGATAATGTGGGTACCGTGACTTGCATGGGGTGAGGACACTAGATACGTAGTATACTGGCTTTTGAAGCGGGAACTTATGTCCGTCCGTCTCTCGTTTGATGACGAGCACTGCGCTTACAACCTGGTGTGTTACACCTATATATAACAACATGGGTTCGCCGATATTTGGCGCGGCCAGGATTGGATTGCTGGCCAAGAGGGCCTTTATTTCTTCCAGTCCGGCCGTAGCCGCATCCGTCCACTCGAAGTGTTTGGTGCATCAAAGAAGGCGATAAAGAGGTAGTGCCTTTTCTCCCAATCGGGAGATAAAGTGGCTTAGGGCAGCCACGCATCCAGTTAATTTCTGGATTTGCTTGAGGTCTGCTGGGGTAGCCAACTGTGACAGAGCTCGGATTTTAGCCGGATTTGCTTCAATTCCTCTATTGGAAACAATGAAGCCCAAGAGCTTTCTGGCAGGCACGCCGAAAACACATTTTTCCGGATTGATCTTGATGTCATATGTTCGGAGATTGTCGAACGTAAGCCTCAAGTCGTCTATTAAAGATTGGACGTGTCTGGTTTTGATGACCACATTGTCTACGTATGCCTCCACTGTTTTGCCGATTTGTTTTTCCAGGCATGTCTGAATCATGCGTTAACATTTTTGAGCCTGAAAGGCATGGTGTTAAAACAGAAGGGGCCGTATGGTGTGATGAATGTTGTTGCGGCTTGATCGGACTCCGCCATCTTGATTTGATGGTATCCGGAGTATGCGTCGAGGAAGCACAATGAGTCGTGTCCTGCGGTAGCATCGATGATTTGATCGATACAGGGGAGGGCGAAGGGATCCTTGGGGCAAGCCTTATTGAGGTCCTTGAAATCGACACATAGGCGCCAGGATTTGTCCTTCTTTGGTACCATCACCAGGTTTGCTAGCCAGTCCGGATGTTTTATTTCTCTGATGAATCCGGCCACGAGTAACTTGGCTAGCTCCTCGCCCATGGCTTGTCACTTAGGTTCTGAAAAGCGCCGAAGAGTCTGCTTGATCAACTTGTATCCCTTCAGTATGTTTATGCTATGCTCGGCCAGCCTGCGTGGGATACCTGGCATGTCTGAAGGATGCTAGGCAAAGATGTCCCAATTCTCATGCAAGAATTCTCGCAGTGCGGCGTATATTGTGGGGTTCAGCTGTGCCCCGACGGATGCTGTTTTTGTAAGGTCCATTGGGTGGACCTGGAATTTGACTATTTCGTCCGCTGGTTTGAAAGAGGTGGACTTGGGTCGTTTGTCGAGTATCACGTCATCCTTGTTCAATGTGGAGCGCAGCGCTGTTAGTTCTTCGGCCGCGAGGGCGTCGGATAATGCCTCAAGGGCCAGTGCGGCGTTTTATTTTTGGCGCGGAGTGCTACGTCCGGATCACTAGCTAGAGTGATGATTCCATTGGGCCCGGACATCTTGAGCTTCATGTACCCGTAATGGGGTATAGCTTGGAAGCTCGTGAATGCATCCTGCCCTAAAAGGGCGTGGTATCCGCTACTGAACGGGGCCACTTGGAATGTGATTTCTTCGGACCTATAATTCTCCGGCGTGCCGAATAGCACATCTAGTGTGATTTTTCCCGCACATCGTGCCTCTCGACTAGGGATGATTCCTTTGAAGGTCGTGCTGCTTTGCTCAATGTGGCTCTTGTCTATTTCCATTTTGTTAAGAGTTTCCTCATAGATGAGGTTTAATATGCTGCCACCGTCCATGAGCACTTTGGTAAGCCGGAAGCCGTCCATAATTGGACTAAGGACCAAAGCGGCTGGTGCTCGAACTGTTCGGAATTGAGGTTTGTCACTGGCATTGAAGGTTATGGCCGTGTCGTTCCATGGATTTATTGCTGCAATGTGGTAGACTTTGGCGAGGCTGCGGAGTGCTTGCTTGCGCCTGTTATTTGAGGCGAAAGTCTCGAAGACTATCAATACTGTATTGTTATTTTCCGCGGGATGATGATATGCAAAATCGTTGATGAGGAGATCCTCGCCGCTCTTGGCCACCTGCCGGAGTATCGAACATGCTCTAAGGCTATGTGTTGGTATGGTATCTGGTGTTCTATGAATTTTGCATGGCCCATTGAGCCATCCCTCCAATACGGTTCCACGCCCTGTAGTGGGCTTTGGTTTCTTTGCGATTGGATCGGGTGACTTGCGAGAGTGCACCCTTTTAGTTCAGATGAGGGGTTTAGTGAGAGCCGGAGGATCCCAGAATTTTGTTTGGGTTTTCCAGGCGCTTTCCATCGCACAGTACTTTTGTATGATGGCCGCCAAGTCGGTGAAGCGTGCTATGTCACAACGACTTATGGCGTTGAGTATTCCCTTGTCCGTGAAATTTTTGCAAAAGAGTGAGATTGCGTCTTCCTCGCGACAGTCCTTGACCTTTCTCATTACAAGGACGAATCTGGCCCAGAAGTGATGTACTGTCCCTTGGGGCTCTTGTCTAATGTCGGAAAGATCACTTGTATCTAGGTGGGTGGGTAGATTTAAGTCCAAACCCTGACCCGATTTTGGACCCAGGGGCAGAGGAGCTTCCGAGCTTGGCAGTTCGGGCTCCGGGATGTTGCCCAATTTTTCTGGCCCGCTGTCCGATTATAGGTTTGGAGCTTGGGCCATGTCCTCCCGTAGACGGGTATCTGGCTCGGAGAGCTCGGGAATCCGGACATAGTTCGTCCTCAAATAGAGGAAGAATTGCTGCATTGCTCCTCCATCACCGCTATCTGATGGGTGACTGAGAGAGAGTTAATCTCCCTTTGGCCGGGTTTAAGCCCGATCTGATCATAGTCCGTAGCAACTCCCAGGGTGGCGATGCGATCCAAGAGCTCGTCCAGGGAGGAGAGATCCATTGGATCCATCTGCTCGGTGAATTCCGAGCTGACGTGTAGGCTGTTCTTGATGACCTGAGAAGTCATCGTCGGCGCGACGGCCGAACGAGCGGTCGTGACGAAGCGGCCCAGTCGGAGAGTTTGGCCTACAGCCAGGGCTCCCCTAGAGGTGATGTTATCCTTGACAACAAGGTGAGCCATCAAGCCTTACCGTGACCGCACAATGGAACTCTCAATGAAAGCACCAATGTCAGTGTCAAAACTGGCGGATCTCGGGTAGGGGGTCCCGAACTGTGCGTCTAAGGCTAATGGTAACAGGAGGCAGGGGACACAATGTTTACCCAGGTTTGGGCCCTCACGATGGAGGTAATACCCTACTTCCTGCTTGATTGATCTTGATGATATGAGTATTACAAGAGTTGATCTACCACGAGATCGTAGAGGCTAAACCCTAGAAGCTAGCCTATGATTATGATTGTTGTTGTCCTACGGACTAAACTCTCCGGTTTATATAGACACCGGAGGGGGCTAGGGTTACACAGAGTCGGTTACAGAGAAGGATATCTACATATCCGAATTGCCAAGCTTGCCTTCCACGCAAAGAAGAGTCCCACCCGGACACGGGACGAAGTCTTCAATCTTGTATCTTCACAGTCCAACAGTCCCGCGTAAGTACATAGTCCGGCTGTCCGAGGACCCCCTAATCCAGGACTCCCTCAAGGCCACCTTCCTCCGGGGTCCACCATAGCACATCCATCACTTCCGTTGGAATGGTAATGAGGTTGACACGCAGGTCATTAAAGTGACAATCCCTTGGCTCCAGCCATCATGTTGTATTGTCACATGCAGACCACTTAACATTACATCATAGAACCATCTCATACACAAATTCATCATCATGACAAAGGCTATACCACATCACAGGCATCTTGCAAAACCAAGTTAGGCGTCCTCTAATCGGTTTGTCAAATTTCAATTACGTGGCTTCTATGATTTCTGTAGAACTCTAGCTATCTACGTCTACCATCAAGGTGATAATTCTTGTTGTTGGATTAACTTTTGGGGTGTGTGAGTGAAGAGAATTAATTAAGAAACTCTAGCCCCTCAATACGCATGACCCCCTAGAAGATTGATCATCTTCGTCGCCCTCTCGTGTTTGCAATAGTTCACTATTCTTGACTATGATGAAGCCCAAGGAACTGTTAGCAGATTGTGTCATGAACAAGCCAATTTCCTTTCTTGTTTGTCATGTGTTTGAAATGTGGAAACATTTTTCTTGTATTACTTAAAATACATTTTAGTATGTGCCAGATGCATACTCGAGTACTTGTTTTCTAGAAAAAGCGAGGAAGCCCTTGCATCTTTCCTATCAGGGGCGGCTCGAGTGGGACACCAATCCCGTTGCCAGTGAAACCCCAGCCTCCGCGCCCTCTCCCTTGATACATATCCAACGTATCTATAATTTTATGCCATATTTGCAATAGTTTTATATGGTTTTGGTGCACTTTTATATGATTTTCGTGGACTAACATATTAACCTGGTGCCCAGTGCTAGTTGATATTTTCTGCTTGCTTTTGGTTTTCTGGAAAATCCTATTGGGGAACGTAGCAGAAATTCAAAATTTTCCTACGTGTCACCAAGATCTATCTAAGGAGAAACCAGCAACGAGGGGAAGGAGAGTGCATCTACATACCCTTGTAGATCGCTAAGCGGAAGCGTTCAAGAGAACGGGGTTGAAGGAGTCGTACTCGTCGTGATCCAAATCACCGGAGATCCTAGTGCTGAACGGACGGCACCTCCGCGTTCAACACATGTACAGCCCGGTGACGTCTCCCACGCCTTGATCCAGCAAGGAGAGAGGGAGAGGTTGAGGAAGACTCCATCCAGCAGTAGCACAACGGCGTGGTGGTGATGGAGGAGCGTGGTAGTCCAGCAGGGCTTCGCCAAGCACCGCGAGATATGAGGAGAAAGAGAGGTAGGGCTGCGCCAACAGGAGAAGAAACTCATGTGTTGGGCAGCCCCCAGGCCTCAAGTATTTATAGGGGGAGGGGAGGGGGCTGCGCCCCCTCTAGGGTTCCCTCCCCAAGGGTGGAGTCAGCCCCCAGATGCCATCTAGGTGGCGGCCAGAGGGGGAGAGAGGGGAGGCGCGCCTGGGGTGGGCCTTAGGGCCCATCTGCCCTAGGGTTTGCCCCCTCCCACTCTCCCTTGCGCCTTGGGCCCCTTGTGGGGGGCGCACCAGCCCACCTGGGGCTGGTTCCCTCCCAGACTTGGCCCATGCAGCCCTCCGGGGTTGGTGGCCCCACTTGGTGGACCCCCGGGACCCTCCCGGTGGTCCCGGTACGTTACCGGAAAAACCCGAAACTTTTCCGGTGACCAAAACAGGACTTCCCATATATAAATCTTTACCTCCGGACCATTCCGGAACTCCTCGTGACGTCCGGGATCTCATCCGGGACTCCGAACAACATTCGGTAACCACATACAAACTTCCTTTATAACCCTAGCGTCATCGAACCTTAAGTGTGTAGACCCTACGGGTTCGGGAGACATGTAGACATGACCGAGACGTTCTCCGGTCAATAATCAACAGCGGGATCTGGATACCCATGTTGGCTCCCACATGTTCCACGATGATCTCATCGGATGAACCACGATGTCAAGGACTCAATCGATCCCGTATACAATTCCCTTTGTCTAGCGGTATTGTACTTGCCCGAGATTCGATCGTCGGTATCCCGATACCTTGTTCAATCTCGTTACCAGCAAGTCTCTTTACTCGTTCCATAACACATCATCCCGTGATCAACCCCTTGGTCACATTGTGCACATTATGATGATGTCCTACCGAGTGGGCCCAGAGATACCTCTCCGTTTACACGGAGTGACAAATCCCAGTCTCGATTCGTGCCAACCCAACAGACACTTTCGGAGATACCTGTAGTGCACCTTTATAGCCACCCAGTTACGTTGTGACGTTTGGTACACCCAAAGCATTCCTACGGTATCCGGGAGTTGCACAATCTCATGGTCTAAGGAAATGATACTTGACATTAGAAAAGCTTTAGCATACGAACTACGATCTTTGTGCTAGGCTTAGGATTGGGTCTTGTCCATCACATCATTCTCCTAATGATGTGATCCCGTTATCAACGACATCTTAATGTCCATGGTTAGGAAACCGTAACCATCTATTGATCAACGAGCTAGTCAACTAGAGGCTTACTAGGGACATGGTGTTGTCTATGTATCCACACATGTATCTGTGTTTCCTATCAATACAATTATAGCATGGATAATAAACGATTATCATGAACAAGGAAATATAATAATAACTAATTTATTATTGCCTCTAGGGCATATTTCCAACAGTCTCCCACTTGCACTAGAGTCAATAATCTAGTTCACATCGCCATGTGATTAACACTCACATGTCACATCGCCATGTGACCAACATCCAAAGAGTTTACTAGTGTCATTAAACTAGTTCACATCATCATGTGATTAGACTCAATGAGTTCTGGGGTTTGATCATGTTTTGCTTGAGAGAGGTTTTAGTCAACGGGTCTGCAATATTCAGATCCGTATGTACTTCGCAAATCTCTATGTCATATTGTAAATGCTGCTTCCACGCTCCACTTGAAGCTATTCCAAATGGTTGCTCCACTATACGTATCCGGTTTGCTACTCAGAGTCATTCGGATAGGTGTTAAAGCTTGCATCGTCGTAACCCTTTACGCCGAACTCTTTATCACCTCCATAATTGAGAAATAAATCCTTATTACTCCAAGGAAAATTTTGACCGCTATCTGGTGATCCACTCCTTGATCACCTTTGTACCCTCTTGCCAGACATGTGGCAAGGCACACATCAGGTGCGGTACATAGCATAGCATACTGTAGAGCCTACGTCTAAAGCATAGGGGACGACCTTCGTCCTTTCTCTCTTTTCTGCCGTGGTCGAGCTTTAAGTCATACCTTACATCTCAGGTAAGAACTCCTTCTTTGACTGATCCATCTTGAACACCTTCAAGATCATGTCAAGGTATATGCTCATTTGAAAGTATTATTAAGCATTTTGATCTATCCTCATAGATTTTGATGCTCAATGTTCAAGTAGCTTGATCCAGGTTTTCTATTGAAAAACACCTTTCAAATAACCCTATATGCTTTCCAGAAAATTCTACATCATTTCTGATCAACAATATGTCAACAACATATACTCATCAGAAATTCCATAGTGCTCCCACTCACTTCTTTGGAAATACAAGTTTCTCATAAACTTTGTATAAACCCAAAATCTTTGATCATCTTATCAAAGTACATATTCCAACTCCGAGATGCTTACTCCAGTCCATGGAAGGATCGCTGGAGCTAGCATTCCTTTTAGCATCCTTAGGATCGACAAAACCTTTCTGATTGTATCACATACAACCTTTCCTTACGAAAACTGGTAAGGAAACTCGTTTTGACATCCATCTGCCAGATTTCATAAATGCAGCTTGTGCTAACATGATTCCGACGGACTTAAGCATCGCTACGGATGAGAAAATCTCATCGTAGTCAACTCCTTGAACTTGTGAAAAACTCTTCGCCACAAGTCGAGCTTCATAGACGGTGACATTACCGTCCACGTCCGTCTTCTTCTTAAAGATCCATTTATCTCAATGGCTTGCTGATCATTGGGCAAGTCCACCAAAGTCCATGCTTTGTTCTGATACATGGATCCTATCTCGGATTTCATGGCTTCCTAACCATTTGTCGGAATTTGGGCCCACCATCGCTTCTCCATAGCTCGTAGGTTCATTGTTGTCTAGCAACATGACCTTCAAGACAGGATCACCGTACCACTCCGAAGCAGTACGCGTCCTTGTCGTCCTACGAGGTTCGGTAGTGACTTGATCCGAAGCTTCATGATCAATATCATAAGCTTCCACTTCAATTGGTGTAGGTGCCACAGGAACAACTTCCTGTGCCCTGCTACACACTGGTTGAAGTGATGGTTCAATAACCTCATCAAGTCTCCACTATCCTCCCACTCAATTCTCGAGACAAACCTTTCCTCGAGAAAGGACCCGATTCAAGAAACAATCCCTATTGCTTTCGGATCTGAATTAGGAGGTATACCCAACTGTTTTGGGTGTCCTATGAAGATGCATTTTATCCGCTTTGGGTTCGAGCTTATCAACCTGAAACTTTTTCACATAAGCGTCGCAGCCCCAAACTTTTAAGAAACGACAACTTAGGTTTCTCCAAACAGCGTCGTCTCAACGGAATTACGTGGTACCCTATTAAAGTGAGTGCGGTTGTCTCTAATGCCTAACCCATGAACGATAGTGGTAATTCGATAAGAGACATCATGGTACGCACCATATCCAATAGGGTGCAACTATGATGTTCGGACACACCATCACACTATGGTGTTCCAGGCGGTATTAATTGTGAAACAATTTCCACAATGTCTTAATTGTGTGCCAAAACTCGTAACTCAGATATTCATCTCTATGATCATATCATAGACATTTTATCCTCTTGTCACGAATGATCTTCAACTTCACTCTGAAATTACTTGAACCATTCAATAATTCAGACTTGTGTTTCATCAAGTAAATATACTCAACATCTACTCGAATCATCTGTGAAGTAAGAACATAACGATATTCACTGCATGCCTCAGCACTCATTGGACTGCACACATCAAAATGTGTTACTTCCAACAAGTTGCTATCTAGTTCCATCTTACTGAAACCGAGGCTTTTCAGTCATCTTGTCCATGTGGTATGATTTGCATATCTCAAGTGATTCAAAATCAAGTGAGTCTAAACGATCCATCTGCATGGAGTTTCTTCATGCGTATGCACCAATAGACATGGTTCGCATGTCTCAAACTTTTCAAAAACGAGTGAGTCCAAAGATCCATCAACATGGAGCTTCTTCATGCGATTTATACCAATATGACTTACATGGCAGTGCCACATCTAAGTGGTACTATCATTACTATCTTATATCTTTTGGCATGAAAAATGCATATCACTACGATCGAGATTCAATAAACCACCCAGGTTTAATGCTAATCTTGATGGTACAGGGAGCGCGCGAGTTTGATCACATCAAACTTGGAAACACTTCCAACACATATCGTTAGCTCACCTTTAGCTAGTCTCTGTTTATTCCGTAGCTCTTTTGTTTCGAGTTACTAACACTTTAGCAACCGAACTGGTATCTTAATACCCTGGTGCTACTAGGAGTACTAGTAAAGTACACATTTACATAATGTATATCCAATATACTTCTATCGACCTTGCCAGCCTTCTCATCTACCAAGTATCTAGGGTAGTTCTTGTCCAGTGGCTGTTCCCCTTATTACAGAAGCACTTAGTCTCGGGTTTGGGTTCAACCTTGGGTTTTCACTAGAGTAGCAACTGATTTGCCGTTTCATGAAGTATCCCTTCTTGCCCTCGCCCTTCTTGAAACTAGTGGTTTCACCAACCATCAACAATTGATGCTCCTTCTTGATTTCTACTTTCGCGATGTCAAACAACGCGAATACCTCAAGGATCATCATCTCTATCCTTGATATGTTATAGTTCATCACGAAGCTCTACCAGCTTGGTGGCAATGACTTTGGAGAAGCATCACTATCTCATCTGGAAGATCAACTCCCACTCGATTCAAGTGATTGTTGTACTCAGACAATCTGAGTACAAGCTCAACGATTGAGCTTTTCTCCCTTAGTTTGCAGGCTAAGAGACTCGTCGGAGGTCTTACACCTCTTAACGTGGGCATGACCTGAAATCCCAATTTTAGCCCTCGAAACATCTCATATGTTTCGCGATGTTCCAAAATCGTCTTTGGTGCCTCAACTCTAAACCGTTTATCATTACTGAACTATCACGTAGTTATCAAAAACGTGTATGTACGATGTTCGCAACATCCACAAACGACGTTTGGGGTTCAGCACACTGAGCGGTGCATTAAGGACATAAGCTTTCTACTGTCCGCATAATCTCTACTGTCAACTTTCAACTATATTTTCTCTAGGAACATATCTAAACAGTGGAACTAAAGCGCGAGCTTACGACATAATTTGCAAAGATCTTTTGACTATGTTCAGGATAATTAAGTTCATCTTATGAACTCCCACTCAGATAGACATCCCTCTAGTCATCTAAGTGATTACATGATCCGAGTCAACTAGGCCGTGTCCGATCGTCACGTGAGACGGACTAGTCATCATCGGTGAACATCTTCATGTTGATCGTATCTACTATACGACTCATGCTCGACCTTTCGGTCTCTTGTGTTTCGAGGCCATGTCTGTACATGCTAGGCTCGTCAAGTCAACCTAAGTGTTTCGCGTGTGTAAATCTGTCTTACACCCGTTGTATGTGAACGTAAGAATCCATCACACCCGATCATCATGTGGTGCTTAGAAACGACGAACTTTCTCAATGGTGCACAGTTAGGGGGAACACTTTCTTGAAATTTTAATGAGGGATCATCTTATTTACTACCGTCGTTCTAAGCAAATAAGATGCATAAACACGATAAACATCACATGCAATCAAATAGTGACATGATATGGCCAATATCATATTGCTCCTTTTGATCTCCATCTTCGGGGCTCCATGATCATCATCGTCACCGGCATGACACCATGATCTCCATCATCATGATCTCCATCATCGTGTCTCCATGAAGTTGCCTCGCCAACTTATTACTTCTACTACTATGGCTACCGGTTAGCAATAAACTAAAGTAATTATATGGCGTTGTTCAATGACACACAGGTCATACAATAAATGAAGACAACTCCTATGGCTCCTGCCGGTTGTCATACTCATCGACATGCAAGTCGTGATTCCTATTACAAGAACATGATCAATCTCATACATCACATATCATTCATCACATTCTTCTTGGCCATATCACATCACATAGCATACCCTGCAAAAACAAGTTAGACGTCCTCTAATTGTTGTTTGCATGTTTTACGTGGCTGCTATGGGTTTCTAGCAAGAACGTTTCTTACCTACGCAAAAACCACAACGTGATATGTCAATTGCTATTTACCCTTCATAAGGACCCTTTTCATCGAATCCGTTCCGACTAAAGTGGGAGAGACTGGCACCCGCTAGCCACCTTATGCACCAAGTGCATGTCAGTCGGTGGAACCTGTCTCACGTAAGTGTACGTGTAGGGTCGGTCCGGGCCGCTTCATCCCACAATACCGTCGAAACAAGATTGGACTAGTAACGGTAAGCATATTGAACAAAATCAACGCCCACAACTACTTTGTGTTCTACTCGTGCAAAGAATCTACGCAATAGACCTAGCTCATGATGCCACTGTTGGGGAACGTAGCAGAAATTCAAAATTTTCCTACGTGTCACCAAGATCTATCTAAGGAGAAACCAGCAACGAGGGGAAGGAGAGTGCATCTACATACCCTTGTAGATTGCTAAGCGGAAGCGTTCAAGAGAACGGGGTTGAAGGAGTCGTACTCGTCGTGATCCAAATCACCGGAGATCCTAGTGCCGAACGGACGGCACCTCCGCGTTCAACACATGTACAGCCCGGTGACGTCTCCCACGCCTTGATCCAGCAAGGAGAGAGGGAGAGGTTGAGGAAGACTCCATCCAGCAGCAGAACAACGGTGTGGTGGTGATGGAGGAGTGTGGTAGTCCAGCAGGGCTTCGCCAAGCACCGCGAGATATGAGGAGAAAGAGAGGTAGGGCTGCGCCAACAGGAGAAGAAACTCATGTGTTGGGCAGCCCCCAGGCCTCAAGTATTTATAGGGGGAGGGGAGGGGGCTGCGCCCCCCCTAGGGTTCCCTCCCCAAGGGTGGCGGCAGCCCCCAGATGCCATCTGGGTGGCGGCCAGAGGGGGAGAGAGGGGAGGCGCGCCTGGGGTGGGCCTTAGGGCCCATCTGCCCTAGGGTTTGCCCCCTCCCACTCTCCCTTGCGCCTTGGGCCCCTTGTGGGGGGCGCACCAGCCCACCTGGGGCTGGTTCCCTCCAACACTTGGCCCATGCAGCCCTCCGGGGTTGGTGGCCCCACTTGGTGGACCCCCGGGACCCTCGCGGTGGTCCCGGTACGTTACCGGAAAAACCCGAAACTTTTCCGGTGACCAAAACAGGACTTCCCATATATAAATCTTTACCTCCGGACCATTCCGGAACTCCTCGTGACGTCCGAGATCGCATTCGGGACTCCGAACAACATTCGGTAACCACATACAAACTTCCTTTATAACCCTAGCGTCATCGAACCTTAAGTGTGTAGACCCTACGAGTTCGGGAGACATGTAGACATGACCGAGACGTTCTCCGGTCAATAATCAACAGCGGGATCTAGATACACATGTTGGCTCCCACATTTTCCACGACGATCTCATCATATGAACCACAATGTCAAGGACTCAATCGGTCCCGTATACAATTCCCTTTGTCTAGCGGTATTGTACTTGCCCGAGATTCGATCGTCGGTATCCCGATACCTTGTTCAATCTCGTTACCAGCAAGTCTCTTTACTCGTTCCATAACACATCATCCGATCAACCCCTTGGTCACATTGTGCACATTATGATGATGTCCTACCGAGTGGGCCCAGAGATACCTCTCCGTTTACATGGAGTGACAAATCCCAGTCTCGATTCGTGCCAACCCAACAGACACTTTCGGAGATACCTATAGTGCACCTTTATAGCCACCCAGTTACGTTGTGACATTTGGTACACCGAAAGCATTCCTACGGTATCCGGGAGTTGCACAATCTCATGGTCTAAGGAAATGATACTTGACATTAGAAAAGCTTTAGCATACGAACTACGATCTTTGTGCTAGGCTTAGGATTGGGTCTTGTCCATCACATCATTCTCCCAATGATGTGATCCCGTTATCAACGACATCTTAATGTCCATGGTTAGGAAACCGTAACCATCTATTGATCAACGAGCTAGTCAACTAGAGGCTTACTAGGGACATGGTGTTGTCTATGTATCCACACATGTATCTGTGTTTCCTATCAATACAATTATAGCATGGATAATAAACGATTATCATGAACAAGGAAATATAATAATAACTAATTTATTATTGCCTCTAGGGCATATTTCCAACAAATCCGCGATCAAACTTTTTGACGATTTTTTTGGAACATAAGAAACCCCCGAAGCTTTGTGGGAGGACCAGAAGACCCACGAGGCGGTGACAAGGCAACATGGTGCACCTTGGGGGTATGGAGGGGGTGTTGCCTTATGGGACCCTTGTAACTCCTTTTGGCGTGAAATCAACGCTGAAATTTCTTATAAATAGAGAAAAAACCATAAATAAACCTAGAACTTTGACTTCGTTGCTGCAACCCTCTATTCCGAAAAGATCTCATCTGGAGGCCTTTTACGGCTTCCTGTCGGAGGGGGAAATCATCACCGGAGGCCATCTTCATCATCCCGATGGTCTTCATGATAAGGAGGGAGTAGTTCACCCTCAGGGCTGAGGGTATGTACTAGTAGCTATGTGTTTGATCTCTCTCTCTGGATCTTGATAGGACACGATCTTGATGTACCATGAGCTTTCTTAATATAGTTGGATCATATGATGCTCTTCCCTCTCTATGTTTGTTGTGATGAATTGAGTCTTGCTCTTTGAGGTTTCGTTATGTTGGATTGAATATTGGATTTGAGATCACTTGATGTATGTCTTGCATGTGAATACCCATGATGACAATGGGGTATTCTATTGAGTCACTTGATATATGTTTTGGTAATCAACTTGCGGATTCCCAAGATGACACTGGGGTAATCTGGGCACATAGGTTGATACACATTTTTGTCCTATATTCTCCGATAGAAACTTTGGAGTGATTCTTTGTCGCATGTTGAGGGATTGTTATATGATTTAATTATGTTAGCACTGTTGAGAGATTGCACTAGTGAAAGTATGAACCCTAGGCCTTGTTTCTAAGCATTGCAATACCGTTTGTGCTCACTTTTATTACTTGCTACCTTGCTGTTTTTATTATTTTAGATTACAAAACCCTATATCTACTATCCATACTACACTTGTATCACCATATCTTCGCCGAACTAGTGCACCTATACAACTGACAACTGTATTGGGTGTGTTGGGACATAAGGGACTCGTTGTATTTTGGTTCCAGGGTTGTATGAGAGAGACAATCTTCATCGTACATCTCCCACGGATTGATAAACCTTAGGTCATCCACTTGAGGGAAATTTGTTGTTGTCCTATAAAACTCTGCGCTTGGAGGCCCAACAGAGTCTACAAGAATAAAAATTGAGTAGTAGACATCATCCTTCGCTACCTCCGGAAGGTGCCTCCTGCTTTGCCCCGATGGGCAGCGGCGGTGGGGCCGCTCCTCTCGCGCTGGTGCGGCGGCATGGCTGAGGGAGTCCTGGATTAAGGGGTCCTCGGGCGTCCGGCCTATTGACATGTGCCGTGTCGGGGATATACCCCGCGGTATGATCCAGCCAGAGTCATAACCCGGCTGGGACTTGGTAAACCGGCGGATGGTAAACCGGCGGACAGTTAAGACAGATGGCTAAGACAGACGGTAAACCGGCGAGTGTTAAACTGGCAGACAGTTAAGACAGATGGCTAAACAGAAGGTAAACCGGCGAGTGTTAAACTGGCAGAGTTAAGACAGATGGTAGCACCGGCAGGTGTTAAGTGAGTCATAACCCGACAGACAATGTTAAACTGACAGACAATGTTAAACCGGCAGACAATGTTAAACTGGCAGACGTTAAGAAGCCCAGGAAGGGAAGTCAAAATAGTTTAAGTCTTAGTCTGAGATGGACTCTACATGTAACCCGCCCCTTTAACTTATATAAGGAGGGGCAGGGCTCCCCAAAGAGGGACAAGCAAGAAACAAACTCTAGGGCTAGACACAACTAGAGGAGAGCCGGTTTACGGCCACTCCCTCGTGATGATAATGAGATCTAGCCTCAAACAGCATGTAGGGTTGTTACCGGATGATGTTTCCCGGGGGCCCGAAGCTGTCTAAACCCTTGTCTTGTGTTGCGTCTCTCGATTCTGCTCAACCCCTCTCAAGCTACCACATAGATGCATTGGCCTCGCGACTAAGTCCTCACACTAAGGACATCTGACGTGTTAATTCCATGACAGTTGGCGCCCACCGTGGGGCTGGCGCATGCTGGTGTTGAGTTCTTGAAGGGATCTACCTTAGGGATCAAGAGGTTCACAAATACGGATGAAGAAGAGCCGGTTTGCAATCATCAGCTTCAAAATTCATCGACCCGGATTTACAATAAGTGGAGTTTTTAGGTTAATCACTGCGACATGCAATCCACCGAGGCGAGCAGCAGTTCGATCTCGTCGACTATAGCAGGCACGTCAAATCAATCTGTGTTCGGGTTAAACCAACCACGGCCCGGAAGGAAAACCCAGAGTGGACACAGCCTCGTGCAATTAAAGGTCACTGAGCGGCTGCTCTGGTCTCAGTTCGCCACTCGAAGAATTGGCCTCGTTTTGGTTGTCTTGGAGCCGCTGTCATAAGCCGCCTTGAGTGTCCAAGATTTGTGGTCTCCATGGCCCAAACCGTCTCCGGGTTACTTCTGTGCTGCTCCTGGCTGACCCATCATTTCTGCCTCATCGCTTCAAGCGGCCTTTTGTTTGGCCTCGACGAATCGCAGGCCGCCGCGGACCATCTACGACTACCACGATTGAGAGGATAAAATCAGGGAGTGACCCGTTCGCCGGCTTGGGCTGTCAAATCCACGAAGCAGTCTCGCTTCAAGCTTCACCTCAACCACCGCCGTCGCGCCCAAGGTCGTGCCACGCGCCACGAGCCACCCTGGCCTCGACTCCGACTTCAAATTGCTTCCCCCACGACCGTCTTCAAACCGGATTTTACTCCGGCTTCAAGCCGCCTTCCGCTCCAAATCACCGAGCCACGGACCTGGAAGTGGATTGGATTTGGGTTCCATGCCGAGTCGCCGACCGGCTCCGCCGCCCGCTCTCGAGCACCCCCGCGGCCGGCTGCGTCGCCCGCGCGTGCGCTTCTCCACCACCGCGCTCGGCCGCCCTTGCGCGCCCCCTCCCTCCTTGTTTTGCTGCTTTCCCGTGGCCGCGCCTGCACCATGTCGTCACTGTGTCGTTCTACACCCCCGCCCAGGCTCCCTGCAGCTCCGCATCTGCTGCTCTCCCATGGCTGCGCGTCTGCGAGCACGAGCAAGCCCCCTGCTCCACCGCGCTTTGTGCGCCGGCGGGCCTCCTGCTCCGCCCCTACCATGGCGCCGCCGGCCACTTCCGCCCCTATCGTGTGGCCCCAACAGGCCCCGCCCGCGTCGGGTCACGCCGACCCGTCCGCCCGCCCGAGCATGAGCTCCTCCCTCCTCTGCTCCTTGTCACTGCACCGGCCCCGTCGCTCCTTCTCAAGCCACCGGTCAACGTCATCGCGTCCGCAGCAACAGCGGCACCCCTGCGAGCCGCCACTTCCGCTTGTAAGTCGCCTCCACCTCGGCACTCGTGGACCCGCCAAGGACTGTCCCCGAGCTCCGCTGTTGGATCGCTCTGTGCTCTGCACGCCTCGCTTCCACGATCTCCGTCAAGCCGTCGAGCCGGCATCCCGTGGCCTCGATCCGACCCTCCGTTGCGCCTCACTCCTCCGGCTGAGAGGCTGACCTGCCGTTGCGCCTCGCTTCCACCGGTCGCTGCTCCAAACTGCTCGAGAGCCGCTGCCGGTGCTCTGACTTACCCGCTGCAGCCTTGCAACAAACCTCCAGGACACCTCAGCTATGAGCCACTGCGGCTGCAAAGCTGTCCCGACCAAGTCGCCAAGCCAGGGCTGAGGTCTTCGCACGTCGTCCGTCTCCTGCGGCACCCAGTTGGTTCACAAGCAAGCAGATGCATACTTGTTCAAAAAAAGTACTACTAGAACCAATGATGCGTTCACGAGTCAGTTAGCGCTGACCCAACGGACTGCGGAGGTAAAAGACCGATGCTACTCATCGCCACACATCAAAGTCTGCATGCAGCCAATCATTACTTTGGAAGGAAAAAAAGACAAAGGAAAACACAGATGACGTGCATCTGCATGGACTATCTTTTGTGTCTGACTACGCTCAGTATCATTGTCCATGTTCATCCGACGAAAAATACCAGGTGTTATTTATCCTATTTATTTTTAAAAGGTGCATATTAATTCATCCGAGCAAAACTACTTTGCCCTGCTGTGTTTTATATGCAGGAGAATTATTTATTACAAAGTGGCATTATACCACAGAGATGGAGGCGTGCCAACATCAATCAGCATAGGTGGTCGTCCTTACACAACGGACTCCCACACCAACTTACAATGTTGTAGCCGGTTCACCCGTCCGCACCGCCTTAAAATGTCACGGCCGATTCTCCCGCCCGAGCCGGCTTACAACACTGCGGCTGACTCATCTGTCTGCGCTGCTTCTGATGTTACGGTCGTCTTTGTTGTCCGTCTCTCACGGCCTGGTCTACATCAACATACCAGGCCGCACCTGTCTGCATGAGCTGTTCATTGAGTATGAGCAAGTCACAGCTTGGGTAGCCCAGTTTTCTTTCAACAAAATGAAGGCAAATTATCATATATGATCAACCGTCGTCTGCACTGGGTGGCCCAATGGACAGGCGCACAAGTCGCCGCTACTATAGTTTGGTTAAACTTAAAGGAGCCAGTTGGAAGGAACCATTGGTCGAGTTGCTGACATGGCTCATACGAGATCATTTATAATCCGCCGCAGTCACCTCAACCTTCAATGGATTTACAACGCGTTATTAACACCGATGATATATACCTTCTGCTATGGTCAAAAAATTCAAGTGCCTCAGGATGTTGAAGGGAAAGATAACATGGTCCCAGAGGCTACTGTTATATTGATGAAAATTTAAAAGGCCGTCAGAAATATTCCGGCTCACAATGATGCTTCCGGTTTATAATCCGGTTTAAGAGGAAACTATCTCTTGCAAAGCTCCGAGGCTCTCAATATCCGGTTGAAAATCCCGGTTCCAGAAGAATTTATCTCTTGCAACAAGTTAAAGGTTGCCGAAGAGAACCTGCTGCCCTGACGCGCGGTTCAAACATGCGTATCCCGCCTTATTGGCTTATCATATTATTGGTTACATGGGGGCTTCAGCTGACAAAGAGGAGTTCTGTCCATTAATCCGGCTATCACGCCACAACAAAGCTTGGGAGCTTCACACCCAAGGGGCCAAAGAGAGTCTTGTTGCTACGCACAGCTCAAACATAGGCACCCATTGAGCACAGCTCACAAAGTTACTTGGGGGCTCTTTGTGCACTGCAACAAAGAGTTTGAAAGGACCCTTGTAATATGCTATCAAGCACGGCTTGGAAGCCTGGTGTATTCACCTAAAAGCCCGGGTTAACCTGCCTTCATCAAGTAAGCCACTCATATCCAGGTAATCCTGGCATGACCCGCCGAACGTTTGACAAGTCAATCTTATACAGACCCTGAACTTGTCAAAGTTAAAACGACGATTGGTTAGTTGGAGGTCCATCTTAAAAGGCTTTGTCAAATGGTTTAACTCAGCGGCCTGGCAGCCCATGAAAAACCTCGAATTTGGGCCTGGCAGCCCTTGAAAAGCCTCGACTACATGGTTTTATTTGCTTTTGCCAAGTTTTTATCCTTTGATAAATTTTATGTTGAACCGGTGTGTATTGACCCGGCATGACTATCAGTCATCAAATTAACCCGGTGTTCATTAACCCGGCCCGACTTTCAACTATAAGTTGTCAGTACATAATCACTTATAATCCGGTGTTTATTGACCCGGCCTGGCTTTCGACTATAAGTAGCTAGTATATGTTTGGATTGTGCTATTGGAAACATGCGCTTCTATATCATTGGGTATATTATTCAAATCTTTAGTAGCCAACGTGGCTGGATTTCTATTATGGTTATCAATAACCAGTATTATGATTAAGGTTTTCAAAAGTTGCTTTAGCGCAATGGCTATCATATTGTCAATGGATATGATTTATTCTACAATTGAAGGAATAGTCTCGAGTTGCTGCAGGCTTACAACCCGGCACTTGGGGGCTACATTATTTAAGTTGAGATTACATCAAATATGCAAGTCTCATGTCGCTGCAAGCATGCACCATGACACTTGGGGGCTAATGCAAAGTCATTTTTTGCTCACCTTATTGAAGACCCGACTCATCACATTGTAATGAGCCGGCCCTTGGGGGCTACCAATTTCCTCTGTCAACAATTTAAGGTACAAAGCTTTTTATCCATTATATTGAAGGGTACATTGCTCAGTTGGTAAAGCACAAGGCTCTTAACCTTGTGGACATGG
Source organism: Triticum aestivum (assembly GCF_018294505.1). Taxonomy (NCBI): domain Eukaryota; kingdom Viridiplantae; phylum Streptophyta; class Magnoliopsida; order Poales; family Poaceae; genus Triticum; species Triticum aestivum. The sequence continues at coordinate 429,795,960 of NC_057798.1, read as the reverse complement.
ATTCAAGCCCCATGATGGGGGTTATATCATATGCTGTTATTTTCATTGAAGTATATATCAAGTCCCAACTCAATATTATCTTACTGAGCCGGCCCTTGGGGGCTATACATCATTGCTCAAATCTACATGATTATATTTACAAAGTCCCTGCTGATTATTGCATAATGACCTGGCCCTTGGGGGCTACACAGGTTGAAGTTTTTATGAGCATCAGGCAATTACAAGTCCCAGGTTGCTGCAAGCATGACAACCCGGCACTTGGGGGCTACATATGTGGAGTACTCAATTCTGACTAGTGATTGAGATGAACAACTTGGATTTCTTCAAGATTGTGATATTTATATTGAAGCAAGTCTTAAGTTGTTGCTATGCTACCTTCTTAAGACTTGGGGGCTACAAGTGATAGGCATATAAGAGGTATATTTTCAAGATGAATGTTAACTACAAGTATGACCCGATGCTATCAATATTTATAAATCGGTGATCTTGGCAAAGATAAACCGGTAAGTTCTATGACCTTAAACTGGCTGAAGAGAGTTATTCTTCACAATATATTTTCTATGAGAAACCAATGTCAGCAAGTTGATTATGAAGCTGGCCTATTAAACCGGATTTTCTAGAAGAAGGAAGTGATAAGGACTCAAGGATGATCAGGATCAGTTTAACATGGATAAATCCAAATTAAACTAGGGGCTAATGTCGGGGATATACCCCGCGGTATGATCCAGCCAGAGTCATAACCCGGCTGGGACTTGGTAAACCGGCGGACAGTTAAGACAGATGGCTAAGACAGATGGTAAACCAACGAGTGTTAAACCGGCAGACAGTTAAGACAGATGGCTAGACAAACGTAAACCGGCGAGTGTTAAACCGGCAGAGTTAAGACAGATGGTAGCACGGGCAGGTGTTAAGTCAATCATAACCCGACAGACAATGTTAAACCGGCAGACAATGTTAAACCGGTAGACAATGTTAAACCGGTAGACAATGTTAAACCGGCAGATGTTAAGAAGCCCAGGAAGGGAAGTCAAAATAGTTTAAGTCTTAGTCCGAGATGGACTCTACATGTAACCCGCCCCTTTAACTTATATAAGGAGGGGCAGGGCTCCCCAAAGAGGGACAAGCAAGAAACAAACTCTAGGGCTAGACACAACTAGAGGAGATCCAGTTTACGGCGACTCCCTCGTGATGATAATGAGATCTATCCTTAAACAACATGTAGGGTTGTTACTGGATGATGTTTCCCGGGGCCCGAAGCTGTCTAAACCCTTGTCTTGTGTTGCGTCTCCCGATTCTGCTCAACCCCTCTCAAGCTACCACATAGATGCGTTGGCCTCGCGACTAAGTCCTCACACTAAGGACATCCGACGTGTTAATTCCACGACAGGCCGGTCTGATGGGTTGTGAAGATACAAGACCGAAGACTCTCACCTGCATCCGGATGGGACTCTCCTTGGCGTGGAAGCCAAGCTTGGCGTCTAGATATGAAGATTCCTTTCTCTGTAACCGACTATGTACAACCCTAGTCCCCTCCGGTGTCTATATAAACCGGAGGGCTTTGTCCGTAGAGGCAATCATAATCATACAGTCTAGACTTCTAGGGTTTTAGCCATTACGATATCGTGGTAGATCAACTTAGCTTCCAAACCTGGGTAAACATCATGTCCCCCGCCTCCCGTTACCACCAACCTTAGACGCATAGTTTGGGACCCCCTACCCGAGATCCGCTGGTTTTGACACCGAGATTGGTGCTTTCATTGAGAGTTCCATTGTGTCATCACCAAAAGGTTTGATGGCTCCATAAATCATCTACAACAATGAAGTCCAAGGGGAGGTTTTCCTCCCCGGACAGATCTTCGTTTTCGGCGGCTTCGCACTGCGGGCCAACTCGCTTGGCCATCTAGAGCAGACCGACAGCTACGCCCCTGGCCATCAGGTCAGGTTTGGAAGCTTGAATTACGTTGCCGATATCCACAGAGACTTGATCTTTGACGGATTCGAGCCCATGACAGCTGCTCCCTGCCACCATGATGAACATGACCTAAATCTGTCATCGGATAGTGCCCGTGAGATAGTGCTTGTAACTGCTCTGGCCCTAGACCCGGAGCAGATTGCGCCGTCCGAGGACAGGAAGCTCAACCCCGCCGCGGAAGCCGCAAACTCAGTGGTGTTAGATCCGCACACAGACCCAACCTCGAGCGGGGCCTGTGTCACCGGAACCTCGGATTCGTCTCCGGCCATAGGTTCCGAACCGTGTGCATCCGTGACCATCGAACCTGATCAAGCGCCGATCATAGAATTTAGCTCCGCGGACATCTTCTGGCACTCACCTCTAGGTGATATGCTAAACTCATTAAAAGCCCTCTCCTTATCAGGGAACTCTCAGCCGAACTATATCCGGTTTGGATTGGAAGCTGATGGCGGAGAATTCTGCTTCCCACCCACCACCCACTTCATAGCCACTGTCGAAGACTTAGCCGACATGCTCGATTACGACTCCTAAGACATTGATGGTATGGACGACAATGCCGGAGAGGAGCAGGCACAAAAACCACCGCTTACAGGGCGCTGGACAGCCACCTCCTCGTATGACGTATACATGGCGGATACACCCAGAGAGAACAACAACAACAATGAAAAATATCCAGTCAAGGATAACACTCCTGAGATACAGCTAAAGCGTCAACGTTAGTGGCGACGCTCTAAACCACGCCGTAGAAAAAACAGTAATACCGGCACAGGAGAAAATAATACTCCGGACGATGCCGAAGACAACGAAGACCCCGTTGAGCTAACGTCCGAACAGGACGAACGGGAAGATGGGCGAGTTAGCCCTGATGAACAGGCCATGAACGAAGACTCGGAGGACAACAACTACCTTCCGCTCTCCGAGGATGAGGTGAGCCTCGGCAACAAGGATTTTATCATGCCTGAGGAACCTCTCAAGCAGGAGCGCTTTAAGCACTAGCTAATAGCCACTGCAAGGAGCCTGAAAAAGAAGCAGCAGCAGCTTCAAGCTGATCAAGATCTGCTCATTGACAGATGGACTAACGTCCTAGCAACCGAAGAATACGGCCTCGAGCGTCCAACCAAAAGTTACCCGAAGCGCAAATTGTTACCCCAATTCAATGATGAGGCATTGGAGCCCGTCCTACCAGCACGTAACGCGGCTGACTGGCCACCACGTGGCCAGGACAAAGCGGCAACTCAAGCCGAACACCAGCCTGCACTACCTCGGCCTAAAAACAGAGACACAACAGCTCGGGGATACACATATAACCTGCGGCATGACCTGGAAAACAGAGCAGGTCAGACCAGATCGATCTATGGATCACGGGGGTGTGCCCCGATGTGCGAGATGGCCATCCAGCCGGACGTGACAAACATAATCATTCCCGGGCCAAGCACCACAGGCGAACTCCATCCGAGCTACATCGCGACGTGGCCCGACATAGAGGCGCCGCACACCCCCCTTTGCTTCACTGATGAAGTAATGGAACACGAATTCTCGTATGGGTTTAAACCCATGAATATCAAATCATACGATGGAAGAACATACCCCACAGTATGAATTGAAGATTTCCTCCTCCATATCCACTTGGCCCACGGTGATGATATCCACGCCATCAAATACCTCCCACTAAAACTAAGGGGGACATCACGGCACTGGCCGAACAGCCTCCCTCAGAACTCCATCGGCAGTTGGGAAGACTTGGAAGACGCCTTCCACAATAACTTCCAAGGTACATATGTCCGGCCTCCAGACGCCGATGATCTAAGTCACATCACCCAGCAGCCCGGGGAGTGTTCCAGGAAGCTCTGGACTAGGTTCTTAATCAAAAAGAACCACATTGTCGATTGTCCGGACGCTGAAGCCCTCACGGCCTTTAAACATATCGTTCGAGATAAGTGGCTCGCCCGCCACCTCGGTCAAGAAAAACCAAGATCCATGCCCGCCCTTACCACTCTGATGACCCATTTTTGCACGGGAGAAGACAACTGGCTTGCTCGTAGAAGCAACAACACTGACGATCCGGGTACTTCCGAAGTTCGAGATGGCAACGGCAGGCTGATACGTCTCCAACACATCTATAATTTTTGATTGTTCCATGCTATTATATTACCCATTTTGGATGTTTATGGGCTTTACTTTACACTTCTACATCATTTTTGGGACTAACCTACTAACCGGAGGCCCAGCCCGAATTGCTGTTTTTTGCCTATTTCAGTGTTTCGAAGAAAAGGAATATCAAACGGAGTCCAAAGGGAATGAAACCTTTGGGAGAGATCTTTTTGGAACAAACACAATCCAGGAGACTTGGAGTGGACATCAAGAAGCAGCCGAGGCGGCCACCAGGGTGCCATGCACGCCCTAGGGGGGTGGGTGGGCCCCCACCCTCATGGGCCCCTCGTGGCTCCCCTGACCAACTTCCTTCGCCTATATATACTTGCATACCTCGAAAACATCGGGGAGCACCACGAAACCGTATTTCCACCGCCGCAACCTTCTGTATCCGCGAGATCCCATCATGGGGCCTTTTCCGGTGCTCCGCCGGAGGGGGAATCAATCACGGAGGGCTTCTACATCAACACCGTAGCCTCTCCGATGAGTTGTGAGTAGTTTATCACAGACCTTTGGGTCCATAGTTATTAGCTAGATGTATTCTTATCTCTCTTTGAATCTCAATACAAAGTTCTCCTTGATCTTCTTGGAGATCTATTCGATGTAACTCTTTTTGCGGTGTGTTTGTCGATATCCGATGAATTGTGGGTTTATGATCATGTCTATCTATAAGAAATATTTGAATCTCCTCTGAATTCTTTTATGTATGATTGGTTATCTTTGCAAGTCTCTTGGAATTATTAGTTTGGTTTGGCCTACTAGATTGATCTTTCTTGCAATGGGAGAAGTGCTTAGCTTTGGGTTCAATCTTGCGGTGTCCTTTCCTAGTGATAGCAGGGGCAGCAACGCACATATTGTATTGTTGCCATCGAGGATAAAAAGATGGGGTTTATATCATATTGCTTGAGTTTATCCCTCTACATCATGTCATCTTGCCTAATGCGTTACTCTGTTCTTATGAACTTAATACTCTAGATGCATGCTGGATAGCGGTTGATGTGTTGAGTAATAGTAGTAGACGCAGAATCATTTCGATCTACTTGTCGCGGACGTGATGCCTATATACATGATCATGCCTGGATATTCTCATAACTATGCACTTTTCTATCAATTGCTCGACAATAATTTGCTCACCCACCGTAATACTTATGCTATCTTGAGAGAAGCCACAAGTGAAACCTATGGCCCCCAGGTCTATTTTCCATCATATAGTTTCCAATCTACTTTATTTTGCAATCTTTACTTTCCAATTTACTCCCTCTATAAACAAATATAAGAGTGTTTAGATAACTAAAGTAGTGATCTAAACGCTCTTATATTTCTTTACGGAGGAAGTATATCATAAAAATACCAAAAATATTTATCTTTTCTTATTATCTCTATCAGATCTCACTTTCGCAAGTGTCCGTGAAGAGATTGACAACCCCTTTATCGCGTTGGTTGCGAGGTTCTTGATTGTTTGTGTAGGTACGAGGGACTTGCGTGGAGCCTCCTACTGGATTGATACTGGTCCTCAAAAACTGAGGGAAATACTTACGCTACTTTGCTGCATCACCCTTTCCTCTTCAAGGGAAAACCAACGTAGTGCTCAAGAGGTAGCAAGAAGAATTTCTGGCACCGTTGCTGGGGAGGTCTTCGCTCAAGTCAAGACATACCAAGTACCCATCACAAACTCATCTCCCTCGCATTACATTATTTGTCATTTGCCTCTCATTTTCCTCTCCACCACTTCACCCTTGCCATTTTCTTCGCCCTCTCTTTCCTGTTTGCCTCTCTTTTTCGCTTGTCTCTTGTGTGCTCGTGTGTTAGATCGTTTATTTCGTCGTCATGGTCAGTCCTTTATCTGCTCCTATGTCTCCCAAGTTTGAAGTTCTTCACTTCAAGCAAAGGCAAGGAGAAAACTTAAAAGATGCTTGGTATAGGATGATGGAATCTTATCGTAATTGCACCTTGGAGGTGAATTTTAGAATTTTACTTTGCAATTTTTATGTTGGACTAAATATGTCCCATAGACAACTCTTGGATTGCGTTGCCAAAGGAAATTTTATCGAAATTGATCCCAGTATTGCGCCACAAATTATAGAGGGAATAGTGGGAACACTATCTCAAAAAGGGGGGCCACATCATACCCAAGAATAGACACAAGTTTCTGAAAAAAATTACGAAGTAACAAAAATCTTACAAAAGTCTCTTGAACCTCTTAAAAGTGTTAGCGGAAACCTTCACCGCATGAATATGTTGATTACCCTTTGCAATAAGCGGTTGGATTCTTTAGATCTAAAAATTTCCGAGTATGAAGGGAAACGTAAAGAACCCCCCAGATTCAAGCATGACTCCGCTAAAAAATTAAAAACCAAAGATGGCAACACTTAGATCTATTCTTGCTTTTATACCTAGCTAGGGGCGTTAAACGATAGCGCTTGTTGGGAGGCAACCCAATTTTATTTTTGTTCCTTGATTTTTGTTCATGTTTAGTAATAAATAATTCATCTAGCCTCTGTTTATATGTGGTTTTATGTTTTAATTAGTGTTTGCGCCAAGTAGAACCTATATGATCATCTTGGGTGAAAGTTAATTTGATCTTGCTGAAAAACAGAAACTTTTACGCGCACGAGAATAATTTTAATAAATTACAGGAACTTGATTTTTAGTTGATTCTTTTTGCAGTAGATCAATATACAAATTTCCTAGGACTTCCTATTTTTATAAGAGTTTTAGAGTTCCATAAGTATTTGAAAGTTACAGATTACTACACACTGTTCTTCTTTTGACAGATTCTGTTTTTCGTGTGTTATTTGCTTATTTTGATGAATCTATGGCTAGTATCGGGGGTATGAACCATAGAGAAGTTGGAATACAGTAGGTTTAACACCAATATAAATAAAGAATGAGTTAATTACAGTACCTTAAGTGGTAGTTTTTCTTTCTTGGACTAACGGAGCTCATGAGATTTCCTGCTGAGTTTTGTGTTGTGAAGTTTTCAAGTTCTGGGTAAAGATTTGATGGACTATGGAACAAGGATTGACAAGAGCCTAAGCTTGGGGATGCCCATGTCACCCCAAGATAATTCAAGGACAACCAAAATCCTAAGCTTGGGTATGCCCCGGAAGGCATCCCCTCTTTCGTCTTCGTCTATCGGTAACTTTACTTGGAGCTATATTTTTATTCACCACATGAGATGTGTTTTGCTTGGAGCGTCTTGTATGATACGAGTCTTTGATTTTTAGTTTACCACAATCATCCTTGTTGTACACACCTTTTGGGAGAGACACACATGATTCGGAATTTATTAGAATACTCTATGTGCTTCACTTATATCTTTTGAGCTAGACAAATTTGCTCTATATGCTTCACTTATATCTTTTTAGAGCACGGCGGTGGTTTTATTTTGTAGAAATTATTGATCTCTCATGCTTCACTTATATTATTTTGATAGTCTTTTAGAACAGCATGGTATTTTCTATGGTCATAAAATTGGTCCTAATATGATCGGCATCCAAGTTGGGTATAATAAAAACTATCATAGGAAGTGAATTGGATGCTATGATCAATTTGATACTTGATAATTGTTTTGAGATATAAAGGTTGTAATGTTAGAGTCATGCTAGTTGGGTAATTATGAAATTGAGAAATACTTGTGTTGAAGTAGGCAAGTCCCGTAGCATGCACATATGGTAAAAGTTGTGTAACAAATTTGTTGCATGGGGTGCTCTTTTTTTGCCTTCCTTATGAGTGGAGGTCGGGGCCGCGCGATGGTTAACTCCTACCAACCTCCCCCTAGGAGCATGCGTAGTAGTACTTTGCTTCAAGGGCTAATAAAACTTTTGCAATAAGTATATGAGTTCTTTATGACTAATGTGAGTCCATGGATCATACGCACTCTTACCCTTCCATCATTGCTAGCCTCTACGATACCGTGCATTGCCCTTTCTCACCTTGAGAGTTGGGCAAACTTCGCCGGTGCATCCAAATCCCGTGATACAGTACGCTCTATCACACATAAACCTCCTTATATCTTCCTCGAAACAGCCACCATACCTACCTATTATGGCATTTCCATAGCCATTCCGGGATATATTGCAATGCAACTTTCCACCGTTCCGTTTATTATGACACGCATCATCATTGTCATATTACCATGCATGATAATGTAGTTGACATCGTATTTGTGGCAAAGAAACCATGCATAATTTTCCATACATGTCACTCTTGATTCATTGCCCATCCCGGTACACTGCCGGAGGCATTCATATAGAGTCATATCTTGTTCTAGTATCGAGTTGTAATTCTTGAGTTGCAAATAAATAGAAGTGTGATGATCATCATTATTAGAGCATTGTCCCTTAAAAAGGGTGGGCAACGTTACTATCTTTTTCCACACTTGTGCTTCAAAGTAGCACCATGATCTTTATGATAGAGAGTCTCTTATGTTGTCACTTTCATTTACTAGTGGGAATTTTTTATTATAGAACTTGGCTTGTATATTCCAACGATGGGCTTCCTCAAAATGCCCTAGGCCTTCGTGAGCAAGCAAGTTGGATGCACACCAACTTAGTTTCTTTTGTTGAGCTTTCATACATTTATAGCTCTAGTGCATCCGTTGCATGGCAATCCCTACTCCTCATGTTGACATCAATTGATGGGCATCTCCATAGCCCATTGATTAGCCTCGTCAATGTGACACTTTATCCTTTTTTGTCTTCTCCACACAACCTCCATCATCATATTCTATTCCACCCATAGTGCTATATCCATGGCGTACGCTCATGTATTGCGTGAGAGTTGAAATAAGATGAAGCGCGTTAAAAAGTATGAACCAATTGCTTGGCTGAAACCGGGGTTGTGCATGATGGGAGTATTTTGTGTGATGAAAATGAAACATAGCCTAACTATATGATTTTGTAGGGATAAACTTTCTTTCGCCATGTTATTTTGAGAAGACATGATTGCCTTGTTAGTATGCTTGAAGTATTACTATTCTTATGTCAATATTGAACTTTTGTCTTGAATCATTTGGATCTGAACATTCATGCCACAATAAAGAAAATTACACTGAGAAATATGCTAGGTAGCATTCCACATCAAAAATTCTGTTTTTATCATTTACCTACTTGAGGACGAGCATGAATTAAGCTTGGGGATGCTTGATACGTCTCCAACGTATCTATAATTTTTGATTGTTCCATGCTATTATATTACCCGTTTTGGATGTTTATGGGCTTTACTTTACACTTTTATACCATTTTTGGGACTAACCTACTAACCCGAGGCCCAGCCTGAATTGCTGTTTTTTTTGCCTATATCAGTGTTTCAAAGAAAATGAATATCAACCCGAGTCCAAACGAAATGAAATCTTCGGGAGCGATCTTTTTGGAACAAACGCAATCCAGGAGACTTGGAGTGGACGTCAAGAAGCAGCCGAGGCGGCCACGAGGGTGCCAGGCGCGCCCTAGGGGGGTGGGCATGCCCCCCACCCTTGTGGGCCCCTCGTGGCTCCCCTAACCGACTTCCTTCTCCTATATATACTTGCATACCCTGAAAACATCGGGGAGCACCACGAAACCCTATTTCCATCATCGCAACCTTCTGTATCCGCGAGATCCCATCTTGGTGCCTTTTCCGGCGCTCCATCGGAGGGGGAATCGATCATGGAGGGCTTCTACATCAACACCATAGCCTCTCCGACGAGTTGTGAGTAGTTTACCACAGACCTTCGGGTCCATAGTTATTAGCTAGATGGCTTCTTCTCTCTCTTTGAATCTCAATACAAAGTTCTCCTTGATCTTCTTGGAGATCTATTTGATGTAACCCTTTTTGCGGTGTGTTTGTCGAGATCCGATGAATTGTGGGTTTATGATCAAGTCCATCTATGAGAAATATTTGAATCTTCTCTGAATTATTTTATGTATGATTGGTTATCTTTGCAAGTCTCTTCGAATTATCAGTTTGGTTTGGCCTACTAGATTGATCTTTCTTGCAATGGGAGAAGTGCTTAACTTTGGGTTCAATCTTGCGGTGTCCTTTCCCAGTGACAGCAGGTGCAGCAAGGCATGTATTGTATTGTTGCCATAAAGGATAAAAATATGGGGTTTATATCATATTGCTTGAGATTATCCCTCTACATCATGTCATCTTGCCTAATGTGTTACTCTGTTCTTATGAACTTAATACTCTAGATGCATCCTGGATAGCGGTCGATGTGTGGAGCAATAGTAGTAGATGCAGAATCATTTCGATCTACTTGTCGCGGACGTGATTCCTATATACATGATCATGCCTAGATATTCTCATAACTATGCACTTTTCTATCAATTGCTCGACAGTAATTTGTTCACCCACCGTAATACTTATGCTATCTTGAGAGAAGCCACTAGTGAAACCTATGGCCCCCGGGTCTATTTTCCATCATATAAGTTTCCGATCTAATTTTTTTTGCAATCTTTACTTTCCAATCTATATCATAAAAATACCAAAAATATTTATCTTATCTTATTATCTCTATCAGATCTCACTTTCGCAAGTGGCCATGAAGGGATTTGCAACCCCTTTATCACGTTGGTTGCGAGGTTCTTGTTTGTTTGTGTAGGTATGAGGGACTTGCGTGGAGCCTCCTACTAGATTGATACCTTGGTTCTCAGAAACTGGGGGAAATACTTACGCTACTTTGCTGCATCACCCTTTCCTCTTCAAGGGAAAACCAACGCAGTGCTCAAGAGGTAGCACAGGCCACGACACAATAAACACAAACGTCGCAATAACACCGAAGGAACGCAAGACACAACGGTCAACACCGGATTCAGTGGTTCCAAACCCGGTCAACAAAAAAAGCCATTCAAGGCAAACAGAGACGGACCATCCAATTTAGACAAGATACTGGATCGTCCCTGCCAGATTCATGGCACCCCTGTTAAACCAGCAAATCACACCAACAGGAGCTGTTGGGTTTTTAAACAAGTCGGCAAGCTTAAAGCCGAACACAAGGTGAAGTGGCTGCCCAGTGATAGCGATGACGAAGAGACTCGCCAGCCGAACACCGGGGGTCAGAAACAATCCCCCCCCCCCCCCGAAGTAAAAACAGTGAACATGGTATATGTGACGCACATCCCTACAGGGGACTACAAATGCACGCTACGGGACGCCGGCGTCATAGAGCTAGCCGCCCCAAAATTAAGCCAATGGGCGGCCGCCCGATCACTTTTGATCGCAAGAACCGCCGAGCCAGTATCCTTCACGAAGGTCCGACAGCTCTCATCCTTGATCCAGTTATCGATTGGTTCCATCTCACGAAAGTCCTTATGGACAGTGGCAGTAGCCTTAATCTACTCTACCAAGACACTGTCTGCAAAATGGGCATTGATCCTTCAAGAATCAGGCCCACAACAACTACCTTCAAGGGAACAATATCTGGCATAGAAGCTCACTGCACAGGCTCGATTGCATTGGAAGTCGTTTTCGGTTTGCCGAACAACTTCCGAAGCGAAGGCTTGACCTTCGATATTGTCCCGCTCCGCAGTAGCTACCATGCACTACTCAGGCGTACCGCTCTTGCTCGCTTTAAAGCAGTCCCGCATTACACCTATCTCCAACTTAAGATGCCCGGTCCACGTGGCACCATCACGATAAACGGAAATACGGAATGCTCCCTCCGTACAGAGGAGCATACTACGGCTACTGTGGCTGAAGTACAAAGCGGCCTTATCAAGCTGCACATTTCGTCGGCCATCAAGCCGCCGGTCTCCATTAGACGGGATCAATCAATCTCAGAGCTGGATTAGCAGTTCGGCCTCCGCCGTCCGCCCCATATAGTCATGACGTCTGTCCCGCGCACATAATTATACACTTAAAATACCCTGGTCACCGATGGAGGCACAATACGGAAAGACCTATAACACTATCCGCACTCTCATAGTATTTATTTTTCTAACCATTTTTTATCTTTTACCACAGGTAACTATATTTGCTAAGAAGTCCTTTAACCAAGGCAAGGCAGCGCAGACGTGCGATAGGAGGTCCAAATGTTCTTATAGACCGCGCTTTTTATTTCAAACCTGTAAAGTTCCCTTTTTCTCAGCTTTCGACCCCCGGCATATATTGCCAGGGGCTCGATATGGCAACATATGAGTTGCCGACAAGTCCGAACAGCTTTATAGCACACTTTGGCGTCACGAGTTTGGCCTTATATGCATCAGCTCCGAATCATGTCTTTGGTCAATAGTTGGGTTGCCCGGCTCCTGTGCTTACTACCTTACATTCCGCTCTATCGGCTAGGGTAGTAAATGGAGAACTACTATGATTGTGTCCCGGTTTGTCCGGATGAGCACCTCAGTAGAGAAAGCCGAAAACTGACTGTCATGATGCGGCGAGAGCTGGTCAACCACTCGATGACTCACCAGAATATTCGCGATTCCTTCCGTATCACACGAAGGACCGTTCTTCTGGTCACGTATGTAAATGCATCGTATTCGGATAACCGCATACATACCAGGGGCTAATCGTAGACCCACCGTCAAACTCCTATGGCTAAGTGAAAGTGTTTAAGCCCTATAGTCCGATTTCCTGGTTCGCCGCATTGACACCTCCTTAATGGACCAAGACGTTGGGTCAAGAGTGATCAAGTGCTTTTCCGAACACCTCTGCTTTATATGCAAGGGGGCCGAAGCCGATGACTGGTAAACTTTCAGATTACACAAAAAATGGCCGCACAGGAGGCACCAAAAACTTTTTAGGCAAAAATATAAAACATATCCCTAACATATCATAATATTGTTTTTACAATTTTGGTACACTTCACTCGAACATAATATCTTTTGAGTGACCCTCTATCAAGCGGGCACCCTCTAGGACATCCTAAAAATAACACTCTGGTGTGTGATGGTCCTTGCCTTCGGGTGGACTTTTCGCTGCAATATCGGCAGCCTTCATCTTCACCCAGTACGTCTTGACGCGGGCAAGGGCCATCCGTGCACCTTCTATGCACGTTGACCGCTTAACAGCGTCGATACGCGGCGCCGCATCAACAAGTCGTTGCACCAAACCGAAATAACTATTCGGAATTGGCTCAGTCGGCCACAGCCGGACCACGACGTCCATCATGGCAGATCTGGATATCTTGTGGAGCTCGTCCCACTGGGCCATCTGTTCGTTCAGCAATAGCGGACGCTTTGGCATGCTGAATTGCAACCAGAAAAGATTTTCCGTCGCATGTCCTTCTTGCGCTTGGTAAAACTATGTCGCATCGGAGACACTCTTCGGCAAGACCAAATATGCATCTGGAGAACTCCACATTTGATTAAGCGGGGCATACTTCAGATCGCCGAATTTAGTTTGTAATAAGAAGGGCTTACCAGTCGCGATCTCCCTAGCTTGTCAGATCTGCTCCCGAGCCGCTCGAGACTCCGACCATGCTTCCCTCGCCTCTTATAAGGCCTTGTCAAGATCGGTCGCTCTGGTTTTTCTATCTTTCTCGAGAAATTCACATCGGCAAGTGGCATCCTTTAGCTCAAGCGCCATAGTATATGTTCTCTCCTTGCACTACCGAGCAGCTTGTTTGGCCTTTAATTTAGCAGATGCCTTTTTGGCAGCCGTATTACTCATACTCGCTTGCTCCTTCGCCCGGGCAAGCTCAGCCCGAAGGGTCTCAACTACGGCGGCACTATCTGCAATTATGCATATCTCAGTATACAATTCTCAGGGTCATGCTCATATTATAGTACTTGCATATACTGGCTACCCCAAAAACATACCTCATGCCTCGTCGAGCCGCCTGTTAATAAGCGTGATGTCATCATCCGCCACGTCAAGTTTCTGCTTCAGATCTGCAACCTCTGTAGCTTGGACAGTCGTCAGGGATGTAACAGCCTGTGTTCCAATTAGTCAGATTATTTCCTGAGCATATCTTTCTCGATCCTATGATCGCCTCCCTTTGGACGCCAACCAGAGTCTCAGGGGCTACTATCTATACACAGACGCATTTTGCGTTTATAGCATAATTGAAAATATTACATTACGTACCTCGAAGCCTCTTAGCAGGCTCATAAAGGCTTCATTTAATACACTTTTCATGGACAGAACCCTCTCAACCACCGTACCCATCAAGGTACGATGTTCCTCTGAGATGGGCGCATGTCGCAATATATCCGTCAATGTATCCAGCACCTCCGGACCCTTGGAAGCAGATGAAGGGGTACAGACTCCCTTCAAAGGAATATGTTTACTCGACCTTAGAGTCATCTCTGGCTGTAAATCGGATAGTCTGGGGCCTTTATTGTTGGTCCCCATAGGGGCCGCACACCCCGGACCCTGGATGGCCGAAGTGTCATCTTTGGGACTAGTCTTCATTGTCCCTCACACCGCTTGTTGATCGGGAGAGATCCTCCGGGATGACACCTCGGGGTCATCTGCCCTATTCGGCAGGGAGATCTGTGGAGGCGTCTCGCTCTCCATCATCTCCGGAAGAAGATCCCCCAAGGAGGAGGACTGTTGAGGAAGGTTGCATGCCGGACTACAAACATATATTTTAAATATTACCCTTCAACCAGGAAAAGACGGGATATGTTTAGAAAACCCTTGTTCACTTACGATTCAGCTAAGGGCCTGTCCTTACGGAGGAACTGCGTGACAATGTCGCCCCCGAACCAGAACCCCCTGACAGGGATATCTTCCCTCGTTTAGAAGCCTTTATCTTAAAGTCTTCGGAGGCAGTCCTCTTCTTCCCATGGGGAGAAGGGATGTCAGTTTCTCCTTCCCTTTCGTCTTTGGAAGAGGGAGTTCCAATCTCCCCGGACGAGATGTCCGATGTACCCCTAGAATGGGGGCCACCCTGGGCCTTCTTGCTTTCCTCCTTGTCTTCCTCCGTCGGCACTTGATATGGTGTCGGAACCAGCATCCTTGTTAACACCGGATCAGCTGAGTCTTCGGGAAGAGGGGCCGAACACCTAATTCTCTCTGCCTTCTTTATCCAGCCTTGGCCGAGTATGGTTTCCTCAGTATATTGTTATGAGAAATTTAACTAAGCTATGTTCGGGAGTCGAGTGCTTACCGAGGTATCCGGATGGTGGCAGTCAAGGCCGATGTCCTGTGTAGTAACCAACCACTGATTTCGTGTCCCGAAGAATAATTTCCACATTCCTCTGAGCGTCGTGTCGGAGAAATGCTGAAGGGTTCGTGGTCCTTCTGGATTGAACTCCCATATGCGGAGAGGCCATCGCTGGCATGGTAGGACCCACGGACTAGCATTACTTGGATTAATTTGATAAGACCGGTGTCCTTTTCAATGAGGCTCCGAATGTGGCTTTTTAGTGTCCACACTTCATCAATTGATCCCTAGTCCAGCCCCTTATGAATCCATGATGCAAGTTGTAACAGAGGGCCAGATCAGAACGCAGGTGTAGCTGCCCACTTGGCACCACGGGGTTCAGTGTTGTAAAACCACTCCCGCTGCCATAGGTTGGAAGTTTCTGTGAAAGAGCCTCTTGGCCAAGGAGTATTGGTGAGTTTGCTCACCGCAGCACCGCCGCACTCCACTAGTTTCCCGTCGACTACCTTCGGCTTCACATTCAAGGTCTTGAGCCACAAGCCAAAGTGTGGGGGAATACAGAGGAAGGCCTCGCACGCGATAATGAATGTCGAGACGTGAAAAAAGGAGTCCGGAGCTAGATCGTGAAAATCTAGCCCGTAATAGAACATGAGCCCTCGAACAAAGGGATGAAGAGCAAACCCTAGCCCTCAAAGGAAGTGGGAGATGAATATGACCCTTTCGCCAGATCTGGGAGTAGGAATAACCTGCCCTTGAGCAGGAAGCCTGTGGGGGATTTCCGAGGTCAGGTATCTTGCCTCCCGAAGCTTCGCGATATCCTCCTCTGTGACAGAGGAAGCAACCCACTGGCCTTGAAGGCTGGATCCGGACATGACTGGGAAGCGCAAAGCGATTGAATTGAACCTTGGGTGCTGGGACTCGAGGTGGGAGAGATAGAGGAAAGGGTTGGCGCAAAGGAGAAAAGACGGGTCTTAGCCCCTTTATAAAGGCGATGAATATCAAACGCCCCTCCTAGGCCTTAAACCTGCCTATTCCCAAGGAATCATGCCAACAGAACGGTTGGGTTACCCACGCCCATATTGATGAGAATCCCGCAATAAGGGGACACAATCTCTGCTTTGACAAGACGTGCCAATGAAACCGCATCTTGAAATATGGAGCGACAGGCTAAAAATGGTTCAAAATAATGGCCGGGTGGTGACGTGATGTCACGCTACAAATAATTGTCAGCAGATTGGACTCGTGAAATATTATACTCTCTACGGTTGTGTGTGGAATTTGTTTTGCGGAGTCAGACACGATTCTTGTGTTCAAAGAGTATTTGGCGAAGGAACCCGCCTTGCAATGCCGAAGACAAATCTGCAGGCCGGACACCTCGTCATTAAAGCCTGGTTCAGGGGCTACTGAGGGAGTCCTGGATTAAGGGGTCCTCGGGCGTCCGACCTATTGACATGGCCCAGACTGATGGGCTGCGAAGATACAAGACCAAAGACTCTCACATGTGTCCGGATGGGACTCTCATTGGCGTGGAAGGCAAGCTTGGTGTCCGGATATGAAGATTCCTTTCTCTGTAAGCGACTATGTACAACCCTAGTCCCCTCCGGTGTCTATATAAATCGGAGGGCTTAGTCAGTAGAGGCAATCACAAATCATACATGCTAGACTTCTATGGTTTTAGCCATGACGATATCGTTGTAGATCAACTCTTGCAATACTCATATTCATCAAGATCAATCAAGTAGGAAGTAGGGTATTACCTCCACAAAGAGGGCCCGAACCTGGGTAAACATCATTTTCCCCGCCTCCTGTTACCATCAACCTTAGACGCACAGTTCGGGACCCCCTACCCGAGATTCGCTGGTTTTGACACCAACAATAGCGACCAGCATTCTCCGGCGATGTGAGGTGGCGTCCAGGCAAGGTACGAGGCTGAAGGACTGAGGCTTCCTTGCTCTGATCCGTCTTGACCTCTGCCTGTGACTGCCGGCATTTGACACAACGGATCGGTCCCCCTCTGCTCGGATCTGGCATGGCTGACTGCAGGAATGCACCCAGCGACCTCAGCCTCTTCAACTTGCATGGGTAACGGCTCGGAAGGATCTGCGCAGATGATCTCGCGGCAAGGCTATAGCTTGGGTTGTGGGGCTCGGATCCGCCGCAATTTGGCCACCCTTGACGCTGTTGCTTCTCATCAGTGAGGGAAAGCCGAACCGGTGGCCCCGGGCATGGTTGTGCCACCAGCATGCTCCTCCCTTGTGTGGCGTTTGGATAGGCGATGCTGACTTGCACGGATCTGGCGCCCTGCTTCTGGATCTGCAAGTGGTCGTGCCTAGTCATTAGGCGGTGATCACTCCGACCAGCGGTGGCGGCAGCCTGGCTGCAGATTGTCGTGGCCATCAAAAGGTCATCATGAGAATTTTATCTCTTTAAATTAGGTGGTTGGCGTCGGCGATGAGATGCAAACTATTGACAATGACTTGACACAGAGGAATAGTTGTGCAGCAGCGGCACATCTGCATGTAGTTGTTGGGATCGTGGAGAAGTGGTGGCGACAACACATTAGTGACTTTGATGGTGGTGCTACTTGGGCACCCAATCTTGAGCTCCAGGGTGAAAGCATAGGTGTGACCCAAGTCAGGTACACTTGGCAATGGCGATATTATTATATCGCTACCTTGTTGAAGGCATTGCTCGGATATGCTTCGACTGACTCTTCAAAGTGAAAACCTAGATTCTACCTTGAATGGTTGGATCCAGCGATGGTGGCACTTCAACGTCGCTCCCTTCTTGAAGGCATTGTTGTTGAAGAACCTCATGTCTATGTGTGTCATGAGATGGTTGGTGCTGATATGGTCCCTCGTGTAGTTTGCTGATCGTGGATCTGATTGCTTTGGTGTTTATTTTTCTTTTTCCTCGTCTACACTTAGTTTTGGTCTTATATGACTTTGCTATTTGTTGGTCTATTTTTGTGTCCGTGCGTTGGTGTTGGTTGTGTGCATACTAACTATGCAAAGGCTGGATATGTGCTCATTTTGTTTGTATCATCTTAATGCTTCTTTTTGAGCAAGATCCACCCTTTATTGGGAAAAAAGAAAACACCGCATCTTCTTGGAAGTCTTTTTAGAGAAAAGGCATACGCCCGACTTTATAGATAAAGCCATAAGGCAGGTAGCAACCACACATGAGTTCG
The DNA here is from genome assembly GCF_018294505.1 of Triticum aestivum. Lineage (NCBI taxonomy): Eukaryota > Viridiplantae > Streptophyta > Magnoliopsida > Poales > Poaceae > Triticum > Triticum aestivum. The sequence continues at coordinate 429,777,612 of NC_057798.1, read as the reverse complement.
AAACAGACAACCAACCAGACCCCAACCATGGGTCGAACGAAAGACTAAAGTCAAAGGTACATGGTTCCCTAGCCAGTACACGGCACGCAGGCCGGAGAGAAGCTACCCAAAATAAACTCGCCAATGACGCCCGAATAAGCTAAGCATCCCGCTCTAGACTGCATAAATTAGACGCCGAGGCCCAAACTTTGGATATTAGCAAAGAAAGCGCTTCCTGGTCGTCCACCTTAGTCAATGATATCCACTGCTGCAAGAGAGCACATGATTTAAATAAGCAATCAGCAGGTTTAGCCGGAAACACGTGTTCAATTGTAAACTTGTTTCTAGTCGTCCAAAGGGACCAGCACAGAGCACCCAGGCCCACCCAAAAGATACGTCTGGAGACGCCAGACAAGTTACTCGCTAGGGCCCGTAGTTCAGAGAAAGAAGCGGGGGCCCAGGAGACCTGGAGCCACTCTTGAACACAGCTCCAAATGAGCTTAGCCAAGGCGCAATAAAGAAAATGTGTGTTGTATCCTCTAAGTCACCACATAGGGCACACAATTGAGAACCCGGCCTGTTTCTCTTGTGAATCTGGTTAGCTGATGGCAACCGGCCCCTAAAGGCTTGCCACAGGAAGATCTTAACTTTTGGAGGAATCCAAGCCTTCCAAATCTAAGAGAAACGATTAGTAGGAGAGCCACCAATAAGCTTAGAATAGAGCGATTTAACAGAAAAGCGCCCCGAGGTAGAGTGCAGCCAAATCACCGAATCCATATTCGTCGAGAGCGAGGGGAAGAAGGCAGTAAGGCGTTGTCAATATTCAAACTCTATAGGCGACAAGGATCGGTGAAAGGCCAGGTTCCAACCATGGGCTGCCAACTTTGCAATAGATATGTTCGGGTCAGGGCAATAAGAAAATAAGGTGGGGAAGGTCACAGAGAGCGGTGAGTCTCCACACCACCAGTCCAGCCAAAATCTAATGGAGTATCCATACCCAACTACAAATTTAACATGAGCCTGGAACAGAGGCCTAACTTTAATCAAGGCCTTCCAAAACTGAGAACCACCAAGAGCATTAGCAAACATCGGGCTAGAGGACGGAAAATACTTAGCCTTAAGAATGGAGAGCCAGAGTGGCTGATCCCTAGCAGTCATAATCTTCCACCACCATTTAATCATCAAACATTGGTTCATGATAGAAGTATTAATGATCCCCAACTCTCCAAGGTTTTTGGGTCTGCACATCAGTTTCCACTTAACGAAGCGGTATTTACGCCGATTATCAGCGGCATTCCAATAGAAGGCCCCACGATGCTTGTCGATACCAGCATGGATTCCATCCGATAATAAGTAGAAGCCTACCAAGAACATGGGAAGGGAAGACATACAAGCATTGATCAAGGAAACTTTAACCGCATTGGTATTATACCTCCCACGCCAGGGTGAGACCCTGTTGCCCACCTCGGCAACCACCGGGGCAAATTCTTTCGCATGAAGAATGTCCGGAGAGATGGGAAGGCCCATATATTTGAAAGGGAAGGACCCAAGCTTACAATTAAGGAGGTGAGCCATACGCACAACTTCAATATCATCTACTCCAGTAACAATAACCTCGCTCTTCGCAAAGTTGATATTAAGACCCGACATAGTTTCGAAGCAGAGGAGGATGAATTTGAGATGGGCGAGGCAAGAGTCGTTCAACTCAACCATAATAATAGTGTCATCCGTGTATTGAAGGTGAGTAACACCTTCAGGAATAAGATTAGAACTAACCGGAGCAATGTGCCCATGAGAAGCTGCTATGGATAGAATGCGGGACAGGGCATCCGCCACAAAATTGAACAAGATAGGAGAAGCAGGGTCGCCCTACCGCAGGCCCCTGCCATCAAAAAAATTACTAACCTGTCGTTCACTGAAATGGCAGTGTGGCCACCCGAAACCAACCGCATGATTCTATGCAACAAGGGTCCATTAAACCCTTTTTCCAAAAGCTACCTCCTCAAAAACGGCCAGCTCACGGAGTCATAGGCCTTCTCAAAATCAAGCTTTAGAATCAGGGCTTTCGACTTACGGATCTTGAGGTCATGCACAATCTCATGTAAGCATAGGACCCCATCCAAAATGAATCGACCTTTGATGAAGGCAGATTGGAAGGGGCTGATGGAGCGATGGGCAATGCGGAAAGGCGCAACGCGAGCCCCTTGGCAGAGAATTTAGCGAAATTATTGATCAGGGCAATAGGACGAAACTGCAAGATCAAGTCTGCACCTTTGACTTTTGGAATGAGAGAGATGACAACATAATTAAGACGGGAAATATCCACTGTCCCCAGCCAAAAACCTTGGATGATCTTACAAACGAGCACCCGCAGCTGTGGCTAGAATTTCTTAAAGAAGGGAATTGAGAAACCGTTAGGCCCCGAGGCAGCGTTCGAGTTGGCCGAGCTAATCACGTTCCAGACCTCCTCATCCGAAGGAGGGACCATTAAGCCAATATTTTCTTCCACAGAGATCTTACTACCCGGATCCCAAAAATCAGAAGAGAAAGAAATGGCAGAGTCTGGTTTGGGACTGAGAAGATTGGAAAAGAAGGCCACAATGTGGTTCATAATGACAGATTGGTCTGAAGTCCTGACACCATCAGTGATAAGACTATCAATGAAACATCTCCGGCGCCTACCATTGGCGATCGTAAAGAAGTAAGCCGTCATAGAGTCACCTTTTAAGGTCTAGTTAAGGGAGTCGCGCTGGCGCCAATAAATTTCCAATTTTTGATGCAACAGCATCAAGGCATCTTCCAAGGAATAACGAGTCACCCATTGAGAAGCAGAAAGCCCAGAGAGATCCGCAGCTTAGTCAAGGTCCCTGAGCTAGGATTCCAGGGACACTTTTTCCATGCGCTGGTCGGCAGCCCTATTACGGGACCAGCCTCTTAAGAATTTGCGCAGCTCATAAGAACACTTGTGCCAGTCGTCCATGGGACCAAAGTAACGAAGAGGGGAATTAAGAAAATAAGAGATCTTGGTGGCCGGAATATCACAGAACTCATCAACAAGCAACCAGGAAGCATCAAATTGGAAACGGGAAGAAGACAAAGAAGAATTAAGGCCCGAATCTATCACAAGGGGAACATGATCAGATCCAACCGCAGGTCTTGCTTTCAGCAAAGCACGAGGAAAGAGCGAATCCCATCTATCAAAGACAAAGACCCGATCCAGCACTGACCGAACAGGGTTTGACTGATGATTGGACCAGGTGAACCGCGCCCCCACCCTAGGGAGCTCATGGATCGCACAGTTACTAATGAACTCATTAAAGGCATTAGCCAGGGGCCAGGAGAAATTAGGACTATTTTTATCTGCCGAGGCATGCAAGAGATTGAAATAACCACCAATCAATAGAGGAATATTACAAGACTCAACCTTATTAGAGATCTCGTCAAGAAACATAGTCACAAGTGAATGATCAGCAGGGCCATAAACCACTAAAAATTCCCATAATGTGTTCAGCTGACGATGATGAACTACTATGCTAGCCCAAAAGATGCCATGATCAAAAGTAATGAAATCAAACACATCCCGCTTAGACCCAATCAAGATACCCCCAGAGTGACCCGAGGAAGGAAGAAAATTCCAATCAAATCTATCCATGCCTACAACCGCAGACAACTCAGAGGGGGAGAAGGATTCCTTAAACGTTTCAACAAACCCTACAATGTCAATGTGTTCACCACAAGCCAAGTCATGAATCTGGTCTCGATGCCCCCTAGCGCCGAAACCTCTTACATTCCAAATGAGAGGTTTCATTTATAAGAGAGGTTTTTAATACAAAGGCTAGATCTGCACGGGGCCAGACAAGGCTTACAGTGCTTCGACTGGCCTCTCTTTAACTGGGTGGTGGGGGAAGGCGCCTGGCCACAACGATTTGCCGCACCAGCGACCCCCAACAACCCTTGGGCCACAGCAGGACCCGCGGAGACCGCGGCCTCCTTGGCCTTGGCAATAGCTGCCTGGGCCACTTCATTACCCATAATGACAGAAATCAGATGCGAAGGAGACCCTAACCCCGTAATGACATACTGAAAGTGCAACTATCCCTCGGTGGTTTTGGTAATTCCTAACAACATATAGCTCATTGAGCTAATGCTATTTCAAGATAAATATTTCAGGAAAGCTCAATGATTGGCATGGCATGGATGAGAAACGTGGACCCCTCAAAATGCTAAGGACAAAAGGATTGGCTCAAGCTCAAAGCACAAGACTCTACATTTACCATTTTAGTGATCCAAGATCACATTGAGTCCATAGGAAAAGCCAATACTATCAAGAGGGGGTGAGGTGTTGCTTAATGAGGTTCTTGCTCAAAGTGCTTAGTGATATGCTCCAAAAATCCTCAATTACTTTCTCACATCCACATATGTCCCAAACCAAAAGTCAAACTCGGCCAGACCGAAACTTTCTATCCGGCGCCACCGAGTTCAATTAACATAGCCACTGCCAGAAACCCTAGTCTTTTTGGTCTCACCGATGGGAATCTCAGTCTCACCAAGATGGGATTGTATTCTCTCTGTTTCCCTTCATAACATTTCGGTCAAACCGAGATGAGCGATCGGTCCCACCAAGATTGCAATGCAAATTCTCTATTTCCCTTTCATAACGTTTCGGTCCAACCAAGATGAGCGAATCGGACCCACCGAGTTTGTCTGGCCAACTCTCTGTTTGTCTTTTACCAAAATCGGACTCACCGAGTTTGTGAAATCGGTCTCATCGAGATTATGTTATGCCCTAACACTAACCACATCGGTCCCACCGAGTTGACATGTCGGTCCCACCGAAATGCCTAACGGTCACATTATGAACTAAATCGGTCTAACCGAGTTTCACGATTCAGTCCCACCGAGTTTGGTAAGTTGTGTGTAACGGTTAGATTTTGTGTGGAGGCTATATATACCCCTCCACCCACTCTTCATTTGTGGAGAGAGCCATCAAAACATGCCTACACTTCCAACATATATTTTCTGAGAGAGAACCACCTACACTTGTGTTGAGATCAAGATATTCCATTCCTACCACATAAATTTTGATCTCTAGCCTTCCCCAAGTTGCTTTCCACTTAAATCTTATTTCCACCAAATCCAAATCCTGTGAGAGAGAGTTGGAGTCCAAATCCAAATCCAAATCCCTAAGTTGCTATCAAACGGAGTCCAAACAAAATGAAACCTTCGGGAGCGATCTTTTTGGAACAAACGCAATCCAGGAGACTTGGAGTGGACGTCAAGAAGCAGCCGAGGTGGCCACAAGGGTGTCAGGTGCTCCCTAGGGGGGTGGGAACGCCCCCCACCCTCGTGGGCCCCTCGTGGCTCCCCTGACCGACTTCCTTCGCCTATATATACTTGCATACCCTGAAAACATCGGGAGCACCACGAAACCCTATTTCCATCGCCGCAACCTTCTGTATCCGTGAGATCCCATCTTGGGGCCTTTTCCGGCACTCCGCCAGAGGGGGAATCGACCATGGAGGGCTTCTACATCAACACCATAGCCTCTTCGATCAGTTGTGAGTAGTTTACCATAGACCTTCGGGTCCATAGTTATTAGCTAGATGGCTTCTTCTCTCTCTTTGAATCTTAATACAAAGTTCTCCTTGATCTTCTTGGAGATCTATTCGATGTAACTCTTTTTGCGGTGTGTTTGTCGAGATCCGATGAATTGTGGGTTTATGATCATGTCTATCTATGAGAAATATTTGAATCTCCTCTGAATTCTTTTATGTATGATTGGTTATCTTTGCAAGTCTCTTCGAATTATCAATTTGGTTTGGCTTACTAGATTGATCTTTATTGCAATGGGAGAAGTGCTTAGCTTTGGGTTCAATCTTGCGGTGTCCTTTCCGAGTGACAGCAGGGGCAGCAACGCACATATTGTATTGTTGCCATCGAGGATAAAAATGTGGGGTTTATATCATATTGCTTGAGTTTATCCCTCTACATCATGTAATCTTGCCTAATGTGTTAGTCTGTTCTTATGAACTTAATACTCTAGATGCATGGTGGATAGCGGTTGATGTGTGGAGTAATAGTAGTAGATGCAGAATCGTTTCGATCTACTTGTCGCGGACGTGATGCCTATATACATGATCATGCCTAGATATTCTCATAACTATGCACTTTTCTATGAATTGCTCGACAGTAATTTGTTCACCCACCGTAGTACTTATGCTATCTTGAGAGAAGCCACTAGTGAAACCTATGGCCCTTAGGTCTATTTTCCATCATATAAGTTTTCGATCTCATTAATTTTGCAATCTTTACTTTCCAATCTATATCATAAAAATACCAAAAATATTTATCTTATCTTATTATCTCTATTAGATCTCACTTTCGCAAGTGGCTGCAAGGTTCTTGTTTGTTTGTGTAGGTACGAGTGACTTGCATGGAGCCTCCTACTGGATTGATACCTTGGTTCTCAAAAACTGAGGGAAATACTTACGCTACTTTGCTGCATCACCCTTTCCTCTTCAAGGGAAAACCAACGCAGTGCTCAAGAGGTAGCACAGGCCACGACACAATAAACACAAACGTCGCAATAACACTGAAGGAACGCAAGACACGACGGTCAACGCCGGATTCAGTGGTTCCAAACCCGGTCAATGGAAAAAGCCATTCAAGGTAAACAAAGACAGACCATCCAATATAGACAAGATATTGGATCGGCCTTGCCAGATTCATGGCACCCACGTTAAACCAGCCAATCACACCAACAGGAGTTGTTGGGTTTTTAAACAAGTCGGCAAGCTTAAAACCGAACACAGGGTGAAGGGGCCGCCAAGTGACAGTGATGACGAAGAGACTCACGAGCCGAACACCGGGGGTCAGAAACAATTCCCCCCCCCCAAAGTAAAAACTATGAACATGGTATATGTGACGCACATCCCTACAGGGGACCGCAAGCGCGCGCTACGGGATGCCGGCGTCATAGAGCCAGCCGCCCCAAAATTAAGCCAATGGGCGGCCCGCCCGATCACTTTTGATCGCAAGAACCACCGAGACAATATCCCTCACGAAGGTCCGACACCTCTCATCCTTGATCCAATTATCGATGGGTTCCATCTCACGAAAGTCCTTATGGACAGCGGCAGTAGTCTTAATCTACTCTACCAAGACACTGTCTACAAAATGGGCATTGATCCTTCAAGAATCAGGCCCACAACAACTACCTTCAAGGGAACAATATCCGGCATAGAATCTCACTACACAGGCTCGATTACATTGGAAGTCGTTTTCGGTTTGCTGAACAACTTCCGAAGCGAAGGCTTGACCTTCGATATTGTCCCGCTCCGCAGTAGCTACCATGCACTACTCGGGCGTACCGCTCTTGCTCGCTTTAAAGTGGTCCCGCATTACACCTATCTCCAACTTAAGATGCTCGGTCCACATGGAACCACCACGATAAACGGAAATTTGGAATGCTCCCTCCGTACAAAGGAGCATACTATGGCTACTGTGGCCGAAGTACAAAGCGGCCTTATCAAGCCGCACATTTTGTCGGCCATCAAGTCGCCAGTCTCCATTAGACGGGACCAATCAATCTCAGAGCTGAATTAGCAGTTCGGCCTCCACCGTCCGCCCCATAGAGCTGCGAAGTCTGTCCTGCGCACATAATTATACACTTAAAATACCCTGGTCACCGGCGGAGGCACAATACGGACAGACCTATAACACTATCCACACTCTCATAGTCCTTTTCTTTTTCTAACCATTTTTTATATTTTACCACATGTAACTATATTTGCTGAGAAGTCCTTTAACCAAGGCAAGGCAGCGCAAACGTGAGATAGGAGGTCCAAATGTACTTATAGACCGCACTTTTTATTTCAAACCTGTAAAGTGCCCTTTTTCTCAGCTTTCGACCCCCAACATATATTGCGAGGGGCTCGATATGGCAACATATGAGTTGCCGACAAGTCCGAACAGCTTTATAGTACACTTCGGCGTCACGAGTTTGGCCTTATATGCATCAGCTCCGAATCATGTCTTTGGTCAATAGTTGGGTTGCCCTGCTCCTGTGCTTACTACCTTACGTTCCGCTCTATCGGCTAGGGTAGTAAAGGGAGAACTACTGCGATTGTTTCCTGGTTTGTCCGGATGAGCACATCAGTAGAGAAAGCCGAAAACTGACTGTCATGATGCGGAGAGAGCTGGTCAACCACTCGATGACTCACCAGAATCTTCGCAATTCCTTCTGTATTACACAAAGGACCATTCTTCTAGTCACGTATGTAAATGCACCGTATTAGGATAACCGCGTATATACCAAGGACTATATCGTAGACCCACCGTCAAACTCCTGTGGCTAAGTGAAAGTGTTAAAGCCCTATAGTCCGATTGCCCGGTTTGCCACATTGACACCTCCTTAATGGACCAAGACGTTGGGTCAAGAGTGATCAAGTGCTTTTTCGAACACCTCCGCTTTATATGCGAGGGGGGCGAAGCCGATGACTGGTAAACTTTTAGATTATACAAAAAACGGCCGCACAGGAGGCACCAAAAACATTTTAGACAAAAATATAAAACATAGCCCTAATATATCATAATACTGTTTTTACAAATTCGGTACACTTCACTCGAACATAATATCTTTTGAGCACTGACCCTCTATCAAGCGGGCACCCTCTAGGACATCCTCAAAATAACACTCTGGCGTGTGTTGGTCCTTGCCTTCGGGTCGACTTTTCGCTGCAATATCGGCGGGCCTTCATATTCGCCCAGTACGTCTTGATGCGGGCAAGGGCTATCTGTGCACCTTCTATGCACGTTGACCGTTTAACAGCGTCAATACGCGGCGCCACGTCAACAAGTCACTGCACCAAACTGAAATAACTATTCTGAATTGGCTCAGTCGGCCACAGCCGGACCACGACGTCCTTCATGGCAGAACTGGATATCTTGTGGAGCTCGGCACACTGGCCCATCTGTTCGTTCAGCAACAGCGAACACTTTGGCATGATGAATTGTGACCAGAAAATCTTTTCCGTCGCATGTGCTTCCTGCGCTTGGTAAAACTGCGTCGCATCGGAGACACTCTTCGACAAGTCCAAAAATGCGTGTGGAGAACTCCACATTTGATTAAGCGTGGCATACTTCGAATCACCAAAATTAGTTTGTAATAAGAAGGGCTTACTAGCCGCGATCTCCCCAGCTTGTCGGATCTGCTCCCGAGCTGCTCGAGACTCTGACTGTGCTTCCCTCGCCTCTTATAAGGCCTTGTCAAAATCGGCCGCTCTGATTTTCTATCTTTGTCGAGGAATTCGCATCGGCTAGTGGCATCCTTTAGCTCAAGCGCGATAGTAGATATTCTCTCCTCGCACTAGCGCCGAGCAGCCTGTTCGACCTTTAATTCAGCAGCTGCCTTTTCGACAGCCGCATTACTCATCCTGGCTTGCTCCTTGGCCCGGGCAAGCTCAGCCCGAAGGGTCTCAACTACGGCAACACTATTTGCAATTATGCATATCTCAGTATATAATTCTCAGTGTCATGCTCATATTATAGTACTTGCATATATTGGCTGCCCCAAAAACATAACTTGCGCCTCGTCGAGCCGCCTATTAATAAGCGTGATGTCATCATCAGCCACGTCAAGTTTCTGCTTTAGATCTGCAACCTCTGTAGCTTGGACAGTCGCCAGGGATGTAACAGCTTGTGTTCCAATTAGTCAGATTATTTCCTGGGCATATCTTTCTCGATCCTCTGATCACTTCCTTTGGATGCCAACCAGAGTCTCAGGGGCTACTATCTATACACAAGCGCATTTTGCGTTTATAGCAAAACTGAAAATATTACATTACGTACCTCGAAGCCTCTTAGCAGGCTCGTAAAGGCTTCATTTAATCTGCTTTTCACGGACAGAACCCTGTCAACAACCGTACCCATCAAGGTACGATGTTCCTCTGAGACGGGCGCATGTCGCAATATGTCCGTCAATGTATCCAGGACCTCCGGATCCCTGGAAGCAGCTGAAGGGGTACATACTCCGTTCAAAGGAATATGTTTACTCGACCTTAGAGTCGTCCTTGGCTGTAAATTGGATAGTCTGGGGCCTTTATTGTTGGTCCCCGTAGGGGCCGCACACCCTGGGCCCTGGATGGCCGAAGTGTCATCTTCGGGCCTAGTCTTCATTATCCCTCGCACCGCTTGTTGATCGGGAGAGATCCTACGGGATGACACCTCGGGGTCATCTGCCCTATTAGACGGGGAGAACTGTGGAGGCGTCTCGCTCTCCATCATCTCCGGAAGAAGATCCCCCAAGGAGGAGGACTATTGAGGAAGGTTGCATGCCGGACTCCAAACATATATTTTAAATATTACCCTTCAACCAGGAAAAAGACGGGATATGTTTAAAACACCCTTGTCCACTCACGATTCAGCTAAGGGCCTGTCCTTGCGGAGGAACTACGTGACAACATCACCCCCCCCCCCCCCCCGAACCAGAAGCCCCTAACAGGGATATCTTCCCTCGCTTAGAAGCCTTCATCTTCAAGTCTTCGGAGGCGGTCCTCTTCTTCCAATGGGGAGAAGGGATGTCAGTTTCTCCTTCCCTTTCGTCTTCGGAAGAGGGGGTTCCAATCTCCCCGGACGAGGTGACCGGTGTACCCCTAGAATGGGGCCACCCTGGGCCTTCTTGCTCTCCTCCTTGTCTTCCTCCGCCGACACTTGATATGGTGCCGGGACTAGCATCCTTGTTAACACCGAATCAGCTGAGTCTTTGGGAAGAGGGGCCGAACACCTAATTCTCTCCGCCTTCTTTATCCAGCCCTGGCTGAGTATGGTTTCCTCAGTATATTGTTATGAGAAATTTAACTAAGCTGTGTTCGGGAGTCGAGTGCTTACCAAGGTATCCGGATGGCTGCAGTCACGGCCGATGTCCTCTGTAGTAACCGGCCACTGCTTTTGTGTCCCAAAGAATAATTTCCACATTCCTCTGAGCATCATGTTCGAGAAGTGCTGAAGGGTTCATGGTCCTCCCGGATTGAACTCCCATATGCGGAGAGGCCGTCGCTGGCACGGTAGGACCCGACGGACTAGCATTACTTGGATTACATTGATAAGACCGGTGTCCTTTGCAATGAGGCTCCGAATGCGGATTTGCAGTGTCCGCACTTCATCAATTGATCCCCAGTCTAGCCCCTTATTAATCCATGATGCAAGTTGTAATGGAGGGCCAGATCAGAACACAGGTGTAGCTGCCCACTTGGTACCACGGGGATCAGTGATGTAAAACCACTCCCGCTGCCATAGGTTGGAAGTTTTTGTGAAAGATCCTTTTGGCCAAGGAGTATTGGTGAGTTTGCTCACCACAGCACCGCCGCACTCCGCTTGTTTCCCGTCGACTACCTTCAGCTTCACATTAAAGGTCTTGAGCCACAAGCCGAAGTGTGGGGAAATATAGAGGAATGCCTCGCACGCGATAATGAATGCCGAGACGTGAAGAAAGGAGTCCGGAGAAAGATCGTGAAAATCTAGCCCGTAATAGAACATGAGCCCTTGAATGAAGGGATGAAGAGCGAACCCTATCCCTCGAAGGAAGTGGGAGATGAATACGACCCTCTCGCCGGATCTGGGAGTAGGAATAACCTGCCCTTGAGCAGGAAGCCTGTGGGGGATTTCCGCGGTCAGGTATCTTGCCTCCCGGAGCTTCACGATATCCTCCTCTCTGATAGAGGAAGCCACCCACCGGCCTTGAAGGCTGGGTCTAGACATGACTGGGAAGTGCAAAGCGATTGAATTGAACTTGGGTGCTGGGACTCGAGGTGGGAGAAATTGAGGAAAGGGTTGCCGTAAAGGAGAAAAGACGGGTCTTAGCCCCTTTATAAAGGCGATGAATATCAAACGCCCCCTCCTAGGCCTTAAAACCTGCCTATTCCCAAGGAATCATGCCAATAGAACGATTGGGTTACCCACGCCCGTATTGATGAGAATCCCGCAATAAGGTCGCACGATCTCTGCTTTGACAAGACGTGCCAATGAAACCGCATCTCAAAATATGGAGCGGCAGGATAAAAATGGTTTGAAATAATGGTCGGGCGGTGACGTGATGTCACGCTACAAAAAATTGTCAGCAGATTGGACTCATGAAATATTATACTCTCTATGGTTGTGTGTGGAATTTGTTTTGCAGAGCCGGACACGATTCTTGTGTTCAAAGATTATTTGGGAGTATTCGGAGAAGGAACCCGCCTTGCAATGCCGAAGACGAATCTGCACGTCGGACACCTCGTCATTGAAGCCTGGTTCAGGGGCTACTGAGGGAGTCCTAGATTAAGGGGTCCTCGGGCGTACGGCCTATTGACATGGGCCGGACTAATCGGTTGTGAAGATACAAGACCAAAGACTCTCACATGTGTTCGGATGGGACTTTCATTGGCATGGTAGGCAAGCTTGGTGTCCGGATATGAAGATTCCTTTCTCTGTAAGCGACTATGTAGAACCCTAGTCCCCTCCGGTGTCTATATAAATCGGAGGGCTTAGTCCGTCGACGCAATCACAATCATACAGGCTAGACTTCTAGGGTTTTAGCCATTACGATCTCGTGGTAGATCAACTCTTGTAATACTCATATTCATCAAGATCAATCAAGCAGGAAGTAGGGTATTACATCCATAGAGAGGGCCCGAACCTGGGTAAACATCGTGTCCCCCGCCTCCTGTTACCATCAACCTTCGACGCACAGTTCGGGACCCCCTACCCGAGATCCACCGGTTTTGACACTGACAGTGGCGACCAGCATTCTCCGGCGATGTCAGGTGGCGTCCAGGCAAGGTATGAGGCTGAAGGACTGAGGCTTCCTTGCTCTGATCCGTCTTGACCTCTGTCTGTGATTGCTGGTATTTGACCCAACGGATCGGTCCCCCTCTGCTCGGATCTGGCGTGGGTGACTGCAGGAATGCACCCAGCGACCTCGGCCTCTTCTGCTTGCATGGGTAACGGCTCGGAAGGATCTGCGCAGATGATCTCGTGGCAAGGCTATAGCCTGGGTAGTGGGTCTCGAATCCGCCACAATCTGGCCACCCTTGACGCCGTTGCTTCTCGTCGGTGAGGGAAAGCTGAACGGGCGGCCCCAGGCATGGTTGTGGCACCAGCTTGCTCCTCCCTTGTGTGGCATTTGGACAGGCGATGCTGACTTGCATGGATCTGGCGCCCTGCTTCTGGATCTGCAAGTGGTCGTGCCTAGTCATTAGGCGGTGATCACTCCGACCAGCGGTGGCGGCAGCCTGGCTGCAGATTGCGGTGGCCATCAAAAGGTCATCATGAGAATTTTATCTCTTTAAATTAGGTGGTTGGCGTCGGCGATAAGATGCAAACTATTGACAATGACTTGACACAGAGGAATAGTTGTGCAGCAGCGGCACATCTGCATGTAGTTGTTAGGATCGTGGAGAAGTGGTGGCGACAACACATTAGTGACTTTGATGGTGGTGCTACTTGGGCACCCAGTCTTGAGCTCTGGGGTGAAAGCATAGGTGTGATCCAAGTCAGGTACACTTGGCAATGGCGATGTTATTATATCGCTACCTTGTTGAAGGTATTGCTCAGATATGCTTGGACTGACTCTTCAAAGTGAAGACCTATATTATACCTTGAATGGTTGGATCCGGCGATGGTGGCACTTCAACATCGGTCCCTTCTTGAAGGCATTGTTGTTGAAGCACCTCATGTCTATGTGTGTCATGAGATGGTTGGTGCAGATATGGTCCCTCGTGTAGTTTGCTGGTCGTGGATCTGATCGCTTTGGTGTTTATTTTTCTTTTTCCTCGTCTACACTTAGTTTTGGCCTTATATGACTTTGTTATTTGTCGGTCTATTTTTGTGTGCGTGCATTGGTGTTGGTTGTGTGCATACTAACTATGCAAAGGCCGGATGTGTGCTCATTTTGTTTGTATCATCTTAATGCTTCTTTTTGAGCAAGATCCACCCTTTATTGGGAAAAAGAAAACACCACATGTTCTTGTAAGTATTTTTAGAGAAAAGGCATACGCCCGACTTTATAGATAAATCCATAAGGCAGGTAGCAACCACACATGAGTTTGAAACAGACAACCAACCAGACCCCAACCAAGGATCGAACGAAAGACTAAAGTCAAAGGTACATGGCTCCCTAGCCAGTACATGGCGCGCAGGCCGGAGAGAAGCTACCCAAAATAAACTCGCCAACGACGCCCGAATAAGCTAAGCATCCTGCTCTTGACTACATAAATTAGACGCCGAGGCCCGAACTTTGGAGATTAGCAAAGAAAGCGCTTCCTGGTCGTCCACCTTAGTCAATGATTTCCACTGCTACAAGAGAGCACATGATTTAAATAAGCAATTACCAGGTTTAGCCGGAAACACGTGTTCAATTGTAAACTTGTTTCTAGTCATCCAAAGGGACCAGCACAGAGCACCCAGGCCCACCCAAAAGATACGTCTGGAGACACCGGGCAAGTTACTCGCTAGGGCCCGCGGTTTAGAGAAAGAAGCAGGGGCCCAGGAGACCTGGAGCCACTCTCGAACATAGCTCCAAATGAGCTTAGCCAAGGCACAATGAAAGAAAATGTGTGTTGTATCCTCTAAGTCACCACATAGGGCACACAATTGAGAACCCGACATGTTTCTCTTGTGAATCTGGTTAGCCTAAGGCAACCGGCCCTTAAAGGCTTGCCACAGGAAGATCTTAACTTTTGGAGGGATCCAAGCCTTCCGAATCTGAGAGAAGCGATTAGAAGGAGAGCCACCAATAAGCTTAGAATAGAGCGATTTAACAGAAAAGCGCCCCGAGGTAGAGTGCAGCCAAATCACCGAATCCATATTCGTCGAGAGCGAGGGGAAGAAGGCAGTAAGGCGTTGTCAATATTCAAACTCTATAGGCGACAAGGATCGGTGAAAGGCCAGGTTCCAACCATGGGCTGCCAACTTTGCAATAGATATGTTCGGGTCAGGGCAATAAGAAAATAAGGTGGGGAAGGTCACAGAGAGCGGTGAGTCTCCACACCACCAGTCCAGCCAAAATCTAATGGAGTATCCATACCCAACTACAAATTTAACATGAGCCTGGAACAGAGGCCTAACTTTAATCAAGGCCTTCCAAAACTGAGAACCACCAAGAGCATTAGCAAACATCGGGCTAGAGGACGGAAAATACTTAGCCTTAAGAATGGAGAGCCAGAGTGGCTGATCCCTACACTACAAAAAAAAGACACATCCGTGACATTTTGGGCCGAACAAAAAAAATTCTGTCATACATATGACACTTCTGTGACGATAATTGTGACAAACCTGGTATCATCATAGATGTGGTGGGCTCCTACTTCTATGACAAAAAATCATGATAGAAAATGGGCTTTTCGTCCTAGGTGGGCCAGAGACGCAGCTCCATGACATTCTTTGGGCCGTCCACAACGGAAAAAACCATGGTAGAAGCAAGGGCAATGAAAATTTTGGGGAGTTCCCGGTTACGGTGGGAGGTCGGGGGCCGAGCGATGTGTGTTTCTCTCATACACTTACACGCGTGTGTGCGAGACGTTGGCTCTAACTGAACCCAAGCGAGGAGTTGGGCTCTAACTGAACCCAAGCGATTGCACTATAGGCTACGCGTTACTGAACCCGAGCGATCGATCGATGGCTGTTAACTGAACCCGATCGAGCGATTCCTTCGCTACTGCTGCTAACTAAAGCCGATCGATTGGATGAACAGTGAGCGTTGCGGGGGGGGGGTGGATGAACAGTGAGCGGTGGCAGTGGATGAACAGGACCCGTGGTGTGGGGCCTGGATGAACAGTAGATGGAGGGTGGGGCGTGGATGAACAGGACCCCGTGTGGAGGGCTGGATGAACAGTGACGGAGCCCAGTGGAGGGCCGTGAGGGTGATGAACAGGACCGTGGTTGGAGGGCTGGATGAACAGTAGACCCGTGGAGGGGTGGTTGAACAGGACCGTGGAGGGGTGGTTGAACAGTAGTGGTGCCGATGGTGGCATGCCGGTAGGAGGTGGATGAACAGGAGCCCGTGGAGGCTGGAGGAGGTCGCCGGGTAGCCAGGAGGCTGGAGGAGGTGACGGTGGAGATGAACAGTATCCGTGGAGTCCCGTTTTGCGGTACGCCACACCCCTCCCAAGAACAGGACCCCCGTTTCCGACCGGAGCGCTCCAACACAAGTCCCGTTTCGTCCGTTTTGCGGTACGCCACACCCCTCCCGATCAACAGGACCCCCGTTTCGACCGTAGGAGGTCCGTTTCCCCGTTTTGCGGTACGCCACACCCCTCCCGATCAACAGGACCCCCGTTTCGGACCGTAGGAGGTCATTTCCTCCATTTTGCGGTACGCCACACCCTCCCGATGAACAGGATCCCGTTTCGAATGTGGCCGGTCGAACAGAAGGCCGTTCCTCCGTTCTGTGGTATGCCAGGCCTCGTTTCCATCGCCTGTTCCGTCCAAGCCCTCCCGATGAACACGACGACGCATTCCGTTCCGACCCAGCTGGTTGGCTCCCCATGAACACGACGACGACGCTGTTTCTCCGTTCCGACCCAGCCATGTACACGACCCTTGGCCGTACGTATGCGCGAGTAGGCGTTCGAGACCCCACCCGTATGTACACATACGTGGCCGTATTTTCTTTCTTGCGCACTGGCCGCTGTACGTACGTGTACATGCTACGTGCGCGCCTCTACTACAACACGTGCGCACCTCTACATCGACCAGTATATATGTACGTACATGTTCGCGACCAGAATGACAATGCTACGTACGCTTTGACCAGGTGGGTCCCGACTATCAGGCACTTCCTTGCGTGCGAAGATGTAGCTGGTGGGTCCCAGCAGTCAGGGGGAAATGTTTTTTCGCGAAATACGGTGGACCATCCGGTGGGTCCCCGCTGTCAGGTGGAGGAATAATTATTTTGCGCGTAATAAGGAGGCACTTCCTTGCTGCGGCCGTGGACCCAGCTGCCAGCCTCTCCACGTACAGTCCACGTCCGATGGAAGCCGTTCCTTGACCACGTTGACCACGCCGCGCCGAGAGCACCAGGGCGGTGGACGACGGTGAGGCCTAGGAAGGGGACGACGCGGAGCCGGAGAAGACGCGGTAGTGGATGCCCACACGTAGAGGAGTACGAGGGTTCACTGGTTCGCTGTGATGTTAGGCTGCCGTCGCCGTAGAATAACATGGGGTGTGGGTGAGTAGAGGGATGGCCTGGCCAGCGGTGGGAGTAGTAGGCGGCATTGAGGCCTCCGCCGCATCGCAGCCGGCCACGGGAGGCAAGAGCACGAGGCACGACCGGCGCTGGTTTGGGCGGCTGGAGCAAGAAGACCAGAGGTTGAAGAAGCACTATGACCGTTGGATGGACATCGTACGGTCACTGGAGCTAGAATCATGCATATTGACTAAGTTGACAAAGTCCTCCGTCCCCGTCAACTTAGTAGGCCCACAAGTCAGCCTGCCACTATACTGGGTCCCAGCTAACAGGGGGAGTATTCATTTTTTTGTGCGTAATAAAGAGGCACATCCTTGCATGCAAAGATATAGCTGGTGGGTCCGAGTTGTCAGCGGCGGTAACATTTTTTTTGTGAAATACAGAGGCCCTTTTGGTGGGTCCCTAATGTCAAGTGGACGAATCATTATTTTGTGCGTAATAAGGAGGCATTTCCTTGCGTGCGGCCGTGGACCCAGCTGTCGGCCTCTCCACGTACAGTCCACTTCAGATGCATGTCGGTCGTTGACCACGTTGACCAGGCCGCGCCGAGAGCACCAGGGCGGTGGACGACGGCGAGGCCTAGGAAGGGAACGACACGGAGGCAGGGAAGAGTCAGCAGTTGTTTCCCACGCGGAGGGGAGTACGAGTGTACGAGGGTTTACTGGTTCGTCTGCCGTCGCCGGAGAATAACAGCATGTGTGGGTGAGTAGAGGGATGGCTAGGCCAGCGATGGGAGTACGGTGGGGCGGTGAGGCCTGCGCGGCAGCACAGCCGGCCACGGGGAGGAGGGAGCAGGCAGTCCCGCCGGCGCTTGTTTGAGCGGCTGGAGCAGGAAGAGCAGAGATTGAAGAAGCACGACGGCCGTTGGATGGCCATCCAACAGTCACTGCTTGTGCGTCAACCTTTTTTAGGAAAGCCTCGAATCTGTGGAAAACAGCATACAACCCATCTGCCATTATTTCTAATAATTTACAGCCCATTTGCTAATTCTTAAGGTTTTTTTGGAGCCCATATTCTTTTTGTTAGCATTACAGCCCATATTGTGGCCACAGTTAAAAAAATATACGAAATTTTGCATATTTCGGTGCGGTCCGAACTGTTTTTAATCCCGAAATTTCGACTCACATTCAAACTGATTTTAAAAATAAATGTATATCAATATAAAATCCAACAAATTCTCCACGCATAAAAATTAATGTAATTTAAAATCTCGAAATGAAAAAAAGATATTTGAAACTAATTGCCGGTTTGATGTGTTTTAAAAATGTACAACCCATTTCTCATTACTGATAGGCCATTTTCTCGGCCAGCCGAATGAAGCTCTCCTCGTCTTGAAAGATTTGCAGCCCAACAGGCCTGACAAAGCGACTTACTTGGCAAATCACAAAAAAACTGGGCTGTGGCCGTGGACCCAGCTGTCAGCCTCTCCACGTACAGTACTCTTCCGATGGAAGTCGTCGTTGACCACATTGACCACGCCGCGCCGAGAGCACCAAGGCGGTGGACGACGGCGAGGCCTAGGAAGGGGACGACGCGGAGCCGGGGAAGACGCGGCAGTGGATGCCCACGCGGAGAGGAGTACGAGGGTTCACTGGTTCGGCTGCGGCGTGAGGCTGCCGTCGCCGCAGAATAACAGGGGGTGTGGGTGAGTAGAGGGATACCCTGGGCCAGCGGTGGGAGTAGTAGGGGGCGGTGAGGCCTCCGCGGCATCACAGCCGGCCACGAGAGGCAGGAGCACGCGGCACGACCGGCGCTGCTTTGGGCGGCTGGAGCAAGAAGACCAGAGGTTGAAGAAGCACTATGGCCGTTGGATGGACATCGTACGGTCACTGGAGCTAGAATCGTTCATATTGACTAAGTTGACAAAGCCCTCCGTCCTCGTCAACTTAGTAGGCCCACAAGTCAGCCAGCCACTATGGTGGGTCCCAGCTAGCAGGGGGTATTCATTTTTTGGTGCGTAATAAGGAGGCACTTCCTTGCGTGCGCAGATATAGCTGGTGGGTCCGACCTGTCAGCGGGGGGAACGTTTTTTCGCGAAATACAGAAGCCCTTCCCACGTACAGTGCACGTACAGTGCGTAATAAGGAGGAACTTTCCTTGCGTGCGACCATGGACCTCGTGGGTCCCAGCCGTCAGGCTCTCCACGTACAGTCCTCTTCCGATGACTCTCGTATGTTGACCACGCCGCGCCGAGCGCACCGAGGCGGTGGACGACGGCGAGGCCCCAGACTGGAACGACCCGGAGATGGGGAAGACGCGGCAGTGGAGTCGCAGACGGAGAGGAGTGGGAAACTTGACTGGTTCGGGTGCGGGGTGGGCCTACACTCGGCAGAGAATAACAGGAGGTGCGGAGTGGAGGGATGGCCTGGCCGTCGGCGGGGTAGCGTTTCGCTGAGGAGCGCAAAACAACGCCGCTGGACGCCGAAGGCTGGAGCAGGCGGTTCCGGCAGCGCTGGGGGAAGAAGACGAGAGATTGAAGAAGAATGCCGGCCGTTGGATGTAAATCCAACGCCTTCTTAGGCTTCGACCTACTGGCCCACATGTCAGCCAGTCCATTTGTTTTTTAGTCCATTTGGTGGGCTGGGTGAAACAATGATGTAGCATCTATGCAGCCCGTTTAAATCCCATTTGCATTTTTCTCGAAATCCGCGGACTTGCTGGGCTGGGTGAAAATATCATGTTGGGCTAGACGGAGAAATGTTATAAAAACATAAACACATGATTGCACGTCAGTAAAATCTTTGCAAGCTTATGTACGCAATCACTAGGAGTTAACTTGCCAAGTTATATATAAACAATTATTATTATTATTTTGTAAGAACTTTCAACTTACGAAATAAAATATCATTTTAATTTGATGAGTTAATAGTACGTGGGGTATTATTATTTTTTAGGCTAGACGTGGGACAGTTGAGTTGGTTCTAGGGGAAAGTACTGGGAGAAAACTCAGTTTACATCGAAAAAGAAAGTGGGAGAAAATTCAGAGACCTGCTGGGTCCACCTGAGGAGGGGAATATGTTGGGAGGAAGGAGATTCAAAGCACGGCAGCCGAGTGAACTAGTTTTTTTACGGACAAGTGAACTAGTTTACATACATAAGCAAATAGCCACTAAAAAAGCAATCAGGTTAATGGGTTCTTAAAAGAAATATTTCGGACAAAACAGATAATTACGACACATAGGCTAATGCATGAAACACTCAGATGATAAAGGTGCTTATAAACAGATAAAGTACAACATCTAGACCTTCCTGGCACGCTTGATCATGACGCTGCGGCTGTCCGTGTACTCGTCGGTTACGGGAAGCAGACACGCCCTCATGTCCAAGATCTGCCTGTACATGTCGTAGCATGCGTATGCGTCCTTGGCCGCGTAGGTTATGTAGGCTAGATTCAGAGGTACCTCCCACGTGTTCAGGTCGTCTTCTTTCATGTTGGCGTATCAGGGGTCGATGATGGTCTCAGCGAGGTCAACCACGGAGTCCTTCTCCTGCCCGTTGCTGATGATCTTGTATTGCTTCTGGATGTCGACAAGCTTGTTGCACCAGATGGCCGAATCGTCGCGTTCTTCCTTCTCTCCACCGTAGCGAAGGTGCAGTCGGCGCTGCCGATGAAACGGGCGAATGCTCCAGAACCTGGTGCAGCCATAGGACTGAGGCGAGGCAGAGCTTCACCGAGTCCGTATCGTTGGTGTACATCACATTCAACTTGGTGCAGCCATAGGACTGAACGGCGAACTCAAAGGGGAACTCCTTGCTGAAGTCCATATCCAGCAGGCTCACCCCTCGGATCGCCATTGGAGTCTCTTCGAGTGAACGAGTGTGTAGGCGGCGGCAGCAGTTCGTTTTTCAGCTCTTGGGGAACTGGATTCAACAGTAAGCTGAGTGTGTACAGGCGACAACAGTTACTACCCCTCCCTCGTCCGCTGCACGCCCGGCAGAAGATGCACCCTCGGCGCATTGAAACGCCTCCATTAAGAAACCTACTCCGGCCACACGTCGGTTCACGAGCGGGTCTGTATTGGTACTGTAATAACAGGAGTTAGTGGTCACTTTACTTAAATTTAATTAGCTTTAATAGAAATTTATACTTAAAACAAGCAATGCATTCGCTCGTTCTATCAGTGCCACAGGATCAACATGCACAACAATTAGAATTATTATTCTCAGGAAGCACACGATCAGCACATTTGTCGCACTTTCACAAAGATAATACTAGCCAAGTTTGAACTGTTTGTTATGGTTGTTGTCCTCTGCATCATCATGCCGTGTTTCCCAGCTTGCAAGATTCAGAACCAACAAATAAGATCCAAATAATAAGTACAACAAAGATGCCTACACATCTCATTGATTCCCAGCTTGCAAGATTCAGAACCAACAAATAAGATCCAAATAATAAGTACAACAAAGATGCCTACACATCTCATTGATTCCCAGCTTGCAAGATTCAGAACCAACAAATAAGATTCAAATAATAAGTACAACAAAGATGCCTACACATCTCACTGATTCCCAGCTTGCAAGATTCAGAACCAACCCATTAGAGCCTTTTGATAAAGTGAATATCGGGATTAAATCCATCTTGGCTAGCCATGTCATACAATCGAAGAACTTGGCGAATGCTCTTGACCGTCACAACATCTGTAGTTGAGTATTCCTGTTTGCACACATGTTTGCACAGCACAAACAAGGAGACAGGAGAGCATGATTTCGCTTTAATAGCGGCCTCCTTGAACTCAACCTCCAGCTCTACTTGGATGAGGTCTGCCTGGAGTTCCATGATTCAATTCATGCGCCTTTTTCTGCAGTTCACCTGAAATGAAGCAAAGATTGCATCATTCAGCTAGCAAGAAGTACTTGCTCTTGTGAGCTGGCAGGTTCTTCTTTAGTAGTTGCACTAAAATTGAGGAACATTAAGGTTGGCTGTCCGGCTCATGTAAGGTGCAACTATAATTTTCTTATCCTTTTGTGCAGTTCCACTAAAATAAAGTGCCATTGTGGTGACAGTGACGGCTCCATCTTGCAAAGGCTAATAAAATGTTGCACGAGATTACCGGCAGAACTTGACGGAGATTTTGGAAACTCCAATCACCATTTTGTGCAGTTCCACCAAAATTGAGAGATGTTGCCCACGTGACATTTTAGTTGAACTGCACAAGACACTCATTCCAAAAAAAGTGTTTTGTGCAGTTCACCAAAAGGTCACAATAGCAACAAGGTGAAATGGATATCCCTATCTGCACAAAAAGATAGAAAGTAAACAGTTGCTGGTCAATAAGAATATACGAAACATATACAAAATGAAAAGAAGCATCTTAATTATGTTCATGGCAATCACGCAAGGACAGTAGAAATTTTAAAACGTCAGCAATGCTTCATGTTACCAGAAGCATTACGATCAACAATGAGATTCCTCAAATATGGGATTACTTTAATGGTGGCATTGCTTGTTTACCAGACACAGTAAATCAACAGCAGCTAAAGAGTTGGTTTAAGGGCATGGGACCGTGGGGACACCAGGACACTCTGCAGCGTAAAGGAGCAACTTACTTATCATACTGGGGAAAACAGCAGGAGTGCCATTTGTAACACAGTTTAATTGCATCTTATCACTGGAGGCATTAGATTAACAATAACACTGGTTAGACATGTCCCTAAGGTAACGGTGTGATCGCTTCATTTTACATGCGCCCTTACATTAACAACAGCAAAAGGTTGGTATAAGGACATGCGACAGTGGACGCATCAGCACAATGTACCTACAAGGAGGCATAAAGTGGTGATGCCGAGTTTGTTCATGCTATGTGAGGGCAGCAAATCTAATCCTGGAGACCTTGTACTATGTGAGGGCAGCAAATCTAATCCTGGAGACCTTTTACTATGTGAGGGCAGCAAATCTAATCCTGGAGACCTTTTACTATGTGAGGGCAGCAAATCTAATCCTGAGACCTTTTACTATGTGAGGGCAGCAAATCTAATCCTGGAGACCTTTTACTATGTGATGGCAGCAAATCTAATCCTGGACATACTCTGTTGACTTGTCCACCAGCCGCCACTTTCTATCCTTTTTTCAACCAATAATAGATCTGTTCCTTATCCAGTTTGTACTGCGTTTTCCCATTATTTCCCTTTTCAACCAAGAGACCGGTTGGGTATCCGGTCTCTACTACTTTCACCATATTATTTCCTCTTTGAATCAAGTCCTAGATTCATGCTACAACTTTCCCCCCTTTCTTCGTTGTTTGAACAAAGCCCTAGATTCGAATGCATGAAGTAGCTTTACCTCTAATAATACTAAAAATTTAGGTGGCTTTGGAAGAGCTGATGGGAGTAGAAAAAGATGCACATGCAGACACGTGGGGAGCTGGGGCAGTAGAGCAAGGCCGCTTTCGAAGAACTTATACCTGAGGGTCGCCGGGATGTCGGCGGCGGCAGGTCGGATCTGCGGACAATACGGCAGGGAGGAAGAAGGGTCGGAGGACCTCCCGAGCCGGCGCTGTGTCGGAGAGAACGGCACGGGCAGAGGATCGGGCCCCTCCGGCAGCTGTGGGTTTCCTCCCTCGGCGGCGATGACCGCGTGAACGATGCACCTTTTAGTCCTCTACACACACCGGCCGAAGGGATCCGGCCGGATCTGTGACCAGCGGTGAGCAGAGAGAAAATGTCGCTACCGCTGTCTTGTTTATATCTGGAGAGGATGAGAGAATGAAGAGAGCAACCCTAGTAAAGCAAGCGCTCAGGCCCCTGCGTCCATATATAGTGGAGTGATTATCTTTTTTCTCTCCACAACAAGCGTTTCAATTTGTGTACGTGGCATTAAAGAAAAGAAACTCTCTATTTAAGGTGACTACTGTACGACTCCTACTTACTACTAGTAGTACTACAGTATTGTTCACTTGTGCTCCCCGCCCCTCCATTCATTGAACAACCCCACGGGTGAATAAACATACAGTAAGTACTGTATTTATATAGAACGAACAAGCTCGAACTATTTTCGCGTAGTTAAAAGTTGAGGGCGGGGCTTTTCCCGGGCAGTACGCGCGGCAGTTTTCGGGTAGGCGGTTTGACAGAGAGGCGAGGAGGGTGAGCGAGTGGGGCTGTGCGATTTGACGGCGCGTTACTGCTGGAAAGACTTGTGATATGACCACTCACTATAGTCATGAATTACTGGCGCTCCGACCGGGGTGATGCCCCCTTCCGTTCCGCGCTCTAATCTGGTGCATGACACGTCGACCCGGATGCTGGCTCTCCCACATGTCTGAGTAGTAAGAAGGAGCAAAGAATGATGCGGTATATACTAGTACTATACTATGTACTACTCAGGTCGGAGGAGTGCGAACCACGGCAGCCCAGTGAACCAGCAGTGCGAACCACGGTAGCCCAGTGAACCAGCAGTAGAAAACAATGTGGTGATATGGCCATAAAAAACAATGTGCTACGGTCCACACTGTAGCATGTACAGTAACACTCCTCTTTGTTTGGATCCCTGAGTTAGAGCTAGTTTGGGTTGAAATAGCCTCAAATTATCGAAACAAGAGGGGTTAGTTTGAGCTAGTTTGCTCTAACCCAGCTAAAAAAACTAGCCCGGTGGAGAGGTTCTAATTGGGTTAGTTATCCTCGGGCCCACTAAAAGAGAACTAAAAAAATCTCCCCTGCCCGCACCAGATCGCTCCCCCCCTCTCGCACGACTCCTCTCTGTTCCCCATAGGGCCGCCCGCCCAAGCGCCGCTCGCCCTCTCTCTCCTCCGGCCGCCCTCTCCTTCCGGCCTCCGCCGCCCTACTCCGGCCGCCCTCTCCCTCCGGCCTTCGAAGGTCGCCCCGCTCCCCCTTCACCAGTCGTTTTTCTCCCTCTGTCGTGCGCGGCGGCGGCGCATCTACCAGGGAGGTCGCGAGAGGGGTGAGTTTGTTCGTTCCTTCTCTGTCTCACGGCCATATCATTGATCTTGCTTGCTCTAGCGCTAATTCTGATTTGGAAAAGTAGATCCTGATCAAACTTGGTATAGATTTGTGGTGCACGCATGGAATTGTTTGATGCTGCTTGAGGAGGTAATAAATCTTTCTAGAGGCCCAAAGATTCAGGTCACCTTTCTAGGTATTTCAATTTCAGGCTTGCATTATTTCTAGAGGCCCAAAGATTCAGTTCACCTTTCTAGGTATTTCAATTTTAGGCTTGCATTATTTCTAGAGGCCCAAAGATTCAGTTCACCTTTCTAGGTATTTCAGTTTCAGGCTTGCATTATTTCTAGAGGCCCAAAGATTCAGTTCACCTTTCTAGGTATTTCACTTTCAGGCTTGCATTATTTCTAGAGGCCCAAAGATTCAGTTCACCTTTCTAGGTATTTCAGTTTCAGGCTTGCATTATTTCTAGAGGCCCAAAGATTCAGTTCACCTTTCTAGGTATTTTAGTTACAGGCTTGCATTATTTCTAGAGGCCCAAAGATTAAGTTCCCAGTCGGCGGCAAGCGGCCCTGCTACCCATGCCGGTGTTGACCTCAACTCGCAAGGGCCGGCGTCGGAGGGGTTCCCGGGGCTTGGGCTCTACAGAGCCTTCCTCCAGAGCGACGATGGCGAGCTCCTCCCTCGGTGCGTGAGGGGCTCCGGGCTCCCTCCCTATCGTGAATGACTTCCGTGATGAGTTAGCTCATTCTTTGTTTCATGAAGTGTTTTTTATTTTGTGAAGCTTGATTGACGACTTGTATGTTTAAGTGGGATATCTCATTTGTATGGACAAAGTAAAAATTATCATGTTTTGCATGCTTGATTTGTATAGATGGTTCGTTTATGTCAATTGTGAGCGGGAGGAGGCCACAGAAGAGCCGGCCACAAATCCGGCAGGAAATAGGGTCCAAAGTAGTCAAATGATTGAGATAGAGCATTTATTGTCAATCTAACCCTGCCATCCATACACCTCTTTGGTTCAGAGTTAGTTCAGGGTTAGAATCTAACTCTAACCTCTAACTGAGTTAGAGTTCTCCTCGTCTCGGTTCATCGCCATCATACTTTCCCCATTCCTGTGTTTTCAGTATCCTGCGAATCAAAGAGGCCCTTTTTTGCGGGAAAAATCAAAGAGGCCCTTAGACTGGTTTCGGTCCGGTCATTTTTTTATAAACGTGTTATGTCCAAAATTTAATGAACGTGCTCCGGTTTCCACGAAAATAATCCGGTTTCATGTAGTAATTCATTCATTTATTTATTCTTCTGCGGGGGGTTTGCATGTAATTCGTGAGGTCTGAAATGTAAAGTACCCCGGCATATGCTCCGAGTCGTGCATGCACTATGACCCAGATGCTCTATGTCCCACATGTCGGCGAATGGGAGCACGTGGAAATAGCCTAGGAGTACATATAGGAGGATAAATGCGTGAAAAAATATGTACTGTGAAGCGTAGCCGCGGTTCGAAAAGGAGACCTAAAGTGATGACAGCTATAGGTCGCACGCACCCAACTAGTGGTACTAGACATACGACTAATTTTTCCCTCAAAAAAAAGAGGCACGAGTGCTCAGTACTCCTATTCTATAAACACGAGTCCCATCTGACAACAGCGTCCGTGCTACAGCTAGCTCTCCTCCCTCGTTTCTCTCTTCTAATTCTAAACTCGGCCGACGCCCGGTGGGCGGGGTGGGTTTGCTCAACTGCGGCCCCACCTCACAGTGAAAACGTTACGACTGGAATAAAAATGCCATATACTCCCTCCGTTCATAAATATAAGCCTTTTTAGATACTATTTCAAATGGAATACAACATACAGATGTATGTAGACATAGTTTAGAGTGTAGATTCACTCATTTTGCTCCGTATGTAGTAGTCACTTGCTGGAATCTTTAGAAAGACTTATATTTGGGAACGGAGGGAGTACTATACTAATAAAACATTAAGGCCACGAGGCGATGCAGTGCTGGTTACAGGAGGCAAGAAGAAGAGATGCATCCATCGACGACGTCCACCTCCTCGACTCAGGGCGCCGGCCCACCGAACGGCGCCTAAGTAGCAGCGGCTTTCGTGGCCAGGTCGACGTGCTTCTGAACAATGGCGTCCAAAGATTCCAGCCGCTGGAAGAAGGCCAACGTCTTTCTGTCCTCGCTTGCCTTGTAGTGGCCTATGTAGACGATTTCCTCGTAGACGTGGATGTGCAGGTCGACGGTTTCTTGCATGGCGAGGCGCTGCGCGGCGAGCGCGGCCTCGAGGTGCACATTCTTCGTCGCGACCTCCGGCACCTGCAGGGCCACCAGGGCTTGAAAGAGTTCGTCACCATGGAGGCCGATGAGGGTGGCAGGCAATGAGGAGCCTGGGCGCGCGGGCTGGAGCAGTACGGCAAGGTCGTCCGCGCGCTTCTTGACGGCGGTGAACTTGCGGATGGAGTTGACCATCATGTCGTCCATGCGAGAGGCGAAGCCGGCGTCGGCGAGGGCTACGATGCCTGCGGTCGCCAGCACCGTCTGGAAACGCTGCGCGGTGCGGGGCCGCAGGCCGGCGCCTTGGATGATTTGGCACAGCCGACTGCCGCTCGCGTCCATCGCCTCCATAGGTGCTTGTGGCTTCTGGTCACTTGGTCTTGGATTGGAGTGAGCAGTGTTGCGCAGAGACTTGGGAGTAGATGGATTGGAGTGGTGGGGCGCCTTTATTATATGAGAGTCCAAACTCTGTTGCATTCACATCGTGCTGGCTCTATTCTGCTTCTCCAATTAATTCCCTCTGCATGTAATTGAGGATGCATCATTGACCGTTCAACGTCTCGGGAACCGCTACCCTCTCCCTCCTTGGCATTCAAGCACCTATGGACCCGTCGACGACGAGGTGCCTATGGTGACTTCGTAAATTTCAAGATGATAGTGCCGTGCGTGTGTGCGTTCATAGGGGTGAGTGTATGCGCGTGTATATGAGCGCTTGCGTCTGTACTGTGTCAAAAAAACGTAAATGCGTGTCAAAAAGAGACTAGTCAGTATACTCAATATTGTGCACCTCGGAGAGGAAAACGATAGAACTAGTACGTATTTATTTACGGTGCAGATTCACTCATTTTGCTCCATATGTACTCCGTCTCGGTGTAGTCTAGTCACTTGTTGAAATCTCTAGAAGGGCAAATACTCCTTTCTGGTTTACAGGGCTATACTAGCAAGTAGTTGTAGTACAATAGTGGGCTCACATAGCAATTTTGTCTCATGCAACGTTCGGTTTGCGCTTGGCTCTTCGCCTCTTCGAGAAGACGAACAATGATGTTACTACTACTGCTTCTACAGTGTCGAATCCACTGCTGCATGTCCGTCCACCGCGAGCGGGACGGATAGCTTGTTGTAGAAGTATACTACTAAGCAAAAGCCTGTCCTCGTTTGCGAGCAACCGCGCGCATGGGCGAGGGAGAAGGCGTGTAGTAAAATCAAGCTTCTCCTCGTTGTACGAGTTGACGCGACACATCATAGCACTGGCCCCACATGCTTGCCTCTAAACTTGGCTGAAAGACCCGCAGTGTACAATATATTTGCTGCAACCTCTAACATTTACCCACCACAAATTAAAATATATGTGGCCGTATGCATCGTTCTGATGCAGAGGCCGGGGAGTCCCCCTTTTCGAAAAAAACAAATTAAAATATATATTCCTGTCTTGACCAGATGAGCGTGCAAACTACAATCACCAGGGTGACAGGTAGGGCCAGAAGACTATTTTAATTTTTTTAAAAACTTCGAGACGGCCACATAGCATGGAGCCGACCCGAACGATTTTAAGCTTACAGGCACGGTACACGCTATCCTAGACTACTCTACACATGAAACTGCCACACGAGCGTCCGGGCTGCGCTTGGCTCTTCGCCTCTTCGGGAAGTCGAACAATGATGGAGTACTACTGCACTGGAGGAGTACTACAGTACGCTTCTGGCCATCTGACACCGATAGAACTGCTGCATGTCCACCGCGTGCGGGAGGGAGAGCGTGTAGCGAAAGCTTCTCCTAGTCTTGCCAGCCACCACGCTCATGGGCGAGGGAGGGACGCTCCTGCCTTTGCGTGTATGACATGTGGGCCCGACAGGTGGGTGGCCAACCTGTCATACAGCCAAAGGCAGGTGCAGTTAAGTCCGCGAGGGAGAGGATAATCAAACTTCTCGTTGATGTACGAGTTGACGCGACACATCAAAGCACTGCACTCGATATATTTCAATAATTTGCGGTTACCGATGCATTAATTACAACGCATGCATGCATGCCGTGACTCTCCTTTTGATACTTGCATGTGTTGATTTAATGCACCTTGAAGTAGTACTCCCTCCGATTCCTTTTACTTTGCGTATAACTTTTTCTTGTTTTTCTCAGATTAGTCTGCGCGTCCGCGTTGGTTTCCATCTGTGCCCCCGCTCGATTAGTTCTGCCCCCATTAATCGCGCCAGTTTCCAAAGCAGAAAATGGCTACAGGCAAACACATGCAGCGCCGGATGCGGCTTGACCACCTGGGGAAGCCAACTCAAGCGAAAAGGAAGGAGGACCAGCCAACCATTGCATGTGCATTTACTGTCGATATTTATGCAGCTTACTCATGCGCAGGGGCAAATTTGTCCAGAAAACTCAAACTACTGCCTTCCTTGGTATGCGGGAGGAGAGTTATGCGCAGAGTATAAAATATGTGACGGTAAAGCTTTGTAATGCCCCGGCCCAAGCGAGAGATGGTTGTGCACGAGGAGGGCGAGATCATGCAGATGGAACAGGAACCGACGAGGCAGCTCACTAAGGTCTCCATGGACCTCAACGTGCTCCACTACACCTTGTGCCTCCGCCCCTTGACGCCTCCAGTGTATGAGGTTCGAATATACCTTGTCCGTTTGGCTGATTGAGCAAGGTGCAGGTTTCTTGATTGATGTGTTGTTCGATTGATTTCTGCAGTGCAAGGGAGGGCACCTGGCCTGCGCGGACTGCCGCGTCGAGCGCCTCGGGAACCAGCGGCAGTGCTAGAAGTGCGAGCACGGTGGTGGCTTCGACGTGTGGAGCACAGCAGTGGAAGCCGTCGTTTCGTCGCTGAGGGTGGTGTGCCCGCACGAATGCTGTGGGCTCTACGTCATTTACCACAAGCTCGCCGATCACCAGAGTGTGTGTCCGCTCGCGCCCTGCAAATTCCCCATGCCCGTCTGTGGCTACGAAGGCCCGCCGCCGGCGCTCTACCACCACATCAGCAACGCGCATCCCATGCCCGTGCACGGGATCTAGTACGGCAAGGTGCTCCAGCTGCAAGTGCCACTGTCGGAGCCAAGGCTCTTGCTGTTCACGGAGGAGGACGGCCGCGCGTTTTTCTTGGTCGGCGGTGTGCTCGACATCGGCGCGCCTATCGCCGTGTCGGTGGTCTGCATCAGAGCGGGGGCGTCCCCACTGCCGCACTACGTGGCCAAGCTGTGGGCGAACGGCCCGCCGGGGGAGCCCAAAGGCACGACCGACGCCGTCAAGGTGGAAATGGAGGTGACAAGCAGCAAGGATCCCGGCGACGTCGACGTGCAGGAGCTGACCTTCTTCACAGTTCCGCCCAAGCTGCTGGCCGGGGCTAAGCTGGTGTCCCTCCACATTCAGATTGACAAGCTCACGTCCTAAATGTTTCTACAGTGCCTTCTGTTTATCTTAGTAATATGCTAATATAGGGATTACCTCGGTCTACTTTAGCTTAAGAAATGGTGGGTTTTGGTGGCGATGCAGCAATTACTTCGACATCAGATCAGTAATTTCCAACAGTCGAACGGATATTTTGTGTCTGTTGGATATAAAGTTCCTTTGGGTAAGAAGTACTAGATAAAAGGAGATGTATGTAGACGTATTTTAGTTTTAGATACGTCCCTTTTTATCCATTTTGATGACAAGCACTCCCTCCGTTCCACAATACATGCCTTCCATTTGTCAAAATATAGATATATCTAGACATGTTTTAGTATATAGGTACATCCATGATAGAGCCAGTCGGATGGTTGAGAACACTACAATTCGTAGCTACAGATGCGTGTGTGACTCCCAGATGCAGAAGCCGGGGGTCATCATCCTCCTTTTCGAGAAAAAACAGACGCGTGTGTGAGAGGACGAGTGCGTGCGTGCACCTCTTCTCTTCCTGTATAACGTACTAAACTCAGAGTACAAGTTTTTGTGGGTGGCACGATGGTGCGTGCGAGAAGTCCCGAGAGATAGGTTTAATGCGTCTAAAAAAAGACTAGCCTATAGCTCGCCACGCGGCTATTCCTGTCGAACGCCCCATTAACCGTAAGATATGTATACGACGGTGCCAGTTATTGCACGTACACAGTAGAAAAAGTACACCACGGCTAAGAACACGTGCCCACGTAACGCCATCCGGGAATAGTGCCGCACTTCGAAACTAGAACCGTCAAAAAATTTGAGCTTGCGTCTCGTCACATTCCAAATTACTCCATGCTATATTGAATTGCAAACCTGTTCACACCGATCACAACCTAAACGGTTTCCCACTTAGGAGCGTATTAGTACTCGGTTATAAATACTAGTATGCCAAGATGACTGCACATTCCTCCTCAACTCCTCATCCACAAAAACAAACAAGTCATTCAGCATCCTTCCCTTGCGTCTGCCATGGCCAGCGTGAGTTCTGGGTCGAGAGATTGCCACCAGGGAGAGGCGAGTATGGATGCGGAAGCACGAGAGATGTCCCGCCTCACTGCGAAAGCAGCCGACATGTCCCGCCGCGCGGAAGTAGCAGCACAGAGGTCCCGCCGCGCCGCTGAAGCAGCACGGAGGTCCCGCCGCGCCGTCGATGCAGCAGACTGGTCCGGCCGCGCCGCGGAAGCAGCAGAGATGTCCCGCCGCGCCGCGAATGCAGCAGAGATGTCCCGCCGTGCCGCGGCGGCCTGGGAAAATTTCTCGCGGGCAGGCGACGACTGTTACAGGCGCATGCATGCGATCGTCCATAGCCAGATGGATCAGATCTCCGGCTGGGCGAGGTTGCAGGACGACATGAAAGCCTCGTTTGAACAGGCTACCGGCGTCATCCGGCAACTAAGGGAGGGCAATGAGAGGCTCCGGCCGAGCGCGACCTGCTGAGGGCGAAGATCGTCCGAAGTGCAGACCAGCAGGAGGAGACCAGTGCCTTGTTGAAGAGGACCGGCGTCATCGTCAAGAAACTTATGGACGAGAATGACATGCTCCGCATCGAGCGCCAAAGGCTGGTGGAGGAATCTGTGGATGTTCTCAAGCAGCGTCTTGAGGACATGAAAGAGCTCATCGCCGCTCGCCGCGGAGACTAGTTCCCGCGGCCTGCAGCCACGCATCAAGAAAGTAGAGATCAGCGAGCCAGATCCTTGTCTTCCTTCTTCTTTTGCCCTTGTGTATTTCGGGCGTAGCCGCATGTGGCTTTTTTAATTATCTTTCTAATTATGTAAGACAATTAATCGTCCTTATATATTCATCAGTCTTGCTATAAGTCGCAGTAGATGCTATATAGGTCCGTCGGATCTTACATCAAGATCCGTGCTTTCAGATTTTCTTTTTTCTCTCTTAAATCTCAGTCGAGTGAGACATAGCCACGCCATTAAACAGAGGCTCGGGCGCCATTAATGGAGACCTTGGGAGAGAGGTAGACGGCAGATGGAGGTCAAAGGGCTCTCCTCCCGATAAGCACGCGCAGGGGTCTGATCGCACGCCTCTCGTACTCAAATAGCTACCCTGCACGGCGCCTCCTAGCTAATAAAAAATGGGGACGCGTGGCGGCACGTAAATGGTAGTAAATAGAACGCCCACGGTTTCAATAATACTTGTGTTTCCGATTGTAACGTGACAACACTTGTTCCAAAATGACTTTGTTGATTGTTAATGTGTGCGCCTTCGCAAATCGGACATGGCACCAAGCCAAGTTTCATTATTTTCATGCGTGTTTTGGATTTACAGGAATTAAAAAACTAAGTTTCTCAATGTTTCCAGCCCAGCCACGACGCCCAGAATTTTGAATTTCATTCCCATTTCTTGCATGGAACCTAGAAATTTACCCGAGGACACACATGTGATTTTTCAACCAACTTTGGTGCACTGGAACATGTGCTTGTATTTCAAATTTGAATTATGCACACAAAGGTGACACGTTCCCTCTCAGAACCACGAGCCTTCTTGAGAGAAGCTCCGATTTGCAAGAAGCTTATACCCAAATTTGTTCCTATTCGGCCAATTTTTTTACCACGGCATGGTACTACCATGACATGACACCATGCCAAGTATCATGATTTTAAAACCAAGTTTCTCAATGTTCTCGACCGAGCCACGATGCCCAGATGTTTGAATTTTATTCTCATTTTTTGCATGGGACCTAGAAATTCACCCGAGGACACAAATGTGATTTTTCAACCAACTTTGGTGCACGGGAGCATGTGCTTGTAGTTCAAATTTGAATTATGCACATTAAATGACCAAAAACTCAATTAATGTGTAAAAAAGGCCAAACGAAGCCGGAATGATTTCCAAAATTTAACAGGGCACTCATGTAGTTCTATGTTGCCTTTGTAAATAAACTCAAGGGGGACAACGTATATCGTTTCGCACTCAAAGGTGGCACGTTCCCTCTCAGAACCACGAGCCTTCTTGAGAGAAGCTTCGGTTTGCAAGAAGCTTATACCAAAATCTGTTCCTATTCGGCCAATTCTTTTACCACAGCATGGTAGTACCATGACATGACACCCATGCCAAGTTTCATGATTTTCAGACGTGTTTTGGATTTACAAGAATTTAAAAACCAAGTTTCTCAATGTTCTCGGCCGAGCCACGATGCCCAGATGTTTGAATTTTATTCTCATTTCTTGCATGGGACCTAGAAATTCACCCGAGGACACAAATGTGATTTTTCAACCAACTTTGGTGCACGAGAGCATGTGCTTGTAGTTCAAATTTGACTTATGCACATTAAATGACCAGAAACTCAATTAATGTATAAAAAACGACAAACGAACCCGGAATAATTCCAAAATTTAACAGGGCACTCATGTAGTTCTATGTTGCCTTTGTTAAGAAACTCAAGGGTGGGGGGGGCAGCGTATATCGTTTCACACTCAAAGGTGGCACGTTCCCTCTTAGAACCACGAGCTTCCAAATCGGCCCAATTTTTTACCACAACATGTTAGTGCCATGACATGACACCATGCCAAGTTTCTTGATTTCCAGACGAGTTTTGGATTTACATGAATTTAAAATCTAAGTTTCTCGATGTTCTCGGCCGAGTCACGACGCCCAGATGTTTGAATTTCATTCTCATTTCTTCCATGGGACCTAGAAATTCAACCAAGGACACACATGTGATTTTTCAACCAACTTTGGTGCACGGGAGCATGTGCATGCAGTTCATATTTAGATTATGCACTTTAAAAGTCCAGAAACTCAATTAATGTATAAAAAGGCCAAACGAACCCGAAATAATTCCAAAATTTAATAGGGCGCAGCGTATATCGTTTTGCACACAAAGGTGACACGTTCCCTCTCGGAACCACGAGGCTTGTTGAGAGAATCTCCGGTTTTGCAAGAAGCTTATACCAAAACTTGTCCCAATTCAGCCAAATATTATACATATGAAAACATGGTTTAGATTATCCCGAACATCTCGCTACCTAGACCAATAATGTACTATGATTTGAATTCAACATAAAATGGATACAAATATTTGAATTGGAGAGCGTATGGTACATGTAGTTCATAGTGAAATATGATTACTGCTATATGCATGTTTTTTGTTATCAAGATAATATTTAAATTATTGTATAACTTGACAACAATCATATTCAAATAAGGAAAATTGATTCAAATTTAGTCCATATGGTAGACGACAATATATATGTTCACATGGTGGAGTAAAATGTTCATATATGATGGAAGATCAAAATGTACGACTACATCAATTATAAACCGCAAGGTCACCTAACGATATATTCGAATTCAACATAACGTGGATTCAAAAATTGAAATTCGAGATCATGGCATCTGTAATCATATAAAAAGGGACATTACTCTTTCTTTGGTGGGAATTGATTTGTTTTTTGTTGTTGTTGAGGGAAGTGCGAATCGATTTGGTACTGTGCAGGGTAATCTTGTTCTCC
This sequence comes from Triticum aestivum, assembly GCF_018294505.1. Classification (NCBI taxonomy): domain Eukaryota; kingdom Viridiplantae; phylum Streptophyta; class Magnoliopsida; order Poales; family Poaceae; genus Triticum; species Triticum aestivum. The sequence continues at coordinate 429,742,353 of NC_057798.1, read as the reverse complement.
CGATTTTTTTACATTTTTCTTGTAGTTTTTTCAATGGCATCTATAGCAATATAGTAAAAGGGGACATGACTCTCTTGTGTCTTGTATGAATTGTTTTTTTACACGTTAAGTTTGTTCTGCCGAACAAGGAATCCGCACCTTGTTATCCCGAAATTTTCAAGCTCGAGTATCTTTTGTCTCACCTGCTTTGAAACTCCCGCTTCTTCAACCCGCGCGCGCCTTGTTATCCCGAAATTTGGACGCGCGCGAGAACTCCCTCCTCATCCGAAATCGCTCCCGCAGCCCAGACACGCGAAATCCCCCTTCTACCCCTCAGCCGGAAATGAAGCTCCACGTCGCGGTGTCAAAACCGGTGGGGGTACGCTGGTAACTTACCCTACATTTCGGACAAGCGCGTCCCTAAGCTTGGCTCCCCCTCCCCCTTCGCCCCCCCCCCCATTCGTACACCGAGGCCGCCAAAACCCGCGAAACCCCACGCTCCTCCGTCGGCCTCCCGACCGCCGCCCAGCCGGAGACTCTTCCCCGACTACGTCGTCCACCGCAACAGCTCGCCGTCCCTCATCCACCGCACCGGATGAAGATCCGTTGTCAATCTCGTCTTCTCGCCGGATCAGCCGCCCCGTCCTCCACCTCCAAGGAGTTGCCCCGATGTTCGCCTCGTCTATCATGCCACCTCAATCCCCACAGCGTCGTCTTGACCTGCCCCACCGGAACCGCAACACCCTCACCAATTCCTCCGATGAAGCTGAGGCCAACTCGGCGCCACCAAGGAGGTTCTGCACTCACCGCTGCATTTTATCTTTTATTCGATCTCATGGGGATGCCCGTGCTCGATACCAAGCAGACATGGCGGGTCTCCATCGACGGCGCCGTCACCGGCCACATCATCCATGGTGTCTCTCCCCCATGTCTTTGCTTCCTCGGCGGCGAATTCCACAATAGCACTAGCTGCAGCTGCTCCGGCTCTCGCTCGCACTGCGGCTCTGTTCTTGCTGTCGGTCGTGCTGCTGCACTGCTCCTGCTTTCGTTCGTGCTGCTGCTCTTGCTCTCGCTTGCGCTACTGCTGCTGCGCGACCTCCGGCAGCTACAGGAGTTGCTGCTTTAGCACTCGCTCGCGGTGCTACTGCACGACTTGCTCTTTGCTAGTGTGTTCCCTGCTTGAGCGTCTGCTGATATAGATCACTACTTCTCTGCTACTAGTGCTCGAACGCCCTAAACATCTATTGCAATGCTCTGTTACTAGTTCAATCGGTTTCGACAGTAAAATTCAGTTTCGACAGTGAAGTTCATTTTCTTCAGTTAAGTTCAGAGTGAATAGTACTTATAGCATCTGTAGGAGCGGCCGTGGCGCGGCTGATGCGTTTTACATCTAGCACTTTTTGGTGATGTATTTTACATCATCTATTGCAGATGATATTAGGGTCCCACTTCAGATTAACATTGTCTGTCTTATCATGCTTCAGCCTCGTCGCCGTACACCTTAGCGGAGCTGCTCCAACGACGGAACCGTCCATCACAGCGGAGCAGTACCCTCGGCGCCGTTTCCAGAGGCCTCGGATCTTCTTCCCTGCCTCCGACAGTCACACCAGCATCATCACCATCCTCCATGTCCAACCCCATGATGCTGAGGTCCACAAGGCTATGCCAAAGAGGTTGTACACTCGTCGCATCACTTTGTTTCTCCATTCCTCTGTTCTTCCAATTCATGTGAGCCAAACACCCAGGTTGACTGAAATCCTATGTTTCCAAATGCTCTGTTTTGCACGTGCATTCCTATCCTATTCCTGTGTTTTTCCTGTCCCTGCGTTTATAGAATCCTCCAATTCTAAGGAGCCCTTACAGATTTACTTCATTTTCAGATAGGCGTCAAAGAAAACTCTGTGTGTTATGTCCTGCTCCTGCCGTGCCGTCATCCACCCCACCTGAGGTGCACCATCGACAGAAGCGTTCACTGCAGCAGAGATCCCCCCTGCAGACTTTCTTTCGCCGCCTCAGATCATCTTCCCCGTTGCCGGCAGCCACGCCAACTGCATTACCATCATCGACTGAGCAGATGAACCTGAGGACTACACAGTTCCGGAAGAGAGGTCGCAGTCTTTCGTGTTTGCTTACGTTATACATCGGTTATTATTACCTGCTACTTTATCGTTCAATCTTGAGTTTTGAATTGCCCATGGGTCTCATATCGAGCCAGCAACGAATAGTATCTGTCTACTATCTGGTTCATCTGGGGTCTTCTATGTGGTTCATGTTGGGTGGGCAACAAACAATAGATGATCCATTGTCTATCTTTTTAAACTGAAGCTATAATCTACCTGCTATCATTAGTTTTGGATCCATCCACTCGTTTGCTACCATCAGTCTTGATTTTTGCATGCACCCCTTAGGCCTTACAAAATCTAACTATTTTTTATTATGCATGTCAGATATTGTACACAATCGTACTGAACATGTAGAGAAAAAGAGAAGACCGTTGCGTGCGAATATAATGTCATGCAGACGCCGCTCCATGGTGGGCGAAGTGCCCCCCCCCTCCTGCATTTCCAGATTGTATTCCAGAGGAAGATAACTGTTCAGATGGAGATTCAGAAGGAGCCGACCACGCCTGTTTACCACCTGAGGTGTTTGCTCTAACCTGGCATGCTGATGTTGGTCATATCATGCATATGGCGCCTTGCATTGCTTACATTATACATCTTATATGTCATCAGCTTAGTTTAGATTTGCTTTGTGTGAATGCCACCTGTTTGGTTTCTATATCATACTCCCACCATTCCTAAATATTTGTCTTTTTAGAGATTTCAACAAGTGACTACATACGGAACAAAATGAGTGAATCTACACTCTAAAATATGTCTATATACATCCGTATGTGGTAGTCCATTTGAAATCTCTAAAAAGACAAATATTTAGGAACGGAGGGAGTATATGGGAATTATGCAATGCCATCTTCTTTAGCCAGGCATCATATACGTGAATCATGCAATGCCATCCTGTTTAGCCAGTCATCGTATATGTGAATTGTATCGTGCCATATTTTTTCCATAATGTATTCCATTTGTCAACAATGTTTATACATTCATCTACTCTTCCTGTGCATCAGCCATTTGAGTCGGTCATGGGAAAATCTGGAGTGAAAACAAGGTCTTCTGAGCAGTCAGTGCTACCTGTCGATGCAGATTTCTTGCTGGTTACAGATAGCTCCTCAGAGGAGGATTCAGAGAGAGATGACCAGTCGTATCCCCCCCCCCCGAGGTGCATGCTCTAACTTGGCTGGGTTATATTGCTCATATCATGCATATGGTGTCTTGCATTGCCATGCCATCTGCTTAGATTAGACATGCTTTGTGTGAATGCCTCCTGTTTGCTTTCTATATCAGATATGTGAATTATGCAATGCCATGTTTTTCAGCCAGTTATCATATATGTGAATTATGCACCGCCATGGAGCCAGGCATCATATATGTGAATTATCTCATGCCATATTTTTTTCATTACGTATTCCATTTGTCGACAATCTGTGTATATTGAACTACTCTTCATGTGTATCAGCCATTTGAGCCGGTTATGGAAAAATCTGGAGTGAAAACAAGGTCTTCAGAGCAGGCAATGGTACCTGTTGAAGCATATATCTCGATGGTTACAGGGAGCTCCTCAGAGGAGGATTCAGAGACAGATGACCAGTCCTATATCCCACCTGAGGTGTATGCTCTAAGTTGCAATGTTTATATTTCTCATATGATGCATATGGTGTCTTGCATTGCTTAGTTTAGACATCATATGCACAATATTGAATTCTATCTGCTTAGTTTAGAGATCATACATGCGAGTGCCAGCTGCTTAGTATATGAATCAATTATGTCAATTATATCATGCCATCCTGTATACTTAGACAACATGTATGTGAATTATTTCATCCCAACCTATTTTAGAAAGACATCATATAGTTTTGTCATGTCATCCTGTTTAGGTACTCATCATATGTTGAATTATGCCATTATATCCTGTTAAGTTATCCATCATATATCTGAAACTGTGTCATGCTATCCTGTTTAGTTAGGCATCATATATGTGAAATTGTGTCATGCTGTCCTGTTTGGTTAGACAACATATATGTGAATTACCACATCTGTCTATCATACAATGTCTGTACGTTCAATTTCTTTTCTTGTTTATCAGCCATTTGAATTGGAGGGGGTGATGGCAGTATCTAAGGGAGCAAAAACCCGTTCTTCACAAAAGACAGTGCTACCCGTCGATGCAGATAGAACCATGGTTGTACTGGCCCACAAACTAGCCCCACCACACATAATCGAGACTCTTCCAGATTGCACACTTACACCGTTGGGCAGAGAACCAGCTACAACCCATCTAACCGCAACCCCAGCGGATAGTAACCCACTTATAGTTGACAAAGCACCATGTCCACCACAGAGTACCCCCACACGAGCAGTTTGTAAAGCTACTGCAGTGCCCAAAGCACGAAGACCACCACAGCTAACCCAAACTCCACGTTTAAAGCAGAAGAGCAACTGTTCTCAGGTCAGATTCCGTAGCTATGGTCCATACTCCTTTGTTGTTGCATCACTGTATTTACTCATACCAACTACTTTCGAATTTGAAGGATCCAATTGAAACTCCAATGGCGCAACAGGTATGTTTTAAACCTATTTCTTTAACTGGATTGTTGTTCTAACTTCTTGCTCTATGTTGATTTCAGTTTAAGTTCTATAAACAGTTATGTTCTCATGTGATGCACATTACAAGTGCTGCCAATGCTGTGTAGTTTCTCACACTTATATTCTGTCTATGCTGCTGTGTCTTAAAAATATATGAGTTGAACTGTGTCTCTATCTTGATTAGGGAACATAAACTAGAATGATATGGACAATACAGTGACCATAGTACATAGATATATGTTTGTTTCATGTTGTTATCCTGTCCACCTTACTACTGAACCGGTTTACCAAAATGAGTTTCGTATACTACAAGCTAAACCTGTGATGTGTCTGCTTGTTTCTCTTGTAGTATGCAAACAGAATATTGGAGAAGAGCACCCCACTATGCAATGGTAGAGAAAGTAATGCAGATAAGGTTCAAGATAGTGAGACAACCCTGTTGGTCTCCAAGAAAGGTGATAAAAACGATCTTGTAGACAGTGAGAAAACCCCACAGTCCTGCGTTGATGTAGTGTTCGAGTTACTGGCCAGTACCGCTGGCACAAGCTCTTCGAACTCGCTGCCTGAATCACTTCGGCTTCTTCAGTCTAAGCTACAAGCTGAAAGGCATCAGTCAGCTGTGCTGCGGCAAGAAGCCGAAGGACTGAGGAAGTCCCTGCAGAATTCAGATGCGTACTTTCTTGTGCAACAGCAAGTGCTGGAGGATTTAAGCGCCAAACAAGAGAAAGTTAATAAGCTTGCTAAGCATCTTGCCAGCATTATGGGTACCCAGGATATTTTTTCTTGAACTCTTCTGAAGTGGTTTCAGTTCCAGACTTGTTTTCTTGCCGCGTTTATATGCTGTTGTGTTCCCTATATTTGCACTGGTGGCGAACTTTGATGCCTAGTGGATGTAATATGTGTAATAGCCGTGATAGCCTAGCATAAGTTGCTTGCTTATTTATTTTCTTGTTGTCTTGTTTATTTGTTTGCTTGTAGTCAGTGCAGTTCTTTTTCTGCGGTTTGCTAGTGGATGCAATAACCTATTTTTTAAAAGTAGGCCACAATAACCATGGGCTAATATTTACTGTAGTGACACTGGGCCTCCTATAGGCCGTAGAAATAGTGGGCCTTCTACGGGCCGTAGAAACAGTAGGCCTTCTATGGGCCGTAGAAACAATGGGCCTTCTACGGGGCGTAGAAACAATGGGCCTTCTACGGGCCGTAGAAACAATGGGCCTTCTGCGAGCCGTATCATCAGTGGGCCTTATACGGGCCCTATGATTAATTGGCCAAACATGGGCCAATAACAGGCCCCATTATGGCTGTAAACGGGCTAGAGTTGGAATCATCTGTTCATGGGCCGACCATACGGGCCATCGTTAATAGGCCGTATTTGATGACACTATGAAAACGGACCAAAGTATTAACGGACCACAAACGGGCCGACTGTAACCACGGGCTGAATTTGGCCCACAAGCAGAAAATGACAGTAACGGGCCGTAAGTAAACGAATGCTGGAAATGAGCCCAAGAATAAATGGGCTCTGAGAAGGCCGAAAGATAATATGGGCTGGAAATGGCCCAACAGAATAACGGGTCGTTAATGTGTATAAAGTGATACACTGTTCATTACGGGGCAGTTTCACCACGGGCCGTTAATGGGTGTAAAGTGATACACTGTTCATTACAGGCCAGTTTCACCACGGGCCGTTAATAGGCCAAGAGTTACATAGGGCCTCATATGGGCCGAAAGACGTCATGGGCCATACATGGGCCAGAAGTGAAAACGGCCTGGAATCATATTGGATGGCCCAGATGACACTACTGGGCCTAATTCGGATAGGGCGTAATGGGCCTTGGGTTAGCGGGCTGTAAATGGGCTATATGCGAACAGGCCGTTAACAGGCTTTACATGGGCCGGCCCGCCATCTTTTGACCAAGTCAAATGGGACGGCCTTTTCACAAGAATGGGCCTCTGTTGGGCCGTGCCACGTGTCGACGTATCATAGGCGCCTTCTGTCCAATGAGTGGATGACATCTGTCCCAACGATGAGCCGACACGTGTTTCCTCCAGCCAATGATGATTTTACACATGGAAAATCCCCATTGGTCGGGGCTGTTAACGGGTTATCGGATCCAAAACCTGACCCGATAGCTTAACGGTGTTCCGTTACGGTGGATGCCACGTGTCGGTCACCCTTGACGAAAGCACTTCTGTGACGCGCGATTTATCGTCATGGAAGTGGACACTTCCGTGATGATAATTTTGGTAATTTCATGGAACACTTCTACGACAGCTCAGGTATGACTATCTTGATTCTGTCATAAATTTTTCATGGATGTACATGCATGACAGAAAACGTGACCTACTATGACAAACACATATCATCACGGAAGTGTATTTTTTTTGTAGTGCTAGCAGTCATAATCTTCCACCACCATTTAATCATCAAGCATTGGTTCATGATAGAAGTATTAATGATCCCCAACCCTCCAAGGTTTTTGGGTCTGCACATCAGTTTCCACTTAACGAAGCGGTATTTACGCCGATTATCAGCGGCATTCCAATAGAAGGCCCCATGATGCTTGTCGAAACCAGCATGGATTCCACCCGGTAATAAGAAGAAGCCCATCAAGAACATGGGAAGGGAAGACAAACAAGCATTGATCAAGGAAACTTTACCCGCGTTGGTATTATACCTCCCACGCCAGGGTAAGACCCTGTTGCACACCTTGGCAACCACCGAGGCAAATTCTTTCGCATGAAGAACGTCCGGAGAGATGGGAAGGCCCAGATATTTGAAAGGGAAGGACCCAAGCTTACAATTAAGGAGGTGAGCCATACGCACAGCTTCAGTATCATCTACTACAGTAACAATAACCTCGCTCTTCGCAAAGTTCATCTTAAGACCCAACATAGCTTCGAAGCAGAGGAGAATGAATTTGAGATGGGCGAGGCAAGAGTCGTTCAACTCAACCATAATAATAGTGTCATCCGCATATTGAAGGTGAGTAACACCTTCAGGAATAAGATTAGAACTAATCGGAGAAATGTGCACATGAGAAGCTGCTCTAGATAGAATGCAGGACAGGGCATCTGCCACAAAATTGAACAAGATAGGAGAAGCAGGGTTGCCCTGCCATAGGCCCCTACCATTAGCAAAAAAATTACTAACCTGACCGTTCACTGAAATGGCAGTGTGGCCACCCGAGACCAACTGCATGATTCTATGCACCAAGGGTCCATCAAACCCTTTTGCCAAAAGCACCCTCCTCAAAAACGGCCAGCTCACGGAGTCATAGGCCTTCTCAAAATCAAGCTTTAGAATCACGACTTTCGACTTACGGATCTTGAGGTCATGCACAATCTCATGTAAGCATAGGACCCCATCCAAAATGAATCGACCTTTGATGAAGGCAGATTGGAAGGGGCTGATAGAGCGGTGGGCAATGGGGGAAAGGCGCGAGGCGAGCCCCTTGGCAGGGAATTTAGCGAAATTATTGATCAGGGCAATAGGACGAAACTGCGAGATCAAGTCAGCGCCTTTGACTTTAGTAATGAGAGAGATGACAACATAATTAAGACGAGAAATATCCACCGTCCCCAGCCAAAAACCTTGGATGATCTTACAAACGAGCACCCGCAGCTGTGGATAGAATTTCTTAAAGAAGGGAATTGAGAAACCGTCAGGCCCCGAGACAGCGTTCGAGTTGGTCGAGCTAATCACATTCCAGACCTCCTCATCAGAAGGAGGGACCATTAAGCCAATATTTTCTTCCGCAGAGATCTTACAACCCGGATCCCAAAAATCAGAAGAGAAAGAAATGGCAGAGTCCGGTTTGGGACCGAGAAGATTGGAAATGAAGGCCACAATGTTCATAATGAGAGATTGGTCTAAAGTCCTAACACCATTAGTGATAAGACTATCAATGAAACATCTCTGGCGCCTACCATTGGCGATCGCAAAGAAGTAAGTCATCATAGTGTCACCTTTTAAGGTCCAGTTAAGGGAGCCGCACTGGCGCCAATAAATTTCTGATTGCCGATGCAACAGAATCAAGGCATCTTCCAAGGACTAACGAGTCACCCATTGAGAAGCAGAAAGCCCAGAGAGATCCGCATCTTGGTCAAGGACCCTGAGCTAGGATTCTAGGGACACTTTTTCCCTGCGCTGGTCGGCAACCCTATTACGGGACCAGCCTCTTAAGAATTTGTGCAGCTCATAAGAACACTTGTGCCAGTCGTCCATGGGACCAAAGGAACGACGAGGGGAATTAAGAAAATTAGAGATCTTGGTGGCCAGAATATCACAGAACCCATCAACAAGCAACCAGGAAGCATCAAGAAGACAGAGAAGAATTAAGGCCCGAATCTATGACAAGGGGAACATGATCAGATCCAACCACAGGTTTAGCTTCCAGCAAAGCATGAGGAAAGAGCGAATCCCATCTATCACAGACAAAGACCCGATCCAGCACCGACCGGACAGGGTTTGACTAATGATTGGATCAAGTGAACCGCGCCCCCACCCTAGGGAGCTCATGAATCACATAGTTACTAATAAACTCATTAAAGGCATTAGCCAGGGGCCAGGAGAAATTAGGACTATTTTTATCTGCCATGGCACGCAAGAGATTGAAATCACCACCAATTAATAGAGGAATATTATAGGGCTCAACCTTATTAGAGAGCTCGTCAAGAAACATAGTCGCAAGTGAATGATCAGCAGGGCCATAAACCACTAGAAATTCCCATAACGTGTTTAGCTGACGATGATGAACTACCACGCTAGCCCAAAAGATGCCATGATCAAAAGTAATGAAATCAAACACATCCCGCTTATACCCAATCAAGATACCCCCAGAGTGACTCGAGGAAGGAAGAAAATTCCAATCAAATCTATCCATGCCTGCAACCGCAGACAACTCAGAGGGGGAGAAGGATTCCTTAAACATTTCGACAAACCCTACAATGTCAATGTGTTCACCATAGACCAAGTCATGAATCTGGTCTTGACGCCCCCTAGCGCCGAAACCTCTTACATTCCAGATGAGAGCTTTCATTTATAAGAGAGGTTTTTAATACGAGGGCTAGATCTGCACGGGGCCAGACAAGGCTTAGAGCTCTTACACTGGCCTCTCTTCAACTGGGTGGTGGGGGAAGGCGCCTGGCCACAACCATTTGCCACCCCAGCAACCACCGACAACCCTTCGGCCACAGCAGGACCCGTGGAGGCCGCGGCCTCCTTGGCCTTGGCAATAGCCACCTAGGCCACTTCATTAGCCCTAATGACAGAAATCAGACGCAAAGGAGACCCTAACCCCGTAACGACAGACTGAAAGTGCAACTATCCCTGGGTGGTTTTGGTAATTCCAATCAACATATAGCTCATTGAGCTAATGCTATTTCAAGATAAATATTTCAGGAAAGCTCAATGGTTGGCATGGCATGGATGAGAAACATGGAACCCTCAAAATACTAAGGACAAAAGGATTGGCTCAAGCTCAAAGCACAAGACTCTACATTTTTCATTTTAGTGATCCAAGATCACATTGAGTCCATTAGGAAAAGCCAATACTATCAAGAGGGGGTGAGGTGTTGCTTAATGAGGTTCTTGCTCAAAGTGCTTAGTGATATGCTCCAAAAACCCTCAACTACTTTCTCACATCCACAGATGTCCCAAACCAAAAGTCAAACTCAGCCCCACCAAAACTTTCTATCTGGCGCCACCGAGTTCAGTTGGCATAGCCACTGCTAGAAACCCTAGTCTTTTCAGTCTCACCGATAGGGATCTCGATCTCACCGAGATGGGATTGTAATCTCTTTGTTTCCCTTCGTAATGTTTCGGTCAAACCGAGATGAGCGATCGGTCCCACCGAGGTTGCAATGCAAATTCTCTGTTTCCCTTTCGTAACGTTGCGGTACAACCGAGATGAGCGAATCGGTCCCACCGAGTTTGCCTGACCAACTCTCTGTTTGTCTATTACCAAAATCGGTCTCACCAAGTTTGTGTAATCGGTCTCACCGAGATTACGTTATGCCCTAACCCTAACCACATCGGTCCCACCGAGTTGACATGTCTCTAGCCTTCCCCAAGTTGCTTTCCAGTCAAATCTTCTTTCCACCAAATCCAAATCCTATGAGAGAGAGTTGAGTGTTGGGGAGACTATCATTTGAAGCACAAGAGCAAGGAGTTCATCATCAACACACCATTTGATACTTCTTGGAGAGTGGTGTCTCCTAGATTGGCTAGGTGTCACTTGGGAGCCTCCGACAAGATTGTGGAGTTGAACCAAGGAGTTTGTAAGGGCAAGGAGATCGCCTACTTCGTGAAGATCTACCCTAGTGAGGCAAGTCCTTCGTGGGCGACGACCATGGTGGGATAGACAAGGTTGCTTCTTCGTGGACCCTTTGTGGGTGGAGCCCTCCATGGACTCGCGCAACCGTTACCCTTCATGGGTTGAAGTCTCCATCAACGTGGATGTACGATAGCACCACCTACCGGAACCACTGATAAAAAATCTCTGTGTCCACATTGTGTTTGCCTCCTCAAACTCCTCCATTTACCTTCATATGCAATTGTTTTATATTCCACTGCTATACTCTTAGAATTTCATGTGTAGGTTGATTGCTTGACTTGTGCTATGTTGCTAAAATCTGCCAAGAACTAAAATTGGGAAAAGGCTAGATTTTTATTTGGTCAAGTAGTCTAATCACCCCCCCCCCTCTAGACATACTTTCGATCCTAGAAGTGGTATCAGAGCTTTGGTCTCCATTTGCTTTGATTTCCATAGCTTTTGGTGGTCATAGCCTTGGTTTCACAACCTAGGAGAGTATGGCGTCTAGCGAGGGAAATTACAACCGTAGAGGTCCTTACTTTGATGGTACAAATTTTGCTAGTTGGAAGCATAAGATGAAAATGCATATTCTTGGACATAACCCCGCCGTTTGGGCTATTGTGTGTATTGGCTTGCAAGGTGAATTCTTTGATGAGAGAGAATCAAACCGTGAAGCTACCGTGGAAGAGTTGAATATGTTGAAATACAATGCTCAAGTTTGTGATATTCTCTTCAAAGGATTGTGCCCCGAAGAATTCAACAAAATCAGTCGTCTTGAGAATGCAAAGGAAATTTGGGATACTTTGATTGACATGCACAAAGGTACCGACTCCATCAAGGAATCCAAATTGGATGTGCTTCAAAGTCAACTTGACAAGTTCAAAATGAAGGATGGTGAAGGCATCGCTAAAATGTATGCTAGGCTTGCTCTCATCACGAATGAGATTGCCGGCTAAGGAAGTGAAGAGATGACCGACAAATTCATCATCAAGAAGATCCTAAGAGCCTTGGACGGAAAATATGATACCGTGTGCACATTGATCCAAATGATGCCCAATTACAAAGGTCTCACGCCAACGGAAGTCATTGGAAGAATTGTTGCTCATGAGATGTCACTCAAGGATAAGGAAGAGATCCACAACAAGTCAAGTGGTGCTTACAAAGGCTCATGTGAAGCTCTCACATCATCAAGTGAGAAACAAACCTTCAATGAAGAATTGAGCATAATGGTGAAGAATTTCAACAAGTTCTACAAGAGTAGAAGCAAGGAAAGAAGTTCCAAGTCAAGGTCCTACAATGACAAAAGATCTTCTAGTCGTGAGCATAATTGCTACAATTGCGAAAGACCCGAACACTATTCCAATGAGTGTACGGCTCCCAAAAAAAGAAGAGAAGATTCTCCAAAAAGAAGGAGTAGAAGATAAGAATCACCATCAAGAGAAAGAATGAGTAGAGATGATCGTTATGAACGAAGAACATCCCGGAGAAGCAAGGATTCGGAAAGGAAGGACAAATCATCAAAGAGCTACACAAAACGAAGACATCAATCTCATGTTGGTGAATGGGTATCCGACTCCGACTCCGACAATCACTCCGAGAGAAGCTATCACTCCGACTCCGAATATACTCAAGATGAAGGTATTGCCGGTCTAGCACTTATGTCAACCAACTCCTACGACATATTTGACTCACCAAATGAAGGAATTGGAAGATGCTTCATGGCTAAAGGCCCAAAGGTATCACACCCCGAGTATGTTGATTTCAATAGTGATGAAGATGACTTGTTAGGTGATGATGATTTACTTGCTGACAACTCTAGTGATGAATAGTATGATGAAACGTCAATTAATCATGCTCATTAAGATACAATGAATGACAATGACAAGGAGAATATTGAGCGCCTAACTAAAGAACTAGACACTCTTAAGTTAGCTCATGAAACTATCTTGGAAGATCATCGAGAACTTTTAAAGACTCATGAGAAGTTACACTTTGAAAAGCTCAACCTTGAGCAAGAGCATGAGTTTTTTAAGGCAATCAATGATGATCTTCACAAGAAAAGTTCTTCTTACATTGCCAAGCATTTACTCTTATCTACTTACATGCCACAAGTCAAGTATAGTAACAAGAACAAGAAAGATTCTTCTTCTAGTAGTAACAATAATCATGCTAAATCCAATGTTGTTGCTTCTAGTAGTTCTCTTGATTCCACTAATGATTCTCTTAGCCAAGTTACACTTGAGCAAGAAAATAGCTTATTGAAGGGAATTATAGGGAAAGGTGTTTACAAGAGCCTTGCCGGAAGTAAGCAATTTGAGGAGATTGTGCGCAAGCAAGGAAGCCACCGGAAGAATCAAGGTGTTGGTTTTGAACGAAAGTTCAATGCCAATGGAGTTGAGTGGGAAGAAGATCAATACCCCAAGACGAAGTTTTTTCCTCAACAAGAGAAGTACGACCCTACTTCTTTCAAAGGAACAAAAGCTTAAGATGATCTTCCACCACAAGACCACAAGCAAAAAGGCAAGGACAAGCTTCAAGAGGAGATTGATGCATTTGAAGAAGCTCCTAAGGCCTTGGTCAAGTGGGTTCCCAAGACTACATCAAGTTCTACTTCATCAAGTACGACTACAACTCCAAGGATTCCCATCAAGATGATGTGGATCCCAAAGAAGAAGAACTAGAGAGTTCTTGAGGGTTACTCCGCCAACATACTTCACTCCTATCATTTTGGCAAGGACAAGTGCAATCAACTTCCACATCTTGCACTAGTTCAAGGAGTCACAAACCCTCTTGTTGGTAAGACAAGGGACAGGGTAACCTAATGCTTTCATGGACATCATCTTGTGTGTGCATCACTCTATGTCTATGGATATCCTTGTTTGTTCCTTGTGGGACTAACCCGTGTAGGTATTGAAAGTTCAACTCACTCCAATGGATTGCTCCAAATGATCTACATAAACATTGAGCATCCACATCTTCAACGCCTACATGAAGTCATCATCGACAAAACCCAAGGTTAGTTCATCCCTCTTAGGGGGGATCTCACATCTAGGGGGAGCTTTACTCTAAGAATTGAGCTAAAGCAACTCTAATGGTGTGAACACAACAATGCTTTATGTAAAAGGTGTAACCCCACTTGTGCTTAAATGATGACTATGCCCTATGATCAAATGTTCTCATTTTACTCCTAAGTCAATATACTCATACATAGATGACCTAGTCATCGCCAATTGCTTGATAGATGCTAGAGTGATTGTGCATGCTTTGCCACATATTTCATTTGCCATTTTATTGTGTGTGCATGTTGGTCGCATATTTTTCTCATTCGAGGACATCCATTTGTTGCTTTGTTTGTTTGGCTATTTTTCCTTTTGCCAAATGGATGGACAAGAATGCCTAAGAACCTTCCTCTAGCTATCTATGCTTTTCTCGTCTCAAACTCTATTCATGCTACATCACAAAGTTTGATCAAGTCAGATTCGAACCACTCTATGTGAGGAGCACTCGGAGTCCCCGATTCGTCATAGACTTAAACTTCCAAAACCTCTTTGTGCATTTCGGTTAGACCGATTCACCCTCTTCGATCATACCGAGATCACTAAGTTGATCTAGGTTTTCAACCTCGATGCAACCGATTAGAACCTTTCGGTCACGCCGAGTTGCAGTAACTGCTCGCAGTTTTGCATCTCGGTGCTACCGAGTTGTTCCACTCAGTCACACTGATAGGGTCAGGTTATATATACTGACGGGTCAAATTTTGGAAAAATTTCCGAAACTCTTCACCCGCGCGTAACCTGCTATGCCTCTTTGGGTCTCCAGATCATCTTCTCGCTGCCAGCAACCTCCCGCCGCTGGTCTCCACCGCCGTCAATGGAAATCTGCCCCGTCGTTGCCGCCGTAGCAAGTTCACCGCCGAGTTAGGGTATGAACTTGATACTTGCTATTCATTAACTCCGATTCCTAGCACATTGCTTTGCCATGATTCTTGCCACGTATGAAATCATCCTATCCAACGAAAACATCCTGTAGATTAGATTTGATTTGAAAATTTAGGGTTAGGTTTCCGCCGAACTCATCTCAGACCGACAGAGTTGTTTAAATCGGTCTCAC
Organism: Triticum aestivum; assembly: GCF_018294505.1. Classification (NCBI taxonomy): domain Eukaryota; kingdom Viridiplantae; phylum Streptophyta; class Magnoliopsida; order Poales; family Poaceae; genus Triticum; species Triticum aestivum. The sequence goes on along the minus strand of NC_057798.1, from coordinate 429,727,244 downwards.
CAATTTGGCTTAGGCCATTGCACATGTGATTTTCGGTCTGACCGAGAATTGCAAATCGGTGTGACCGAGTTCGATTCTTTGTGAAACCCTAGCAATCTCGGTGCCACCAAACTATAACTCGGTCTGACCGAGTTCACTAGTTTAGGTTCCAAAAGCTGCTTCGGTATCACCGAGTTTACAAATCGGTAGCTCCGAAATGCTTTCTGTGGAAAACTAAAACTAAGTTTTTGACTCAATTGTTTTGAAAAACCTCTGTACCTTGTGATGCTCATCTACTCTACCTCATCTATATCTATTCATAGGGTCTGCTGTCAGTGAGTTTGTAGAGATGTCTGATCAAAGTGACAGCCAGAACAAGTCTGAAGAGCAAGCTCAATTGAGTGAGGGCACTAGTCCCTCAAGTAGTTATGACGAGGGCAGCAGGAGCACACCCAGCAACGTGCCAAAGGCAGCTACCAGGACAAGGAAGAAGAAAACCTCAGATTCTGAAAAATGAGGATTATGTTGCTGTTGAGGATGAGGCCACCTCAAAGAAGAAAGTGATGAAGAAGGAGTATGGCACAACTGCTACCACAAAGCCAGGCATGAACAAGAAGGCACCTGCCAGAAGAGTGCCTACATCCAAACCCAGGAAGGTTGCCACAGGTGAAACTATGAAGTTCACCATTGAATTTGAATAAGAAGCTACTGGTGAAGACAAGAAAAAGAAGAGGGCAAGAACAACTACTGCCAAAGTCCTTGGCAAGCCCTCCATGAGGAGAGATTCTGATGAGGAAGATGAAGAGGAAGAGGATGCTGCTCCAGCACCCAAAGCTCATAAGCTCATGGGAGATGCAACCAATTCAGGAGCTGCTTCTAAGCCCAAAGCTGCTCCCAAGGCTGCTGCTCCAGCTCAAAAGCATAAACCCAAGAGGAACACCAGAAGTATTCCAGCCGAGGAGAAGAACAAGGCCCCAGTGCCTAAAGCTGCAGAAGAAGATGATTCTCTTGTTTTGAGAAAACTGAAACCCAAGATCCCTGACCATAATGATGCACATCCTATTGTAGAGAACATGAAAATCAGGAAGGATTCGGGACTGAGATTATGGAGACAGTTTGATCCATATGCTGTCAGGAGAAGAACTGTTGTTGACTACAGGTTTCACACAAAGTAACAACAAGACTTCTATGAGACAATCTTGCTTGACAAGAAGCTTATTGTCTGTGAGATGAGATGGGTTAACTGGGAGTACATCAAGGAGAATGAAGATCACTATCCAGGTGTATATGACAGCTTCAAAGCATGTGGAGTTGATGCATTTGTTGCCCAGAAGCTCACCAAATGGAATGATGAGCTAATCATGCAGTTTTACTCCACTGCCCACTTCTACCCAGATGGGAAGATCATCTGGATGTCAGAAGGTACTAGGTACCAATCCTTTGTGGAAGAATGGGCTCAGCTGATCAATGCTCCAGAAGAAATGAAGATGACTTGGATGTTTATGCTGAAAAGAAGAAAGACCATAACACTATGGCACACATGTACAAAAAGATCCCAAATTATACTTTGGAGACTCATAAGTTTGGATCTGTCCATTTCTTGTTGTCTGGTTTGCCTACCATCAACAGGATCCTAAGGCACACATTGTATCGTGGTGGGCGCACGACAGATGCCAAGGGATGGCTAAAGAGAGGAGGAGGCTCGAGGGCGTTGGTGGGCTCCAGAGGCAAGGTTGGCATGCGCGGGCGCGGGATGCCGGACATACCCAGGTTCGGGGCTCTTCGGAGGGATAATACCCCTAGTCCTTCCGAGTGTAGTTTGATGATCGATAGTACAACGTTGCTCCTGGAGTTGTATGGAGGAGGAAGAGAGCTGGCCGAGGCCTGGGCTGCTCCTTCTCTCCGATGTTGTGGCTCTGGTGGCTAGTCCTATGCTTGCTTGTGTTTTCCTTGTGCTTCATACATATGCATATGCGTGTCTCTCGTCTTCTGAGAGATCATGTCCCCTTCGTAGGCGTGGGTTCCTGGGGGGTTTTATAGATCAACCCACCCAGGGTTACAATGGTAATACGCCGAGTCGGTGGGTCCGTATTGTCGGTGTCTGGGATACCAGGCTGAGTCCCGCTTGAGGGCTTGTGGTTCGCCAGGTTCCCCTAGGTGCGGGCCCCACGTGCCTAGGAGGACTGTGCGCCGTCTTGTCGATCGTCAGGGTGTGGCCGAGTCGAGTCGGTTACAGTGCTCTCCGTCAGGTTGCCGCTTGCTGCCGTCAGCGGCGAGGGCGGGAGCACTGTTGCCACGCCAGCCTTGGTCAGCGGGTAGGTAAGGGGCATTGTTGCCACGCTCCGGCTGACCACAGGCATGGGTGGAAACACTGTTGTCTTAGTCATCGGTGATTGAGGTCTCGTCACATTGTACGACCTGGATGGGACGGGAGCTGACCCGTGGCTGGGTTGCCGTGGACGCCACGGGTGGGGTTGGCTTGTTGGGGAAGCCTTGGTTGCGCCGGGTTGAGTTGTCTTGCGCCAGTTGCTGTGGCCGGGTCGATGTACCTTGCCGGGTCGGAGGGCTTGGCCGGGTTGCAGGCCTTGTGGGGTCGAGCGACCCGGCCAGCCGGTTTGCGGGGCGATGCGGGCCCTGCAGTTTTTGAAAAGGATCCGGGTTCCGTTGCCTGCATGGGGTTCATCCCCCCGACAGTAGTCCCCGAAGTTGTGAAGGTCCGCCGTCTTGGGATGAGCGGGCCTTCGCAGTTTCCCCCTTGAACAGGGCGGATTCTGCGAGCACCGGGTCCGGCAACACCCACTGTGTGCCGGTTTTCTCCGAAACCGGGTCGCGGCATCCCAGCTGTGGCGGCAACCGAGGAGTCCGTCGAATCTTGAGGCAATCCCTTGGGCTTCCCGCAGGCGCGGTGTGGCACCCGGAAGTCTGAGGGGCCTGACAGGCCACGCGCGTGACGGGACCAGGCGACGGGCCAGGGCCCGCCGCCACGCGCCCTTGGTCCACGCACGCGGATTTATTGTGGCATCTGGGGGCCGGTTGCACTTCCCCGAGCAGTTACTGCGCGTGTACGTGTGCACTTATTGCGGCGTAGTGGAACGGGCGTGTGCAGACGATCCCACTCCCCCACGTTTGAACCGTGGGTTATAAATCGAGGGGCAGGGGGGCGGCGGACATTATTCTCGCTCGCGCCCTCCTGTCCCTCTTCTCTCGCTCCGCTCTTCGCGACCGATGCACTGCGGCGCCCGTTGCTCCAAGCAGAACTTCCTCCATCGTCCATTTTCTTCTTCCTTCTTCCGTCCATGGCGCTGTCGTTGGGCTCCTGGATGGGATCCCACGTCACCACCAAGGACATCACGCAGCTTTGAGATTCGCGGCACCTGTCGTGGGAGACGGACGTTGGCGTCCGCCTGCCGCGCGGTGAGCAGAGGCCCTTGTCCGAGGGGCAGGAGCGTGTCGTCTTCCTTACGCATTTCAAGCACGGGTTTGGGCTGCCGGTGAGCACCTTCTTCCGCGCGTTCTTGGAGTTCTTCAGGCTCCAACGCACTATCTTAGTGCCAGCGCCATCGTCCAGCTCTCCGGCTTCGTGACCCTGTGCGAGGGGTACCTGGGGGTCGAGCCGACGATCAACCTCTGGGCGCGCTTCTTCTCCTTGAAGCAACAGGGCCCGTTGGCCGGGGAGTTCGCCGACTACGGCGCCGCTGTCATATCAAAGCGGTGAGGGGCGGATTTCCCCAAGGTCCCGCTGGAGGATTCTGCCAAGAAGTGGCAGAACTCCTTCTTCTACGTCCGCAACCTCGGCACGGACCACATCAACCACCTGCTCTTCGCCATCGCGCCGCCGCGGGCGAAGACGAACTGGGGCTACTCACTCCGGCGCCCGTCGCAGGAAATCGTTAACCTCTGTGAGCGGGTGACGGTGATGAGGACGCAGGAGGGGTTCACCGGCACCAACCTCCTTGCTGTGTTCATCACTCACCGGGTCCTTCCGCTTCAAAGGCGCTCCTGCCTCATCGGCGAAATGATCGGGCTTCAGGACCCCAACCGCATGGGGTCGACGCGGCTGTCCGTGGAGCAGGTCGCTCGCGGCATGAACGACATCTCCAAGACTAACCTTGGAGAGGACTTGTGATTCGGCAAGGCACCATACAACCAGTCGAACCCGGTGCCGTAGGTGAGCGTCTGGTCTTCTTATTTTGCTACTGTGCATATTCTCATTCGTCCCGACGCGACGTGGGAGATACTTCTGAACGCGATTCGGCATCCTTACGCCCGGGCTCCGTCGCAGGTGGCGCCGGTAGCGCCAGAGGAGCCCGCGGCTCACGGCGGTGAGGAGGTGGCCGAATCCGATGCCGTAGCTGGGTGCCGCACGGGTAAGTCTTCAATCTTTCTTTCTTTGCTTGTCTTGAATTGTCGATTATGTCGCGGTGCGGGCGACGCTGACGCCGGTTGTTGGTGTAGCAGCGTTGGGAGGGGGAGGCGGCGACACAGGCGGATCCGGGTCCTTGCATTGGGCGGCTCCGAGCCACCCGCATGGAAAAGACAGCGTCACACCGTGACTCCGGGCCCCGAAGCGCACGGAGGACCCGACCGAGCCCGGGAGGCCGACCAAGAAGAAGGACGGTGGCGGGCACGGGAGGCCAACCCCGGTCCCGGTCTTGACGGGGTAAGCTTCATTTCTTGTTTGCGCCTGGATTTTTCGAGCTAGTCTTGTCTCTTTTTTGCTTATTCTGCCTTCTTCTTCAGGTCGCCAATCGCGCTGGCGAGGGCGGTGGCGGAGGCCACGACCGCTGAAGGGGCCGCGTTCTGCAGGAGCTGGTCCGACCTCGCCGGCCTGGCTGAGGAGGAGGGACAGGGTGACTCAGACCTCGACCTGGACCCGAGCGACGCCGAAGCCTTGGCCTGGCAGGACAGGAACCGGGCCGAGGCGGAGTTGGAGGCGGCGTCAGTCTAGGCTTGGACCGACGCGGCGGCGGCATGGGCGTGAGCCGGCCTAGCGTGAGATGCCGAAGGGCACGGTGGTGGCGGCGACGGTCTTTGAGCCGTCGTTGGCGAGGGAGCGCGGCCATGGAGGCTGGGCTGAGTTGGTGATCCTCGACCAGGAGGTCGTGGAGGTGGGGGCGACACCCTGCTGTGGGCCGACGTGGTCGAGCGCGCGGGGGCCGCTGGTGGTGGAGGAGGCACCGTCTTGGAGGAGGCGCTGCGGGCGGCGGCGCCGGAGGCACCGCCGGTTGTGGAGGAGGCACCACGGGCGGAGGTGCCGGAGGTGGCGACGTAGGGCGTCCCGGCGTCCGGGTCGTCATTTGCGCCAGGAGGGGCGTCGGAGGAGGTGTTGGCCGCGTCGCAAGCGGCCAGCTGGGGGCATGCCTTGGTGCCCCGGCAGGGAGGGCGCTGGACTGCCGTGCCGCAGCCTGCACGGAGCGGGGGTGCTGCCGTCTTCGGGCCTTAGACCCAGGAGGAGGCGGCACTGGATGCCGTCAGCCGCCACTTGCGGGGCCGGACGGAGCGGCTTGAGGCCTTCGCCCAGGCCGAGGTGGAGCGGACGCGCGACCTGGAGCGCACCATTCTGGTAAGTCTTCTTTCTCTTCTTTCTCTTGCAATTTCTTCTTTGTGGGGGCACGCCAGCGCACCCACTGGGTGTAGCCGCCGAGGTTCGGGCCGACTACGTAGTAGTTGGGCCGAATCTTTAGAGCGTCGGCCTTGTTTTTGACTTATGATTTCTTCAGCATCTTGACGCCTTCCGGGTTGCCACCTACAACCGTCTCCTGGGCAAGAATCGGGAGCTCGTGGAGCAGCTTGTCGCCAAGGAGGAGGGGCTCCGCGTCGCCGCAGGTACTTTTGTGTTTTTTTCTAGTGGGGGAGCGCTAGCGCACCCACTGGGTGTAGCCCCGAGATTCGGGCCAACTACGTAGTAGTTGGGCCAAATCTTAAGTCTTGCCTTTTTTCCTTCTGCTGAATCCTTCTTTTTCACAGCCGAGGTGTTGTCATGGCGGACCCGGCTGCTCCGGGCCGGTCATCATTACGACCGGCTTGTTCCTGATACCAGGCGTCTTGGCGTCGAGGCGGCGCAGGCGAGGGCGGAGGCGGCCGCGGCCCGACAGTCTCTCGATGAGGCCAACCAGCTGCATGAGCAGCTGGCAGGTCACAAGAGCCGCCTTGAGGCCGAGGTGGAGCTCCCTAAGGTGGAGGCCGCCAAGATGGTGGAGACGCAGCAGGCCCTGGTCGAGGCGGACCAGCAGCGCGGCTAGCTGGCCGACGACAAGGGCCGGCTCCAGGACGAGGTGGATCGCCTGCGGGAGCAGGCCACCGCGACCGAGGAGGCCCGTCAGGACGAGACTCGTCGCCGCGAGGCGGCCGAGAAGGCGGCCGAAGACAAGGACACCGAGCTGAAGGCGGCCCTTGCTAAGGCGGCCGATCTGGAGAAGGCACTCGGGGAGCGCGACCGCGCCATGGAGCGGGAGCGGCGTGGTATGTTGCTTGAGGCGCAGCACCTGGAAGAGTAGTAAGTGTTGTTTCTTGTAGTTTGCCGGGTCGGGACCCGGCCTTTCTTCCCTGTTGTTCTTCTTCTAACTTGCTTCTTCCTTTGCGACAGGGCCTTCCCGGAGATGCAGCGGCTGGCGGAGTAATCCATCCGCTATCGATGCGACCCGACCGGTGTTGCTGGGTCTGGGACGGATCCGCGGACGGCCTGGACCTTCCCGGTGATCATCGCCGCTGCTGAGGCCCGCCTACGGGTCCTGGGGATGCAGATGGAGCAGTTGTCCCAGGCCGGCATCGCGATGACGGCGGCCCTGTGGCCGGACTTCGTCCATCCGTGCAGCTTCTCGTGCCTGGCGCGTTGGTTAGAGATGGGTCCGGACCGTCTTGGTGAGTGGCGGGTTTCCACCGCTCGTGTTGGTGCTGAGAAGGCGCTCCGGTTCGCGCTCTCTTGGCATCTGGATCTTTAGCTGGACGCGTTAATGGGCCAGGGCGCCGGCTCGGAGAAATTGCTGCAGGAGCAAGCCGGTCGGGTCGCCTCCTGGGCCAACTACATCGCCGAGTTCGCCTTCCACGACGAGTTCCATCTGGAGCGGACGGAACACGGTAGGGTCATGGACGGCGATGACTACGGCTTTCTTCTTCGTGATCCGGAGGGTAGCTCGGAGGAGACGGGCGTCTACGGCGACACGGATGCCGAGGAGGACACTGGTGCCTCACCGGACCCAGAGGCCGCCAGGGGAGAGCCGTCGACATTGCGATGCGGCCCTGGAGATGCCTGAGACACTTTATGTAGAATCTGTTAAGTAGCAAGTCCACCCACCCACTGGGGGTTTTAGGGTGTAATGAACTCGGGCCATGGGCCTTTAAATATTTGTGTGTAAATGTCGTGAGTGCTTTTTTGCTCTTTGCCTTCCGCTTTTCTGAACCGATTTCATGCGCTTTTCCTTTCTCAAACCTCCCCCCCCCCCCCCCCCGCGAGTCAGACGGCCGAGGCTCCGGTCCGTGACAAGGAGTTCGATTCTTCGAGAGGGGCGCGCATGATTTGGGTCCTTAGAAGCGTTGAGCGCGAGCAAAACACCCACTGGGCCGGCTGGCGGTAATCCGGCTTAGCCGGTTGGTGAGCAGCCGGTCGTGCGGCTACTTATTTGATGAGCGACGGGCTGGGTTGATCGACCCGGCAGCCTTTGACTTAGTTTATGAAGTGTAAAGGATCTTTGGCCCATTGTGCTTGCCCACCGACAGCCAAAGCTGGATCTGCGGTTTTAGGGCGAAGTGGGGGACCGTGGCATCCCAACTTTATCAGGAATCACTAAGTAAGGCGGCGGGGTGGCGACCGAGCCAGCCTGCCCCTGAGCCCCCGGGTCGAGCGAGTCGGACCAGTGGACGGGTTTAGTGGTGAAGTGTTGCAGAAAATTAAGGACGCAATAAACTGGTCGATAGAAGGCAGCCCCCGAGTCTCGTTCGAGGACCCCTTAGTTTCATGCATTTACAAAAGGCGACGATACATACACTCCTGCGGCTAATTGTAAAACAGGCGGAGGAGTTCCGCGTTCCACGGCCGTGTCGTTTCTTTGCCGGCAGTGTCCTTATTGCGCTTCTTGGACTTGCGTGCGTGGATGAGGTAGTAGGCGTTGCGATCGCGCAAGGCCCTGCTCGTGATGAATGGGCCCTCCCACGGAGGGGACAACTTGTGCTGGCCTGCCTGCTCTTGGACGAGTTAGAGGACGAGGTCGCCCTCTCGGAATGTGAGGGGCTTGATCTTCTTCCTATGGTAGTGCCTCAGGCCTTGCTGGTAGATGGTCGAACGGCTGAGTGCCAGAAGGCATGCTTCTTCGAGCAGGTCGACACCGTCCTCGCATGCCTCTCTGGCTTCGGCTTCGGTGTACATCGCGACGCGCAGCGAGTCGAACTCGACATCGGTTGGGATGATGGCTTCGGCTCCATAAACGAGGAAGAACGGGGTGAACCCGGTCGACCGGTTCGGCGTGGTGCGTGGACTCCAAAGAACTGCTGGCAACTCGTCAAGCCAGCTGCCAGGTGAGCGGATGAGTGGCTCGACGAGTCGCGGCTTGATGCCGGATAGGATGAGTCCGTTGGCCCGCTCGACCTACCCGTTGGACTGCGGATGTGCCACGGAGACCAGGTCAAGGTGGATGCCGGAGATGGAGCAGTATTGCTCGAGTGCGCCCTTGGCGAAGTTGGTGTCGTTGTCGGTGATGATGCTGTTCGGCATGCCGTAGCATACCGCTATATCCTTGATGAGCCGGACGGCTGTTGGCCCGTCCAGTTTCTTGATAGGTCTTGCCTCAATCCACTTGATGAATTTGTCCACTGCCACCAGCAAGTGCGTCATGCCACCTCGAGTGGTTTTGAAGGGTCCCACCATGTCGAGTCCCCAGACCGCGAAGGGCCAGGCGATCGGTATGGTGCGGAGTGCTGATGCCGGCTGATGGTTGCGTTTGCTGAAGCGTTGGCACCCTTCACATTTGAGGACGAGCGACTCGGCGTCTTCGAGGGCCGTGGGCCAATAGAAACCGTGGCGGAACGCCTTGGCCACCAGGGATCGCGATGCGGCATGGTGCCCGCACTCGCCCTGGTGAATGTCGAGGAGGATGTCGATGCCGCGATCATACTCGACGCAGCGCTGGAACATGCCGGTAGAGCTGCGCTTGACGAGGTCGATGTTGATGATGTTGTAGGCGGATGCCCTGCGCTGAACTTGCCGAGCTTTGGTCTCGTCCATGGGGAGAACCCCGTTCTCCAGAAATTCTGATATTGGGAGGGCCCAAGATGGAGCTGTAACCACGGCAAAGACGGCCACCAGGGTGGGTTCCGAGTTGGCAATCCCTGAGCCGGGTTGAGCAGCCCCCGGGTCAGGAATGGCGACGGCTGGGCCCGGGATGGTGGTGGCCGGGTTGAGCTGAGCAGCCCCCGGGCCGGGTTCAGCAGTCCCCGGGCCGGCTTGAGGTGTGGTTGGGTCTTCTGGAACACGAATGGACTCGGAGTCCGGCGATGGTTTGACGGACGGCTTGCATAGGTGCTCAAGAGAGACGCCAGATGGGATGGCTTGACAAGATGAGGCGATCTTGGCGAGTGTGTCGGCTGCTTCGTTCTCTGCGCGTGGGACGTGGAGGAACTCGCAGCCCTCGAAGGACTCGGACAGCTTCTGGACGAGGAAGCGATAGCTTGCCATGTTCGAGTCGCGGGCGTCCCATTCGCCGGCGCACTGCTGCACCACCAGGTCCAAATCGCCGTAGCACAGGATGCGCCGGATGCCGAGTTCCTTGGCAAGCCGGAGGCCATGCACAAGGGCTTCATATTCGGCGACGTTGTTGGAGGCGGCGAAGTGGATCTGGAGCGTGTAGCGGAGCCGGTCGCCCTTCGGAGATGTCAGTACGATGCCGGCCCCCAAGCTGAGTCGCATCTTGGACCCGTCGAAGTGCGTGCGCCAATGCGTCGAGTCGGGAGGCGGCGGCAAGTACTGGGTCTTGGCCCAGTCAACGAGGAAATCGGCCAGGGCTTGAGACTTGATCGTGGTGCGGGGCTCGTAGAGGATGGTATGGCCGGCTAGCTGGATCGCCCACTTGGCGACCCGGCCAGAGGTGTCCCGGCACCCGATGATTTCTCCGATAGGCGTCGTGCTGATTACGGTGACGATGTGCTCTTGGAAGTACTGCTTCAGCTTCTTGGCGGTGAGGTACACACCGTAACACATCTTCTGGTAGTGCGGGTAGTTCTGCTTTGAGATGGAGATCACCTCGCTCAGGTAGTAGACTGGTCGTTGGACGGCTTGGATCTTGCCCTTCTCTGGTCGCTCGACCACCAGCACCGTGCTGACCGCCCGCGAGGTCGCGGCTATGTAGAGCAATAACGGCTCCTTGTCGGTTGGCGCGGCCAGGACTGGTGTGGGAGAGCATGCGCTTGAGGTCTTGGAAGGCCTCGTCTGCCTTGCCGTTCGACTCGAACGGGCTTGTCATCTTCATCGGCTGGTACAGGGGGAGCGCCCTCTCGCCCAGCCGGCTTAGAAACCGGCTGACCGAGGCCAAGCATCTGGTGAACTTTTGGACATCGCGTAGCCGAGCTGGCTTGCGCATGCGCTCGATGGCCTTGATCTTCTCCGGGTTTACCTCAATGTCGCGTTCCAAGATGAGGAAGCCGAGTAGCTTTCCGGCCGGGACGCCGAAGACGCACTTTTCCGGGTTAAGCTTGACCTTGTATTCGCGGAGGTTGGCGAATGTTTCCTTCAAATTGTCGAGGAGCATGAGATGCTGCTTGGTCTTCACCACGATGTCATCCATGTACACGTGGATGTTGCGGCCGAGTTGCGGCAGCAGGCATTTCTGCATGCAGCGTTGGAAGGTGGCGCCGGTGTTCTTCAAGCCGACTGACATGGTGACGTAGCAATACGCCCCAAAGGGCGTGATGAAGGATGTCTTCAGGGCATCGGCCGGGTCCAGCTTGATCTGGTGATAGCCGGAGTAAGCGTCCAGGAAGGACAGGAGCTCGCACCCGGCGGTCGAGTCAATGACTTGGTCGATCCGCGGGAGAGCGAACGAATCCTTGGGACAGGCCTTGTTGAGGCTGGTGTAATTGATACACATGCGCCAGGTCTTGTTCTTCTTCAGGACGACGACTGGGTTGGCCAGCCACTCGGGGTGAAACACTTCCATTATGAAGCCGGCCGCCAAAAGCTTGGCGACCTCTTCACCAATGGTTCTTCTCTTCTCTTCGGAAAATCATCGGAGGGGTTGATGGACAGGCTTGGCGTCCTTGCGGACATGAAGTTTGTGCTCGGCGTACTTCCTTGGGATACCCGGCATGTCCTTGGGGGTCCATGCGAAGATATCCCGATTCTCATGGAGGAAGTCGACGAGCTCGCCTTCCTATTTGCTGTCGAGGCAGGCGCCTACGACAACGTACTTGCTGCAGCTGGGGTCTTCTGGGTTGAGCTTCACTTTCTTGGTCTCCTTGGAGGGCTTGAAGGCGGCCTCGTCTGTCGGGTCCGGAGTCGGGATTGACCCTGCGGAGGCCTCGCCTGCCAAGGCAACGATTCGGTCAAGCTGGCGCCGCTCCTCGGCAATGACCAGCGACTCGGCCAACTTGGCACCGTCTCGGGCGCACTCCAAAGACTTGCGGTAGTCGACGGTGACGGTAATGAGGCCCTTGGGACCCGACATCTTCATCTTCAGGTACGCGTAGTGGGGAACCGCCATGAACTTGGTGAGCGCGGGCCGGCCCAGCGCATGATATGTGCTGGACAGGTCCACCACCTCGAACTAGATCGGTTTGCGTTGAAAGTGGCTGCTGTCGCCGAACAGGACATCGAGCCGGACCTGGCCAATGGGCAAGCAGGAGAGGCCGGGTACGATGCCGTGGAAGACTGTCCGGGTTGGCTCCAGGTCCTCGGCCTTGAGGCCGAGCTTGGTCTATGTGTCGCGGTAGAGGATGTTGATGCTGCTGCCGCCGTCGATGAGGACTCAAGAAAACTTGCATGTATGCCGCGCGACGATGGTGGGGTTGAGGACGAGGGCGTATCCGCCTGGACTCGGCATGACTGTCGGGTGATCCTCCCGGGTCCAGGTGATCAGGCGATCCGACCAGTGCATGAAATCCGGCTTGGCCAGGACGACGGTGTTCACCTCCTGCCGAAGGAGGCGCTCGATGCGCTTGTCATCGCCGAGGATGGTGAAGACGATGTAGGCCGCGTTCTGGTCTGGGTAGGCGTCGTTCCGCATCGCGCCACCAGCGGGAGGCGGCGGTGGAGGCGGAGGCGGCTGTCCTGCGCCTGGAGCTGGAGCCGGAGCCGGAGGAGGCGGGATGTCTCCCCTCAAGATGCGCTTGGTCATGGCGCACTGTCGAAGCGTGTGCGTGGAAGGTCTTGCGCCGCTGTGGTGCTTGCATGGGGCGTCGAGCATCTCTTCGAAACTCATGGCGGGTTGCCATGCCATCTTGTCGGTCTGCCGGCGCATTGCCGCCAGGTCCGCCACGGGCTCAGCGGCCGCGACGAGCCGGTTGTCGTGACGCTGCGCCGGCTGGTCGGCCTTGCGCTTGTTGTTCTGGTGATGCTGCTGCCGGCTGCTTTCGCCGGCCAGCTTCGGGGGAGGAACCGGTTTCGCCTTGCCGGCTTCATCCAGCGCCACTTGGATCTTCATGGCGGAGTCGGTGTTGGCGTACTTGTCTGCCGTCACCATGAGCGCGGCCATGGTGGCCGGCTCGGAGCGTAAAAGCTTGTGTTTGAGGAGGGTGCCGTCTCGGCACCCGCTGACGAAGTATTGGATCGCCTGGACTTCATGGACGCCCTCACAGCTGTTTCGGAGCTCGGTCTAGCGTGCGAGGTACTCGCCACCGGTCTCCGTTGGCCCCTGCACGCACATGGCGAGCTGGCTGGGGCGACCGGGTCGCTTGTAGGTCCCCGTGAAATTAAGGACAAAGGCCTCCTCGAAATCGACCCACACGTTGATGTTGCCCATCGGCAGACTGTTCAACCACGTGCGGGCCGACCCCTGGAGCATGAGCAGTGCGTAGCGCACGGCTAGACGAGATTGGCACCGGTGATGCCAATGGCCGTGGTGTAGTCGGTGAGCCAGTCTTCTGGCTTCACGGTCACGTTGTACTTGGGGGTGTCATGGGGGAGGACGAACCCCTTGGGAAAGGGCTCCTCCCGGATGCGTGGGCCGAAGCACGCCGGCCCGATAGCGCCGCTCTCCTCCACCTTCAGGGAGCGAGCGAGCGAGCTGATCGAGGCGGTGGCGCACGTCGGCGTCGTCGATGGCGCGCGGGCCGAGTCGACTGGCGGCCAGGCCCCGAGGGACCGGGTCGGTTGGAGCTGGCCGGGTCCGCGCTGGGTCTCCGGGGCAGGCTCATTGCCCAGAGCGTCGGCGGCTATGGCGACTGGGTTGCGCCGAGTCCGGGCTTGGCCGGAGTGCGCCTCGCCGGGCGGCGAGGAAGCCGTGTGCAGAAGTTCTCTGGGTCCGCAAGGCGGGCGGAGCCAAACCCTGCTGGCTTGGCGAGCTGGTTGAGGCGGTCCTGCTGGGTGTTGACGGTGTGGAGGAGCTCGCGCATCCGCCCGATGCGCTCCTTAAGCTCCTCGCCCGTGAGTTGGTCGAGGCCGACCGCGGCTGCCTCCGCAGCGCGCATGTTCTTCACTGGGGTCTCGTAGACGGTTCGGACGGTGCCGAGGGCCCGGCCGATCGCTCCTCCCCGGGTACGCACATCGGTGACCCGGCTTGGCTCGGCCGCAGCGGGCGTGAGTCCGTGAGCGGCGTCGTGCTCCATCTGAGCGGCCTCCAGGCGACGCCTGGTGGCGGCGAGCGTCTTGGACAGGTCCAGCATCTGTTGGCGCCTTTCCTCGAGCTGGGTTCGCGCCTCGACAATGTTGGTGGCGTCGATGTCGGTGCTGATGGGAATGCGGAGGCTCTGCATCGCAGCGCGTAGCGGACCGGACGGCTCGGTCCATTCCATGGTGGCTCTGGCTTCCGCGGCCTTCCTCGTCTTGCTCGACGAGGAAGAGGCGCCATCGCCAGTGACTAAACCTCCACATGGACGTCCATCGCCCCGGCGGCAACGCCACCGCCGAGGGAGAGGGAAGAGTCGGAGTAGCTGAGCACCTCCCTGAGGTACATGTCGGCCGCGAGCGCATCGGAGATGCGGAGCGCGGTGAAGGAGGCAGCGAGCGCGCCAACAACGTCATCTGCCAGCGCGATGGACTCGTCGGTGTAGGAGAAGGGCCCCGTCTGAAGCATGCTCCCGGCCAGCTCCTCGAGCTGCCCCACGGTGGGCGCCAACTGTCATGGTGAGCGCACGGCAGATGCCAAGGGATGGCTAAAGAGAGGAGGAGGCTCGAGGACACTGGTGGGCTCCAGAGGCGAGGTTGGCATGCGCAGGCGCGGGATGCCGGACATACCCAGGTTCGGGGCTCTCCGGAGAGATAATACCCCTAGTCCTGCCGAGTGTAGTTGGATGATCGATAGTACAATGTTGCTCCTGGAGCTGTATGGAGGAGGAAGGGAGCTGGCCGAGGCTTGGGCTAATCCTTCTTTCTGATGTTGCGGCTCTGGTGGCTAGTCCTATGCTTGCTTGTGTTTTCCTTGTGCTTCATACATATGCATATGCATGTCTCTCGTCTTCTGAGAGATCATGTCCCCTTCGTAGGCGTGGGTTCCTGGGGGGTTTTATAGATCAACCCACCCAGGGTTACAATGGTAATACGCCGAGTCAGTGGGTCCATATTGTCGGTGTCCGGGATACCGGGCTGGGTCCCGCTTGTGGGCTTGTGGTTCGCCGGGTTCCCCTAGGTGCGGGCCCCGCGTGCCTAGGGGGATTGTGCGTCATCTTGCCGATCGTGAGGGTGTGGCCGAGTCAAGTCGGGTACAATGCTCTCCGTCAAGTTGCCGCTTGCTGTCGTCAACGGCGAGGGCGGGAGCACTGTTGCCACGCCAGCCTTGGTCAGCGGGTAGGTAAGGGGCACTGTTGCCACGCTCCGGCTGACCACAGGCATGGGTGGAAACACTGTTGTCTTAGTCATTGGTGATTGAGGTCTCGTCCCATCGTATGGCCTGGATGGGACGGGAGCTGACCCGTGGCTGGGTTGCCGTGGACGCCACGGGTGGGGTTGGCTTGTTGGGGAAGCCTTGGTTGCGCCGGGTTGAGTTGTCTTGCGCCAGTTGATGCCGCCGGGTCGACGTACCTTGCCGGGTCGGAGGGCTTGGCCGGGTTGCGGGCCTTGCCGGGTCGAGTGACCCGGCCAGGCGCGTGCCGGTTTGCAGGGCGATGCGGGCCCCGCTGGTTTTGAAAAGGATTCGGGTTCCGTTGCCTGCTCGGGGTTCATCCCCCAGACACATTGCTACCCAAGTCAGGTGATCACAAGATAATCAGAGGACATGCTATCAACTTGCTACATTTTTTTGATGTGCCTCAAAAATTTAAAGTCATGAGTCTGATTATGGAAACAATCAAAAGAACAACATCTGATCAGAAGAGATCTTGTGGGTATGCCCCACAAATTCAGGAGCTCGTCAACTCCAAGATGGGCACATGCAAATCTCTATTGGATAAGGAGCACCTACCCAGCTACCCTAAATTTGAAGAGAACACTATTGCTATGAATGAGAATGAACCATCATCAGCTCAAGCACATGAGAAGAGAGAGAAGGCAAGGGCAGATAAAGCTGCAAAGATGCCAACTACTGAAGAGGCATCTCAAGTATTCCTGAAGAGCAAGCAAGATTAGCTTGGCTATCTGATTGCCTCCACCTTGAGGATTTGAGAAGGGCTTGGCCACCCTGAATCAAAACCAGGAGAGCTTGGAGAGGATCATTGAGCAGAAATTTTATGCTCTTGATGTCAAGGTAACTGAGATCCAAACTGCAGTTGAGAAACTTCAGGAGGATGTGGAGGAGAAGAAGGGCAAGTCTACTACAGATGCTTTTGCTAGAGTGACCAAAGGACAGAGATCTGCTACAGTGCCAGTCACAGATACTAGAGCTACAACATCTGCACCAGCTACCACAGCTTCAGTGCCACCAGCTCCAGCAGCCACTCCACCAGCTCTAGCTACATCTACAGATGCTTTCATCCTTGGAGTCATCTCCACACCACCTCATGAAGACCAAGCCTGAGAGTCGTTAAGCACTATGCATCTTTTGAACTTTTTGGTAACTTGTTGCCAAAGGGGGATAAAATGTATAGATGATAGGCTTCAAGAGAGAGTGTTGTTGAACTTATTTATTGTGTGCTTGTGAGCTACTTGTTTACTTGGTTGATCATGTGTTTGATAATATGCTACTCTTAATGCTTGTTGGATGATATTATATCTTATATCCGTATATGATCATTCACTTTTGCTTGGTGATGAGTGCATGTGTTCAATTATTATCATTTTGAGCGCTCCATCAAGATGTATGTGACATGAAAGAGTAACCCATGATCCTAACACATTGTGAATTTGTAGTCCAAAGCAAATTTTAAATAGTGCACAAATTTAGGGGGAGCTCTTGCTTATCACATACTTCTCAAAGCGACGATGTTTTTCAATCTTATTATCATTTGTAGAAGCTTTGATCTATATGTTGTCATCAATTACCAAAAAGGGGGAGATTGAAAGTGCAACTATCCCTGGGTGGTTTTGGTAATTCCTAACAACATATAGCTCATTGAGCTAATGCTATTTCAAGATAAATATTTCAGGAAAGCTCAGTGATTGGCATGGCATGGATGAGAAACATGGACCCCTCAAAATGCTAAGAACAAAAGGATTGGCTCAAGCTCAAAGCACAAGACTCTACATTTTCCATTTTAGTGATCCAAGATCACATTGAGTCCATAGAAAAAACCAATACTATCAAGAGGGGGTGAGGTGTTGCTTAATAAGGTTCTTGCTCAAAGTGCTTAGTGATATGCTCCAAAAACCCTCAACTACTTTCTCACATCCACATATGCCCCAAACCAAAAGTCAAACTCGGCCCCACCAAAACTTTCTATCCGGCGCCACCGAGTTGAGTTGACATAGCCACTGCCAGAAACCCTAGTCTTTTCGGTCTCACCGATAGGGATCTCGGTCTCACCGAGATGGGATTGTAATCTCTCTGTTTCCCTTCGTAATGTTTCGGTCAAACCGAGATGAGCGATCGGTCCCACCGAGATTGCAATACAAATTCTCTGTTTCCCTTTTGTAATGTTTCGGTACAACCGAGATGAGCGAATCGATCCCACCGAGTTTGCCTGACCAACTCTCTGTTTGTCTATTACCAAAATCGGTCTCACCGAGTTTGTGTAATCAGTCTCACTGAGATTACGTTATGCCCTAACCCTAACCACATCGGTCCCACTGAAATGCCTAACGGTCACATTATGAACTAAATTGGTCTGACCGAGTTTCACGATTCGGTCCCACCGAGTTTGGTAAGTTGTGTGTAATGGTTAGATTTTGTGTGGAGGCTATATATACCCCTCCACCCACTCTTCATTCGTGGAGAGAGCCATCAGAACATGCCTACACTTCCAACATATAT
Organism: Triticum aestivum; assembly: GCF_018294505.1. NCBI lineage: Eukaryota > Viridiplantae > Streptophyta > Magnoliopsida > Poales > Poaceae > Triticum > Triticum aestivum. The sequence continues at coordinate 429,709,782 of NC_057798.1, read as the reverse complement.
TTTCTGAGAGAGAACCACCTACACTTGTGTTGAGATCAAGATATTCCATTCCTACCACATAAATCTTGATCTCTAGCCTTCCCCAAGTTGCTTTGCACTCAAATCTTCTTTCCACCAAATCCAAATCCTGTGAGAGAGAGTTGAGTGTTGGGGAGACTATCATTTGAAGCACAAGAGCAAGGAGTTCATCATCAACACATCATTTGTTACTTCTTGGAGAGTTGTGTCTCCTAGATTGGCTAGGTGTCACTTGGGAGCCTCCTCAAGATTGTGGAGTTGAACCAAGGAGTTTGTAAGGGCAAGGAGATCGCCTACTTCGTGAAGATCTACCCTAGTGAGGCAAGTCCTTCGTGGGTGATGGCCATGGTGGGATAGACAAGGTTGCTTCTTCATGGACCCTTCGTGGGTGGAGCCCTCCGTGGACTCACGCAACTATCACCCTTCGTGGGTTGAAGTCTCCATCAACGTGGATGTACGATAGCACCACCTATCGGAACCACGGATAAAAAATCTCCATGTCAACATTGCATTTGCCTCCTCAGACTCCTCCCTTTACCTTCATATGCAATTGTTTTACATTCCGCTGCTATACTCTTAGAATTGCATGTGTAGGTTGATTGCTTGACTTGTGCTAAGTTGCTAAAATCTGCCAAGAACTACAATTCGGAAAAGGCTAGATTTTTATTTGGTAGTCTAATCACCCACCCCCCTCTAGACATACTTTTGATCCTACAGAAACACACCAACATCCTCCACAATATGTAACAAGTGATCGTCCGAGAAGGCAGGTAAAACTAGACGGATTGCAGAAGCAGGAGGGGAAGCATGGACAGACGTACCTGAAGGAGGAAGATCCCTAGCTGCAGCGCGCCTCTCGGCCCTCACAGCCACAGACTCGCCAGAGTCACGAATGCGGCGACCCTTGCGCGCCGTGGACGCAGGCGAGCGCAGCACCGGCGAGCTCACCAGAGGCGAAGCCGCACCCCGACCAGACCCAGACGCAGCACCCAAGTCCTTGTCCAAACGACGCGCCAAATCCGCCGTAGACTTTTTGGAGCCAGAAGAAGCCCGACTCTTAGCAGAGAATTTCCGTACCGAGGACTTCTTCTTCTTCTTGGACACAGGATCAGCGGATCGAGTAGGGGAAGCAGGAAGATCTTCAATCTCAGAGAAGGAGGGTGATTGCGGATGAGCAGGAAGGTTGGAGCATACACCAAAAATGGGCGTGCCTTTACTAGCAGCCTTCCAAGAGGGGGCAAATCATCCTTCTGAGCATTAGCAGCCGGGGCATTCTCCTTAAACAGCTCTGCATAGCAGGCTCCATACCATCCCATTCAGACTGAGTAAACCGGGGATCAGAACCACCACTCAGGTTTTGCCCACCAGCCGAACCATCTCCCTGCTTATCCTCATGATCAGCCGACTTGGGAGGGGGAGGCGGAGGAGGGGCCTGGAAAGCATCAGCACCTTCAACACGAACCCACAAGCGCACACCCTCAGGGGAAGGGAACACATCCACCACGCCATGAACACAGATAGGATCAATGCACCAGATACTAAGGCGAATCGGGCCAACCTTGCCCAAAGACTCCGAATCAACCTCTACAGGCTTACCAATGACATTCCCAAATGCCATCATGAACTCAGCAGAACGCAGCCCCACTGGCACATCATCCACTAGTACCCATATCTTGGACAGAGGGACAACCACCTTCGCACCACGAGTAGCAGCCTTGACAGAAACAACTAGCTGATTTAGAGGTAGAAGTGAAGCTTGTACAAGAAGAAATCATCCTTAAATCACTTCTTGGAGGGGAAGACCACTGCGAACTCAAACTCCGAGAGCTGGCGCACCTGCCAATCCAAGCCCCCCTCATCCCAAATCTTCAGGCCATCCAATAGGGTCTGCGAAGAGATCTTTTGGTCCCAGGCAAAAATGATAGCCGCATTAGATAGAGAGGGGGCAGCCACAACCACAGGAGCATCAGAATCAAGGGCAAAGAATGCGCAGCCTGGCAGACCCGTCCCAAACTGCATAAAGGAGGGGTTCTTTATACGATTGCAGCAGTCCATAGTGAGGTGCCCGTCAGAGCGGCAAATGAGGCAGAAGGGAGGTTGGTGCACCTAGATTGAAAGTGGCCCGGACGGTGACAGGCGAAGCAGGTCAGGGACGGGGAAGGGGATGAAGCAGCCAGATGATAGCGAGGGGGAGGGGGCGGAGGTGGGGCAGAAGACCATCATTGAGCCCAGCAGACGAGGCACCAAGCGGAGGAGCACGATGATCTCTGACCGGCGCAGAGGAGGAGCTGGGCCCGAAGCGATGGCCAGGGCGGGAAGCAACACCAGCCGCGAAGGAGCGAGGAGGCGGACGCGGCGGCGGCACCAGACCCCGGGCCGGAGCCGGATGCGGGACCGATGAGGAGGAGCCACCACCAACCAAAGCAGCTGCGGCCTCCCACGGATTCGGGCCCGACGCCGCCGCGCCACCTGATCCAGGCAGCGTCGACCCAGATCTAACGGCAGGTCGCTCCTGCTCATCGCTCTGGAGCCGATCTGAGCCAGCCACCCATGCCTCACGCTCGCGCGACGCCTCGCGCGCCACGCCCCCCGCCACCAACTTCGACCGCAGCTCAGCCTCGTACGCCAGATCCGCCCAGAACCTGGCGAATCTTCACGGCCACGCTTGCTACCCGAGAGGGCCTCGGTGGAAGAACCCCTGGACTTGTCCATGGAGAGCGCTTCCGCGAAGAGAGAAGGAGAGGAGAAGGAGGAGGAGTGGATCTGATGAAACAGCGGATAGGGAGACGCGCTCTACGAATATCTGCGGCGGAAGCCGGAAACTCTAGGAGGGGGAAGAGAGTCGCGCCGCACCCATAAATAGCCAAGGCTAGCCATGCCCAACTGGGTTGGGCCCGGACAATGGGCCGCGGGAGGAAGAGCGAGAGGGGCACTGGCCACAACCGACTGCCCCGGGGCCACAGGAGGGAGGGGGAAAAGCGGCCAGCGAAGACAAGGCCGGAGGCCCAAACAGGCCAGCCCGAGCCGACCCAGGAGCCTCCAGGCCCACCAAACCCAGGGGCCCCACCCCCACCACAGACCGCGGCCGATCTAGGGTTTGCCCGCAGCCCAGCACCGCGCCCGCCGGAGCGCCCGCCGCCTCTGGCACCGGCCCCAGCCTGGGAGGAGAAGACGGGCCGGCACCGGCAGACGGGGAACCTAGGACCTCTCTTGGTCTCTCAACGTGCAATACAAACACATAAGAGACCATACTTCGGTTCCAGAGCTTTACACCACGTATAACTTTGCATGACCGTTAGCATCTTTCTTTGCGTGGCTGCACACGATGATTTCCCCAAGGATGACTACTTCTCTATGCCAATAATATATGGCTTCTGATAGAATATCCTTTCGCTCTCGGGTATATATGCACCTTATATGGGAAAGAATTAGTAATTATGAAGAGTAAAAAAATGAAGTCTTTTCTAAATAAACTGGATCTTCTTTTGTACTAATATAAAGTTTCACAAAGGAAAAACTCTCGTCAGCTCCAGTGCAAAAAACAATCTTTTAAGGTAAAAAAGTGTGAGTAGTTGCTTGTACATAGTGTTGATTTTGTTTTTTGTTTCACCCAAGAGACAAACATGCTTGTCCATTGTATGTGCTCTTATGATTTTTATCTTATCTACCAAATCACATGTCCAAATTCATTTGTCTCTGATCAACTTATCATATCTATTATGTTTATCATATTTTATCGAATGATCTACATAAGGTATCAGATGGTTCTTGGAGGTGACATAAAAATAATTATTTCTCCCACGTGTCGCGTCTAAGAAATAGCAAAACCATTTTTCAAACTAGATGATACCCCGCACGTTGTTACAGGAATATTTTGCAACATATTTCAATGTGATTCATTGTATGAAACCTGAATATTTGAAGTGATAATATAAAAAGCTAAAACTTAAAATATAGATAATTTATTATGTTTGATTACTATATAGTTGTAAAATGTTAAATAATTATATATAGCATAATAGAATGAAAACTCTTATGTATGTTTGCATGTTGAGAAGTCTTTTTTTCATGCATGTCATGATGAAGTGACATTTTTTTTTTGAAAAAACCAAGCTTTATTCATTAAAAATAAATAGTACATCGTTTCTGAGGAGTATTACAATTTCATTTAAAGATCCCTCAAACCAATCAGAAGTCAAAGAAAATCTAGCTAATCTAGCAAGCTCATGAGCAACTTTATTTGCTTCTCTATTACAATGCTCAAAACTAGTAGCAACGAAATCATAGGCATAATGAAAACAATCGTCAAAGATTGTTGCCGCCGCACCCGACGACTGCCCTCCATCATGCATAGTATCAATCACCTCCAGATTATCCGATTTGATAATAAGGCGATTACATCCCACTCTTTGCGCCATTGTTAGACCAAATTTGAGAGCTAAGGCTTCCGCCATCAACGCATCCGCGCAATAGTCTATCTTCCCATTCCCTCCAGCAATAAACCTTCCTCTGTCGTCTCTCAGGACCGCCCCCATCGTGCCCCTAAGCAGGTCATAGTCAAAAGAAGCATCAACATTAAGTTTCACGAAACCTTTAGGGGGACAAGACCAACCCCCATTTTTCATAGAAGCCTTGGGGGATAATGCATTGACGAAGTTTGTGGCTAAGGGCTAGAACCCCCATTGATATCTGAAGTGCATTTTGAGTTTTCTCCTTATGCACCAACTTCCGTCTTTCCCATCATAGATACCATGCTCACGCACATCGTGGTAACCCATTATCCGCAAATTTTGGTCTGGGAGGAGTAATAAGTACTCCAGCACCGCCTCTCCAGCTCGATCAATCTCGTAAGCTTTATCAATAATATCATCCATCCCCAGTCTTTCCTTCCAGACCTCTTTTGCTTTACTACAATGGAAAAGCGAATGCTTTGTATCTTCTAAACCCTCAGAGCAAGTGGGGCATATGGTAGTGGAGGTGGGTCTTTTCTCATGCATGTTATGCGATGATGTGGCATGCTTGCATGTTGAGACAAATAGTTAGTGGGGCTAACTATTTAGATGTAGAAGATATATTTTATGTCATAGTTATCCCTTTTTTGTAGAAGGATCCCACTTGGTAATTATTTTTTTCGAAACGGAGGCAAAAGTTTTGCCTCATCGATTAATTAAGAAAAAGAGAGTTGCTCAGTTAATTAGTGAAAACTGAGCGAAAACCAGATTGCGCGGTTAATTGTGGAGAACCGGGCGAAAACCTTCACAACCGATGAGCGGCACACATAAGATACCCCACACCCACACACCACTCTAAAAAGGATCTCGTCGAGACAGCACGCAGGCGTCATCGTCATCACTCCTCCCCTAGAGGCGACCTCGCCATCCCTAAACCTTGAGCAAGCGACTCCGACTTCACTGCAGACGATCATGGACTCAACCGACATTGTAGAGGTCGGGTGAAGCCGAGAGAAGATCCATGCCAAAACTCATCCACCTGCGACCAAACGGCGCAACTCCGACTCTGACGAAGAACTACGAAGGACAAAACCAAGCACGGTTGGCGCCACTGAAGATCGTCGAAGGGTTCGCCTGCAGTCAGTCATCGTATACCACAGGGCCCCGCCGCTACAGCTTCGACTTCACAACAGCAAAACAAACCGAGGCAAACACGCGGACACGCCGGAGAAGAGCCGACTACCTCAACCATTGCCACGTCGCCGACATCGCTCCCACTATCATCGTTGCCACAGAAACCTGGACGCCACAACCGCCGTCAACCACCAGTCCCGCTTGCAGATGCCGAGCTCCGAAACGAAGCCCCCAAGAGGGCAGAACGACACCAAGGCGCCGCCATCGTCCGATCATAAGATCAAGGGTTTCCCCTGGAGAGGCCGAAATGGCCGGATCCGTGCGGAGGTGTGCGACGGCAAATCAACTATGCCTCCAAGAAGGTCACGACGGCCACAGCCACTTGGTAATTATACTTATACAAGAAAGAAAGACTACGACCTGAGGGGAAATTTTGATCTTTCGCTTCGAAAGCAAGCTGCTTGATTTTGTGGCAGATCATGTAAAAAGTAGATTATCAGCGAAGAGAAGTAGAGCACTCTTGTTCCTTGTCGCCGTGAGAGATAGGGACAGCGGCTCACGTGCTACTTTGAATTCAGCCAGCATCATCTTTAATTTGATCGCTAGCTGCCTATGACTGCGTTCGTTACTGAATCCTGATTCGTCGATCTCTTCTTCTTTCTTCTCTGTTCCCTGGTCGCAACTGATTATGTAGAATCATTCAGTCCCAGTCAATGGACTACAAGACCGACGACAGTGATGCAGGAAGACCGAGTCTGATACTACTAGCAGAATCTTATCTTTTAGTATTTATATAAAAATGAAAAACGCTTCATTATTAAATGGGGTACGCCCAGCACGTGTAGTTTGGCACAAGAGATACCCAGCCTGCTAAGCAATTTCGGTCTCTAAGTCGTCGTCTGGCTGTCTTCTAGAAGAAAATTCCATACGGGCTTCACGGGAATAAGGAGATGAGAGCATCTACAACCGAACCATACCAGCCCCAAACGTCCAACCGGGCTGCCCGGTCACTGTCTGAAGAAACGTCACTAAACTGGACGCCTCATCCGATCTAAACGATCGGACTGACCGACACTCCTCATACTCTATCTAGGGCTGATATAAAAAAAATGAGACCAACCCAAGGGCTAACCCTCGTTGGCATTTTTTTATAAAAGAAACTCCGCGAGCACCACGCGTCCAAGCTGGGACTTGAACTTGGGTGGGCTGGCAGCAACCTCAGCTGCCCAGCCAACGGGTCGACGCCCCGTCCTCATCTAGGGCTGATATGAGGACGCCCAAACGGGCCTGGACGCGGGTGCCATGTCGGATCGGCCAACTAGGGCCCATGCCGTCCCCAACAATGCCCCCACAGATACCCCCAGCCCGTTGGACGAACCCTAGTCAAACCCCCGACTAAGTAAATTTACCGGTGCTGGTAGGTACCGGCATACCATCTGCCGTCCGTCGCGTTTCCTCAAGATTAGTGCTGTCAGACGGGGTATACATTGTAAATCGAATCCATCTGCTATACAAGGTCAATACAGCTGACATAACTGAGACAAAACAGTGACTGACAGAAGAGAGAGAGATAGAATAGAGAGACGATGCTACATGCATTCTCTCTCCATACAAATGACATGTATTTAATTTCACCCTTATATTTTGCATGGTAGATATCTGTTAAATGAAATGTCAAGTTTTGAAACTTTTTATATATTTGGAATCGTGGTGACAAGATCTTCAAAACAAGATCAATCTTGAATATATTTGAACTACTTTTAATTTTATATATTTCAATTATCATTGAAATGACTTTCATAAAACATAAAATTGTTTCGATTTCATAAGATATTTCATATATTTGAAATAATCAGTTTCGCACCTGAAACAATCCATTTCATATTAACAAAATGAACCTAAATTGTTGCATAAAACTCACTTCGCTCATTTAAGAAATATAATTTCAGTCATTTTAAAAACTTATTTCAATCCTCAAGAGACCGATTTAACATGTTATTCCGGAAAAACTTGATTTCAAAAAACGGATTTCACTCAGTTCAAAACATATATTTCACTTATATAAAAAATCGCTAACTTCAAATGATTTCAATCATTTTAGATAATGGATTTCACTAATTTCAAAAGATTTCACTCATTTCAAAAAAAGTTCTCAGTCATTTGACATTTCAATGATTTGTTATCTTTCCATTACATTCAAAATCCAATTTCACTCAGTTCCAAAAAATGATTACCCTAAAATTTAAATAAGTTGAGTGAAATAACTTTCACATGTCAACAAATGTAAGTTTCACATTTTGTAAATAACCAATTTGACATCTTTTCACACACTGGAATAACATATTTTCACACTCAGTTCCACTCATTTGAAAAAACATATTTCACTCAAATTTTAACCAGATTTCACTCATTTGAAACAACCAATTTCACCTATTTCAAATGATTTCACTCATTTCAAAAAACATATTTCACTAATTTCAATGAAAAGTTACATTATATTTACACAAAAATATATCCAATTTCACTATGTTCAAAAAAAAGATTTCCCTAAAATTCAAATAAGTTTGAAATATGTTTCATAAGTTAAAAAAATACCATTTCATATATTTGAAATATTTAATTCACGCATTGAAACAATCAAATTCACATGTTTGAAAGAACATGTTTCTCATATTTTCACTCATTTCGAATAACAGATTCCGGTTTAAAATATATAAAATGTTTCAAAAACAAAAACACGAGTTCACATATATAAAATGTTTCAAAAACGGAATTACAGTTTAAAATATATAAACGATTGGAAATGTAAAAGAGAAAATAAAAGCCATGGATTTGTGGGATGGGAGATTTGGATGATGGATTTGAAAAAATCGATATTATCATTGAAATGACTTTCATAAAACATAAAATTGTTTCCCTTTGATAAGATATTTCATATATTTGAAATAATCAGTTTCGCACCTGAAACAATCCATTTCATATTAACAAAATGAACCTAAATTGTTGCATAAAACTCACTTCGCTCATTTAAGGAATATAATTTCACTCATTTTAAAAACTTATTTCAATCCTAGAGACCGATTTAACATGTTATTCCGGAAAAACTTGATTTCAACAAACGGATTTCACTCAATTCAAAACATATATTTCACTTATATAAAAAAATCGCTAACTTCAAATGATTTCAATCATTTTAGATAATGGATTTCACTAATTTCAAAAGATTTCACTCATTTCAAAAAAAGTTCTCAGTCATTTGACATTTCAATGATTTGTTATCTTTCCATTACATTCATAATCCAATTTCACTCAGTTCCAAAAAATGATTACCCTAAAATTTAAATAAGTTGAGTGAAATAACTTTCACATGTCAACAAATGTAAGTTTCACATTTTGTAAATAACCAATTTGACATCTTTTCACACACTGGAATAACATATTTTCACACTCAGTTCCACTCATTTGAAAAAAACATATTTCACTCAAATTTTAACCAGATTTCACTCATTTGAAACAACCAATTTCACCTATTTCAAATGATTTCACTCATTTCAAAAAACATATTTCACTAATTTCAATGAAAAGTTACATTATATTTACACAAAAATATATCCAATTTCACTATGTTCAAAAAAATGATTTCCCTAAAATTCAAATAAGTTTGAAATATGTTTCATAAGTTAAAAAAATACCATTTCATATATTTGAAATATTTAATTCACGCATTGAAACAATCAAATTCACATGTTTGAAAGAACATGTTTCTCATATTTTCACTCGTTTCGAATAACAGATTCCGGTTTAAAATATATAAAATGTTTCAAAAACGAAAACACGAGTTCACATATATAAAATGTTTCAAAAACGGAATTACGGTTTAAAATATATAAACGATTGGAAATGTAAAAGAGAAAATAAAAGCCATGGATTTGTGGGATGGGAGATTTGGATGATGGATTTGAAAAAATCGATTTCACACAATGAATCGTTCAATTTCATAGATTTGAAATCTCACATCTCATAGTTTTCTGGTACAATGTATTTGAATTAATCAATTTCACACAAAGTGGTTTCAACAACTTAAGAAAACTATATTCAGAAAAGTGGTTTCAATTATTTTGAAAATTGAAATTTGAAATGAGTGAAATTAATATTTTGTTATGATTGAAATAGTAAAATTAATGTAGTTTAAATATATTCAAGATTGGTCTTATTCTAAAGATTTTATGTTCAAGAATTTGAATATATGAAAAAATTAAATCATAGAGCATTACTGTAAAAGGTACTGGCCATCCAAATATGTAAAGAGAAATAAAATGCATGAATTTGTTTGGAAGAGGGAGAGGGGAGAGACATTGCATGCATACGTACATCCCACTGCAAAATGTACTGGCATGGACACTATTCATCTGACATTGATTTGATTATATACAAAACATTAGCTGCCACAAATACACTCCTATACATTGGATGTGGGCCATCATAGCACAAATCACGAGCAAAATGACTGGTCGATGCTTTACCGGTAGCTACCTGAACCGGTAAAAGAGACTTTGCGGTCAAACCCCTCACTTCTCTCAGTCCAATCGTCTGTTCCGCTTCCCTCGTCTCCTCCTCTTCCTCTCAAATCCGCCCTCAGCCATGGCCAAGTCCGACTAGGACTCCGACCGCAAGCCCGATCACATGGACTGGGACGGTCTCATGAAGGAGGACGACGGATCCAGTAGCTACGCGTCGGACGAGGAGGGGACGAGGAGGAGCTCGCGCCTGGACACCAGCGGGAGCTCGAGCTCGGTCGCGTTCACCGCTAGTTCCTCCACACCCTGCCGGTTGAATGCGGGTCACGCCAACCCATTCCGTTCCGCGTCGCTCCAGATCCGGAGCAGGGTGGGCGTCTTCCCTTCCCCTCCGGAGCCAGCAACGCCCTAGCAACGATGGGCGCTCGTGCCCGCGGCTCCCGTGCGAACGTGCATGCGGGAGTCCGAGGCGAAGGCGGTTCGGTGCGAGCGGGAGCGGGGCGGCGGGCGCGGCGGAGCCTGGCTCTTCCCACGGCGGGCACGCTCCGTCCCCGTCGACCCAGAGCAGGCGCTCCTTCGCGAGGTCATGCAACGCTTGTTGACCACGATGGATTCCGACATGCGGCGACTCGTGCTCCGTCTCAAGCTCGAGGCGTTCGAGTGCCTTGCGAGGGAGGAGTCGACCGCCACCAAGGCCGCCCACCGTGCGAAGGAGCAACAATGCCTCCTCCACCGACTACCCCGCTACATTTCATCAGCATTGGAAAACGGCACCACGAACACGGACGACGACCCTCCAGCCGCGGATGCGTACACAGAGGAGATGGACCACCGCACCCCCGACCGCAAGGGCAAGGGCCCGGCCAAGCGGTGAGCTCTCGCCGCCTCCTCTTTATCTCATTTTATTTTCTTTGTAGTATAAAATCTGACGAAACGTCTTTTGGGTCCGAAGCAGTCTGCACGATAAACTATGTTCTAAATTTCTTCTATGTTGATCTACGTTCTACGATTGTGGACAACAAAGAATGGGCATTGTCCGATCACTTACAGCATGTCCGGATGCGTCCACAAACATATAAGGACTCATATTAAGAAATTCAGGTTGCGGATGCTGCCTGCGTGTAGCTGAGGGGCACTCGCAAAAATCAGCCGACGACGAGCGATGGTACACCGGCTGGAACGGCAAAGGGCTCGTGTTTCACTGGCTAACTAGACTAAATATAAGACCGCTTTCCGCACTGACGTGTGGTCGTAATAATACTAACCTTTTGTGTGGAAAGGTTGGGTGGAAACGGAATGACTGGGTCAAAATAGGGCGTCGACCGGATCCTTCAAGGCATCGCCTTTTTTTTTCAGGGCATCGCCTTTTAGTCAAGTGGGGGTGCTGAACTAAGAGGCAATGATCATCACCAACTTTGGAGTTAATAATTTTCAGCGGTTCTTATGGAAGCGTACTTGTCACCAAGTTTCGCAAGTACCCCTACTATTCTGTTCTTAAGAGGTTTGCAGCAGCCAAGCTCAAGCTTCATTTCAAGTTCGAACCATGACTTCTTCACTCCCCACAGGCCTATATAGGCAGACTAAACAAGAGAACAGACACAGCAAAGCGGACAACAAATATAGGTGGAAGTATGATAATTCTTGTTTGAAGGCATGTTTATTATACTCTCGCCTATATTAATTCTTGTTTTAAGGCATGTTTATTTTTTCCGGGTGGATGGCACCAGACTACCCGATTCTTTTGGATCTGACCTAACCAAGGAGTTGATTATTTTCCGCGTGTATATCAGCTGCAAAACAACAATCAAAGCACGGCCTGAGGCATGTTCCTATCCATGAGGAAACAATGCTTTCACAAGAACCTATCCATGAGGGTACAACGCAAATTTATTTGTAAGCGTTCTCAAAACAGCAAAAAAAAAAAGATAATTTCAGAGCATGTACAACCTACTGCCAGTCCGGTTGAAGATGCTCTCACCAACAAAATAGCATTCACAAAGAATATGACATGAAAATTACTGTTATCATGTCAATTCAGAGACCAGCCTCTTATAAAAGAACACAGCCTACACACACCCTATTGCTCCAACAAACAAGATCAGCAGCAAAACTGTTGCATGCCATTTTCCAAGCAAACAATCCAGACAGCTCACACCAACTAGCCAATCTACTCTTGCAAACTGGAGGTGGTAAAGATTGAAGTGCTAAAAATATAAGTGCACAGCATATTTCCCATTGTTGGAGCAGTTACAATGGTTGTTGGATCCTCTCGTGTTTTAATGTGCAAAAGATAATATTTACTAGTAAATCATCCTAAATTAGTTTCATAATATAGCAACAACCTTCATCAATATAACAACAACAATAATCATAAGCGTAGGAAGTTAAAAATCGTTCTATCAAATATTTGCCTCCCCTCTAGAGCACAACAAAACATAACTTTTTGAAAACAGTACGTAAGAGTGGCCTACGATGGGGGCAAAGCCGCCAGACTATGTTCTACCAAATCTCCTATTTCCCTCTCTACATTATACATCTAAACCTACTATGGATCTCAGCCAACTGGTTTCCCAAACCTTCAAATGAGCTCACAACATAAAAATCATGTCAGCCAACTGGTTTCCCAAACCTTCAAATGAGCTCACAACATAAAAATCATGTCAGTATGCATCTTGAGCATATCCTCCATAATGACTTTGATCTGCTTGCCAGCATGTCCTATAGTTCAGTTGCAAAGAAATACTTATTAACACGTTAGAATGAGCGTTAGCAAACAGAAAATATATCCCTGTATCCATGAGTTTCCAGCATGGATGGTATGCTTCGACACCTTAATGCGTACATAGACTACCAAAATGGAGAAAGTTGTCACTGTTTGTTAGTAGAAAATGGAAATGGGAAACCATATCGAAAATTAGTATATCCCACAGTGAACAAGTGACAGCAGCTCAACAATACCTGTTAATCAAAGTACTAACTCTGTCTGCCTGTGCCAAGCTATCAGGAGCAAACTGCCAAACAACTTAGGCAAAGACGTAAGGTGGGAAAGCTTGAGAGATTCATCAGAAGGCAAACATACATTTCATACATTATTATTATACCAACCACCAAGGGGGCAGAAAATCGAGGGAGCCGGTATCCAATCGAAGAAGACCACCAGTGCTTACCAAATCGAGGGGGGGGGGGGGAAACATCAATAATACAGGTGAGAGTATAATAATAATAAAATTAATATCACAGCCAACAGAGCATTAAAGTGACAACAAATATCAAATGTCAAGTTATGACAAGAGTAACACAAAACGGAAGTATTAGTAAAGGGTTCCTTCAAATAGTTCTGGAGACGGAGATAAAGCAAATGCATGTTGCCCAATGAGCCGGTAATGCTTAACCTCCTCGACCATCCAACGTCTGCAATGGTCATAACAGCACAGCAAGGTTAAAGATATGAGTCCCAAACTTCCAACAACAAATAAATCAGGTTCGCATTAGCTCCATGAAACCTTAAGCCTGCCAAAAGAGTTGAAACAAAATCAAACATGTTAGTCAAACCACTTAGTAAATTTGGATAAGTGTCCATCAAGAATAAACGAAGACATGAAAACAACATTTCCTATCATAATGGAATATCTGGTAAAGTTCATATTGAAATCTCTAAAATGACTTGTATTTAGGAACGCAGGAAGTACTTCCCAAAAAGGGAACACGTGGATGGAAGTTCATTCCAATTTCACTAAAAGAACTCATGAAACCGGTCAGCCTCAGATTATTATTTTTAAACGCATAGGTCTCATTAAGGTCCAATGATGCAAGAATATTGATGACAAAAAAAGACAAATAATCAATTAGCAAAACCAGGGTCTTGGGATGGAACAGATTTCTGAAGTACAGGCAACAATTGGACATAACCAAGTCTGTAGCACAAACATGAAACGGAAGACATGCAAGCAGCTGATACTTTCTGAAGGCATGACCAAGCACTCACCTTTCTCGAGAGCATCTGGGATCAAGTTCACATAACAATAGCGTAATACGGGCAGAAATAACAAAACATGAGTTCCCTAGTTACTTAATTCATTTGTTGATATTATCCTCCTTAGAGCCTAATTGCAGCGATTAATGAGATAAAATACAAAAAGATAATGTAAGTTACCTTTCCCAGTGTTGAAAGAATTGCCTCAGCTTCGCTCATATCACTTCATCTCCGACATAAATTTATCATACTCTGCATCAGCACCATAAAGAGGAGTGGGCTGGTCGTTGGAGGATGGCAAAGGTGGTGGCGGCGGTGCATTGTGGGTAGCCCAAGGTGCCGTTGCAATGCTCTGTGAGGAATCAACACTAGCAGGAGGTGGCGGTGGAGGAGGTGCGTTGTGAGTGGCCCAAGGTGCAGTTGCAATGCTTTGTGAAGGATCAACACTAGCTGGTGGTGGTGGTGGTGGAGGTGGCTGGACTGGTGTGACAGATGGATAATATGGGGCATAACCATAAGGTGGTGGAGGGTACATATGTGGCATGTTTTGCGCACCAGAGGCCCCATATGCTGGAGCAGGGACAGGCTGGGTAGGTGCACCAGAACTTGGTGGTGTTACACCCGGAGGGTAGTTCTGTGCACCATCATTTGACGTAGTGCCTGGTGGAGGCACTGGAGCTGGTGGTGGTGGGTATTGCATACCATATGAATGTGGAGCAGTTTGGCCAGGTGCAGGATTGTACATGCCTGGTGGTGGCGGCGGAGGGTACGAAGCATAAGGTGGTGGTTGCCCCCAAGGAACTGGAGCATAGCTACCTGGAGGAGCTGGTGGTGGTGGATGTCCTCCCATGTAGGGCTGTGAGTTGTAGCCACCAGCAGAAGGATCTGCAGAGTGGTACATCTGTGGTGCTGGCGCTGCTGGAGGACCAGGGGGGGCAGCTGGCTGTGGTGGCTTGCCTGCAACTCGGACTGCAATAGTTCTCCCTTCAAGATGGTAACCACTCATTGCAGCAATAGCTGCATTAGCCTGTGAGACATCTGAATATTTCACAAATCCATACCCTTTACTCTGCCCTGTGTTGCGATCCTTTATAACCTTTGCCATGACAATCTCTCCAAATTGTGAAAATAGGTTGATCAGCCCTGAATCATCAAACATAGGTGGCAAGTACCCAATATAAAGATTGGTCTCGTCATAATCCTTCTTGAGCCCGTTGGCTCCTGTTGTTGCTGCACCATTACCCGCAGCCCAGGGTGAGTTACTGCCACTACCACCACCGCCGGCGCCGCTGCCGCCACCACCTGTTATAGCCAGCATCGGACCACCAGACTTGTTCATGGACTCAGGTGCACTCCCACCAAGCTCAGCAAGGAAGTTCTGGTACTCGTCGTCCATTTTCTTGCCAGATGTGCCCTTCACTGGACAATCAATTGTAGGGTGGCCACCATCGCCACAGATCTTACACTGCACCTCGCTCTTAAACGTTGTTGTCCTGTTCGGGCATGCATACTGCCGGTGACCCGGCTCCCCGCAAGTCCTACAAAACTCATCGTCCCTGATTGTTCCATTCAGGGCTGCAAGCTCCCGCAGCTGCTGCCGTTTGTGCTCATTTAGCACTTCGTCAACAGGGGTAAGCAGCTTCTCCACCATGCCTGCAGCAGCCTCCAACGCTTCTTGGGTATCAGCCTCAACAAGCACATGAAGATCCTCATTCTCACTGGGATCTGGCTTCAAGTCCCTCTTCTGCAACAACTTCCCTTCCTTGACGCTGCCCTTCCCTCGGATTACGATCTTGGCCCCCGTCTCCTTCTCCATCCGCTTCTGTGTGTTGCCACGGGGCCCAATAATGAGCCCAATAAAGTTGTACCCAGGGTACTCCTTCATGGGGATGTAGAGCTTCTTATGGAGCTTGGGTGGGCGGTAATCAGCCGGGGGCTTGAAGGCGGGATTGCGGCGGATCAGCTGGGAGATGATCTCCTGCCGCTCGCGGTTAAGGCGCTCCCTCGCCCGGTATTCGCGGGTGTTGATGCGGATGCCCAGGTTATCGTATATTGGCTCAGGGGACGGCGAGCGGGCGCCCTCAGGGCGGTCGTCGAGGGGGAGCCCCGACTGCAGCAGGCGCGAAATCTCCAGGAGGCGCGAGTTGAGGTTGTGCACCTCGGGATCCATCTCGGCGGCGAAGTCCTTCATGAAATCCGGAAGTGCGATGGTCGGGCGGGGCTCCTCCTCGGCCCAGCGCGACTTCCGCTTCCGTCCTCCCGCGCCGCCCTCGCCGCCTGAATTGGCACCGGATTCGTCGTTGGACTGCTCCCATCGGCTGCGGCGGCGGCGGCGGGAGGACGAGTCGCCGTCGCCAGCGGCGTTGGCCGAGCCGTTGTGGTGGGGCTCGGAGGAGGCGTCGCGCGAGGCATCGCGGGGCGGGTCGGACGAGGGCTCGCGAGATGGGGAGCGGGCTAGGGTTTCGGCAGAAGCCATGGCTGCGGCGTCTTGTGGGAGGAGGAAAGCTGTGGGGAATTTGCTTCTCGCGATTTCGGTTTTATGACTCGTGGGAGATTTGTCCCGTGGAAATACGATTTCGGGGAAAGGCGGTTTATGTTCGATTGGGTTTCTCTGGACCACGTGCTGGGCCGAAACAGGAAAAAGGAGTCGGGCTCTCTTTTATGTGGGCAAGTCATGGGCCAGATACATAATAGGTCTAGGAAAGCCTCGCGTCATGGAGCGATCAATGGGCCGGCCCAGGCGGCCGGGAGGACAGGACCTCGTTTCTTTCTTTTTTTACGTTTTTAAATTTCATTTTTACTCTCGTTTATACTTCCAAATATTGTAAAAATATATTACTAAAAAATTACATTAAAAAAATATTAGCCAAGCATACGAAAATTGTTAAATGTGTATAAAGAAAATGTTTCTCGTGGGAGATTTTTTGAATAGAAATTGTGTGAAAAAAGTTGATCATGTATTTAAAAAATGGTAATAAAGCATTTAAAAAATGTTAATCAAGTATTTGAAAATTTTAAATGGGTATAGCAAAAATAATGACCATGTATTCAAAAATATTTAAAAAGTATTTCATAAATGTTAATCAAACATTAAAAATATATTAAATGTATATTTAAATAAATTAATCTTATAATATATTTTAAAAATGTTAAACTTGTTTTTGAAAAATATTAGTCAAGCATTTGAACAATATTAAATGTATATAGAAAAAATGTGGATCGTGTATTAAAAAATACTAATGTTTCATCTGAAAAAATGTTAATCAAGCATTTGAAAATATTTAAAATGCATACAGAATTTTTTTGACCATGTATTCAAAAAATATTTAATCTTGCATTTAGAAAATATTAATCAAGCATTAGAAAATATTAAAAATGCGTATAGAAAAAGTGTTGACCCTATATTAAAAAATGTTAATCTTGTATTTGAAAAATGATAATCATGTATTAGAAACATGTTCTTGACGTATACGAAAAATATAGAATGAAAACCTAAAGAAACAAAGAAAGTCGGAAAAATAATGAAATCCAAAAAAGAAATCAAAGAAAAAAGAATATTAAAAAAACCAAAGAAACAACTGCAGAGAAAGAAACAAAGGGGAACAAAGAAAACCATGAAAACAAGAAAGAAATAAACAAACCCGAAGAGAAACAAAAGGGAAAAAGAAAAGAAAAAAGTGAAACAAAAGAAACAATAGCAAGCGAAAAAATAGTGAGCCAATGAAGCAAAAGACACAGGAAACGGTCGACCCAGTTGCTTCGTGAGGAGCTTTTCCGTTCAGCCGAGAGCAGCTTCCGTCTCGCGTGAAGCGAGATATAGCTCTCGTGTTGGAGAAGTGTTGGCCCTTCTATTTTGACGGAATTTCCTATAGACGCGGTATGAGCCGGCCCATTTCAATAAACTAGTAAGCTTGCCCGTGCAATGGACATGTAGAATATTGACCACGTGAGATTCACGGGAATAAAAAAATGTTCCAAAATATATACATAATTTAAATTTGAGACACAATGTTGTGATGTTGCTCAAGTTGTATCTCAATTTTTAAGTAAACATAATTATAATCATCCTGCTGCATAGTGGCAATAGTACGTCTTGTTTCATTCGTTAGGTTGATTGTAATGGAGAGTATCATATGCTAGTATCATGGACCCATCAGCAGATCGCTTTTCTTTCTTCCGCTCGAAGAAAGAAAAGGCGACCTTGCCGCCAGGAGTTTTCGACGCCCCGCCCTCCGGCGGCTCCCCTCCGCCGGCGGCCTCAGTCGTCGGTGGTGAGGGGGGACGCCGGATCCACGCGTGTGGATCGTTTTTTACTCTAGTAGTTTAGATTTTTAGGTTGTTCATCGTCTTTGCTTCGGCGGCGGCGATGGCGGCGCTGAATAAAATTTCTTAAGATCCTACTCCAACAAGGCGATCGGTCCTATGATTTGGTATGGATTTGGAAATCATTCTGTTGAAGCAAGGATGGTGTGGCGGCGGTGACATCCTCGTGGTGGACCTGTGTCCTCGGGCTCCGCCGTTGCGACGGCGTTTGCTCCAGCGCCAGCATGGAGCTTGGGAGGTAGTCTAGAAGCGGATGCAGATTGTGATCTGCATCGACGGCATCTGGAAGATGGTGGATCGTGTGCGGGGTTCGTGGTTTGTGGATGGCAGGTGTGGTTTTCTCCTCCGGCGTCTTAGTCGTGTGGAGGTGCCAGATCTAGAGTTTGATGGCGTGTCCGGGGTGTTGCCCTGGTCTGATTCGTTCAACGGTAATGGTTTCGCTTTTGGTGAGCCACCTTGGAGGTCCGCAAAGCTGCATATCAGCGATGGAGCCGCTTCGAGCTCGGGTGTGAAGATGATTCGTCATTTTTTCCCTTTGGTGGCTGCTATGGTGGTTCCAGAGGCTGGTGACGGGCGTTGGTGTCAAGTTTAGAGGTTTCTTCGGTCTTGATTGTAATTTTACTTCTTGTTTGTTGTTCCTTTGTGCAAAGGCTAACGATTTGTTGTCTTTTCAGTCTTGCCAGTTCGGTTTGTACGTGCCTTGTACTATGATCCTTATGATATAAAGAGACATGTATTACCATGCAAAAAAAATGCTAGTATCATGCATATGATACTAGTGTATGATATTACCTCCGTAATGCATAATATCATATATTAGTATCATGTAGTGTTTTATTTATTGCCATGCGTGACACATAGTAGCCTAGCATTTATTATGATACAGTATCATGATATGATACGGTATTATGATATGATAGCCAACCATCTTTTTTTTCATTTAGTTCTATGACACCTCATCAAAATTGTCTAGTGGACATGCACAATACTATTTATGATACTACCATTATGACCAGCCTTGGGTGTTCTGATTGTGTCTTAAAGAGGAAAATTACAGGACCTCGTTTCTTTCTTTTTTTACGTTTTTATATTTCATTTTTACTCTCATTTATACTTCCAAATATTGTAAAAAGATATTACTAAAAAATTACATAAAAAAATATTAGCCAAGCATACGAAAATTGTTAAATGTGTATAAAGAAAATGTTTCTCGTGGGAGATTTTTTGAATAGAAATTGTGTGAAAAAAGTTGATCATGTATTTAAAAAATGGTAATAAAGCATTTAAAAAATGTTAATCAAGTATTTGAAAATGTTAAATGGGTATAGCAAAAATAATGACCATGTATTAAAAAATATTTAAAAAGTATTTCATAAATGTTAATCAAACATTAAAAATATATTAAATGTATATTTAAATAAATTAATCTTATAATATATCTAAAAAATGTTAAACTTGTTTTTGAAAAATATTAGTCAAGCATTTGAACAATATTAAATGTATATAGAAAAAATGTGGATCATGTATTAAAAAATACTTATGTTCCATCTGAAAAATGTTAATCAAGCATTTGAAAATATTTAAAATGCATACAGAATTTTTTTGACCACTATTCAAAAAATATTTAATCTTGCATTTAGAAAATATTAATCAAGCATTAGAAAATGTTAAAAATGCGTATAGAAAAAGTGTTGACCCTATATTAAAAAATATTAATCTTATATTTGAAAAATGATAATCATGTGTTAGAAACATGTTCTTGACGTATACGAAAAATATAGAATGAAAATCTAAAGAAACAAAGAAAGTCGAAAAAATAATGAAATCCAAAAAAAAATCAAAGAAAAAAGAATATTAAAAAAACCAAAGAAACAAGTGCAGAGAAAGAAACAAAGGGGAACAAAGAAAACCGATGAAAACAAGAAAGAAATAAACAAAACCGAAGAGAAACAAAAGGGGAAAAAAAGAAAAAAGTGAAACAAAAGAAACAATAGCAAGCGAAAAAATAGTGAGCCAATGAAGCAAAAGACACAGGAAACGGTCGACCCAGTTGCTTCGTGAGGAGCTTTTCCGTTCAGCCGAGAGCAGCTTCCGTCTCGCGTGAAGCGAGATATAGCTCTCGCGTTGGAGAAGTGTTGGCCCTTCTATTTTGACGGAATTTCCTATAGACGCGGTATGAGCCGGCCCATTTCAATAGACTAGTAAGCTTGCCCGTGCAATAGACATGTAGAATATTGACCACGTGAGATTCACGGGAATAAAAAATTGTTCCAAAGTATATACATAATTTAAATTTGAGACACAATGTTGTGATGTTGCTTAAGTTGTATTTCAATTTTTAAGTAAGCATAATTATAATCATCCTGCTGCATAGTGGCAATAGTAAGTCGTGTTTCATTCGTTAGGTTGGTTGCAATGGGGAGTATCATATGCTAGTATCATGGAGCCATCAGCAGATCACTTTTCTTTCTTCCGCTCGAAGAAAGAAAAGGCGACCTTGCCGCCAGGAGTTTCCGACGCCGCCGCCCTCCGGCAGCTCCCCTCCGCCGCCGGCCTCGGTCGTCGGTGGTGAGGGGGGTCGCCGGATCCACGCGTGTGGATCGTTTTTTGCTCTAGTAGTTTAGATTTTTAGGTTGTTCATCGTCTTTGCTTCGGCGGCGGCGATGGCGGCGCTGAATAAAATTTCTTAAGATCCTACTCCGACAAGGCGATCGGTCCTATGATTGGGGATGGATTTGGAAATCAGTCTGTTGAAGCAAGGATGGTGTGGCGGCGGTGACATCCTCGTGGTGGACCTGTGTCCTCGGGCTCCGCCGTTGCGACGGCATTTGCTCCAGCGCCGGCATGGAGCTTGGGAGGTAGTCTAGGAGCGGATGCAGATTGTGGTCTACATCGACGGCATCTGGAAGCTGGTGGATCGTGTGCGGGGTTCGTGGTTTATGGATGACAGGTGTGGTTTTCTCCTCCGGCGTCTTAGTCGTGTGGGGGTGCCAGATCTAGAGTTCGATGGCGTGTCCGGGGTGTTGCCCAGGTCTGATTCGTTCAACGGTAATGGTTTCGCTTTTGGTGAGCCACCTTGGAGGTCCGCAAAGCTGCATATCTGCGATGGAGCCGCTTCGAGCTCGAGTGTGAAGGTGATTCGTCATTTTTTTCCTTTGATGGCTGCTATGGTGGTTCCAGAGGCTGGTGACGGGCGTTGGTGTCAAGTTCAGAGGTTTCTTCGGTCTTGATTGTAAATTTACTTCTTGGCTGTTGTTCCTTTGTGCAAATGCTAGCGATTTGCTGTCTTTTCAGTTTTGCCAGTTCGGTTTGTACGTGCCTTGTACTATGATCCTGATGATATAAAGAGACACGTATTACCATGCAAAAAAATGCTAGTATCATGCATATGATACTAGTGTATGTATTACCTCCGTAATGCATAGTATGATATATTAGTATCATGTAGCATTTTATTTATTGCCATGCGTGACACATAGTAGCTTAGCATTTATTATGATATGGTATCATGATATGATACGGTATCATGATATGATACCCAACCATCTTTTTCTTCATTTAGTTATATGATACCTCATCAAAATTGTCTAGTTGACATGCACAATACTATTTATGATACTACCATTATGACCAGCCTTGGTTGTTTTGATTGTGTCTTAAAGAGGAAAATTAAATATAGTTACAATTGGTGTTTAAATTTAGAATGGAGTGTCGGGGCACCCACATGTACACACTCCACGATAGTGAGCTGAGCACTTTTCGAAGGAAACTACTGGAACGGGAAGGGAAAAGGACGATTGTGCTTCCCTAGAAAAAAGGGCACAAAAGAAGGGAAACACACACAATCTGTATTTCCTCAAAAATTAAAACACACAACCACGCTTCCAAAATCAAAATTTTAAAAATCACAATTGTGCTTCTAGGCATCATTTTTGCGTTTTAGGTTTTGATTTTTCGTTTTTTGGCTTCCAGTTTTTTTGGTATGCGGTTTCTTCGTGAAAAAAAGTTCTTTGAAACCTAGTATCGGTGGATCTTGTTTCAAAGATTTTGATGCGAGATATCCAATGGTGAAAATCGTTCATGATTTGAATGCATGGTTCAATAAATAAATCATTTTGAAAAAATTGAATCTATGAAAAAAGAAAAACACACAGGTTGCGACAAGTAGCGCACTTTAGCACAAAAAAAGACAAGAGTGACTTTTGCAAGGGGTACCACTTAATTAGTAATTTCAGTGTCAAGCTTAACTGTATAGAGCGCACACCCACCTCACGCAATAGATTATATATGGGCCGGACCAAATAAGGAGTTAAATGAACAAGAAGTTTAAGCGGGGATGTTCACTCCTAGTGTTTTTTTTTTGGTTTTGTGAAGCTTCTAGTAGTTTCCGATTGTTTTTTGTGTTGGGTTTAATGTTTTATATTGCCTTTTTCGGGTTTCCCTTTTTTTTTTATCTTTTTTACGTTTTCTTTCAAATCATATACTTTTTTCAAATTCATGACCATTTCTTAAATACATGAGCTTTTTTCAAATTCGGTAACTTTTTTTATGCACTGACTTTTTCATATTCCTAAACTTTTTTCAAATTTAGAATCGTGAAGATTTTTCACATGCACGAAAATTTTCCAAATTCGCAAACTTTTTCCAAATTTAGAATCATGAACTTTTTTCATATGCACGCACTTTTTTGAATTTTTTATTTTTTTTTTCAAACATAGAACCGTGGAGTTTTTCACATGCACAAACTTTTTACAAATTCACAAAAAATTCAAATTTGGAATCATGAACTTTTTTTAGATGCATGAACTTTTTGAATTCGTGAACATTAGAATTTAGAATCATGATTTCATTCGTAAATAGCCCATTTTCTATGGAAACTAAATAAAGATAGGATGTTTGGCATCCTTTGCATTCATTAGTCAGTAGTAGCAATATCGGAGCGAATATCTTGGTTTAAACTCACATTTGATGAGCATAAAAATAACACTCATCGACCACGTCGACCGCGCACGGTCATCACCTCGTTGAGTCGAGCTCCTCGCTCCGCCACATCGGGACCAACTTGAGGGCTGGTACCTCGTCCCTCCGCGAGCCCGGACTGCGTCATTAACGCCTAGTACATAAACCAACTATGTTTCGTTCATGCTTAAACTTTTTTAAGTTTTTTTAATTTCTGCTTAGTTTGATCAGACATTACATATGTATTGAATAAAGATGTTTACCTTTGTTCTTTTTTATCGTTCTAAATAACTAACCCGGTTTAGTTTTTCCTAGAAGTTTGTTTTCGTTTGTCCATGCCAGACTGGGGGTTGTTAAAGCCATTACTTTAATCTAAACCAAGTGGCATATGTGTCATTTTGTTGCATTTTCCTTTGCTCTAGTTTTCGGCTTGTGTCTTTGGTCAATAGTCGGGTTGTCTGGCTTCTCTGTTTGCCTCTTAGGCCCTGTTCAGAACGTGTCCAGCTCCCAGCTTCATCCGCTCCGCGCAGGAGCAGGCCCGAATGGCACAGCTCCCAGAAGCTGGCTTCGTGGAGCAGAGCATCCCCGCAGTGCAAAAATTAGAAGCTGGACGAGCCTAGCTCCCAAAAATCGAAGGAGAAGAAGTTGGACAATATTACCTGATATGCCACCGCCAAGTGAGCTCCAGGCAGTGTACCGGTTCGATTTCTCTCGCTACAGTCCCGCACGAAGCATTTTCTCTCGCTACAGCCACCAAGTCGCTGCCGAACGCTCGTTGGGCTCCCGCAAGAAGCCAGCTCGCTGGGCTCCCGCGAGAAGCTGGCCCATTTCGGAAGCTTGAGAGCTTCCGAACGGGCCCTTAGTTTCCGCTAGTTCAGCTAAGATTGCCCTTTGAACCACTCCACATTTGCCTTGTGGTCAAGGAGGTTGAAGCCAAAAGCTGCATAGCTCAAGTTTTTGAAACAAGATGTAGGCAAAGTTAAAGCACTACAAAAGTAGAAATTTTTAAGACCAATTCAGTTGGCACCAAAAGACTTGATTTAATTCAAGCATAATTTTTGTTCATAGTCTTTTCAAAATTTTCTAAGTCCGGACTTCCTCTTGGTCAAGCTTGAGCATGGAGTAATTCACCGTACGTACAAGAGATAAATGCTCCCGAGGAGATTCGATCCTGATGTCGCCTCTTCAAGCTGACCTCAATCTGGCAGGCTGCTGCATGCGGGTTCCAAATGAAATTTCCTAAGTGATATGGTTTCCGAGGAGATTTCGATCCTCAGGTCGGCCGCGCCGCCCGACCTAAGTCTAGGGGCTACTGCACACCGTGCGTTTCCTAAGTATGATGTGTAAGCATGGATTCAATCCTCAAGCCGATTTTTGCAAATCAACTTGAGTCTCGGGGGCTTCTAGGATTGGCGTTTTCTTCTCGAATTACTTAGTTATGAAAAGTTTTTTCGCAAAACAATTTTGATCCTCAGGTCGGGTGTCTCGGGAGTTACTGCACATTGTGTTATTCTGCTGAAGGCTAAGATTTTTTCAATACACGGCCCGCCATTTTCCTGCCGATCTGCACCTCGATAACCCTAGAATGCAATATTTCTATGTGCTCTGGATAAGCTAGGCACATATTAGATTTTTGGCCAATATTCAACTTTAGGGATACACACTATATATCTCAGGTAAAAATAAATTGCACCAATAAAAAATCCAGGAAATATCGTCTCACGGAAGTCGACTTGGTATTGGAAACTTCTTTTCCATGGAGGCCAACCATCTTCATCTACAATTCAAATCCGAGGTGGTATTTGAAGTGCTGCGCACCACTTCCAAAGCAATCTGGCTGCTCGCAGCTGGTTGTACGGGAAATGTTGCCTATGCGCATGTCGGCTATCTCCTTCGACATTTCCAAAACTGAGTTGCACTACAAAAAAAGACGTGTCCGTGACATTATGGCCCGAATGGAAAAAAACTGTCATGGATATGACACATCTATGACTATAATTGTGACAAAAACACGTATCGTCATAGATGTGGTGGACTCCTACTTTTATGACAAAAAATTATGATAAAAAATTGGCTTTTCATCCTGCGCGGGCTGGAGGCGGATTTGCATGACATTCTTTGGGCCATCCATGGCGTAAAAAAATCATGGTAGAAGTGAGGGGAGAAAATTTTCCAGGAGTTCTCGGTATACGGTGGGTGGCCGGGCCCGAGCGATGTAGTGGTTTGCACATTTCTCTCATACGCGTGCTTGTGTGTGAGTCGTGTTCGCTAATTGAACCCGAATAAGGCGTTCACTTACTGAACCCAAGCGATTGATCGATCCCTCGCATTACGTGCTCAACACGAGCGATCGATCCCAATAGCTACGTACTAAAGCCGATCGATCCCTTCGCTGCTAACTTAACCCGAGCGACTCCTTTGCTGCTAACAAAAGTCGATCGATCCTTAAGCTGCTAACTGAACCTGAGCGATCGATCCCTTTACTGCTGCTCATACTGAAGTTGATTGATCGATGTGTTGCATCAAGCGCCCGTGCGAGACGTGAGTTGAGCTAGCCGGTTGGTTGCCTCTCGATGAACTGACAGTTGTTGCTGCGTGCGATACATGTAGAACGAGTCGATACTTGCATCGACCGAGCCCTTGTGCGAGACGTGGTGAGTTGACCTAGCCGGTTGGTTGGCTATGGATGAACACTTCCCATTGATGCCGCCCGCTCGTACGCCCCACCCCAGCCGGTGGGGTTTGGATGAACAGGTGATACATCTCCAATGTATCTATAATTTTTTATTGTTCCATGTTATATTATTATTCTTGGATGTTCTACAATCATTTTTATAGCAACCTTATGCCATTTTTTGGGACTAACCTATTGACATGGTGCATAGTGCCAATTATTTTTTGCTTGTTTTTTACTTCACAGAATAACCCTATCAAATGGAGTCCAAACGTAGTGAAACTTTTTGGAGATTTTTTTGGACCAGAAAACAATTTGGGAGCCAAGGAAGCACTAGAGGGGAGGTCCGTGGGGCCCACAAGACACTAGGGCGCGCCAGAAGCCCGGTGTCGGAGTCAAAACTGGCAGATCTTGGGTAGGGGGGGGGCAAGTTGTGCGTCTAAGGATCGATGGTAACAGGAGACCAGGAGACCAGGGGACATAGTGTTTACCCAGGTTCGGGCCCTCTTAAGGGAGGTAAAACCCTACTCCTGCTTGATTATTTTCGATGAGTATGAAGATTACAAGAGTTGATCTACCGCGAGATCGTAATGGCTAAACCCTAGGTGTCTAGCCTATGAGTATTCCAATGACGGTAAGCAGATAGCCTCTACGGACTAACCCCTCTAGTTTATATACACACCTGAGGGGCCTAGGGTTTGTACAAGGTCGGTTCATCAGGGAAGGAAGCTTCTGGACTCTATGCCATCTATGCATTGAGAAGTCCCATCCGGACACGGAGGATAATCTTCACCTTGATCTTGTACGGCCCATCCAACCCGGCCCATACTCCTGGGCCGGACCCGAGGACCCCCGAATCCAGGACTCCCTCAGTAGCCCTGTGACGCCCCCGATTCAATCGTACACTAATCATGCACGCAAATGTGTACGATCAAGATCAGGGACTCACGGGAAGATATCACAACACAACTCTACAAATAAAATAAGTCATACAAGCATCATAATACAAGCCAGGGGCCTTGAGGGCTAGAATACAAGTGCTCGATCAAAGACGAGTCAGCGGAAGCAACAATATCTGAGTACAAACATAAGTTAAACAAGTTTGCCTTAAGAAGGCTAGCACAAACTGGGATACAGATCGAAAGAGGCGCAGGCCTCCTGCCTGGGATCCTCCTAAACTACTCCTGGGCGTCGTCAGCAGCCTGCACGTAGTAGTAGGCACCTTCAGTGTAGTAGGAATCATCGTCGACGGTGGCGTCTGGCTCCAGGGCTCCAGCATCTGGTTGTGACAACCAGAAAGAAAGGAAAGGGGGAAAAAGGAGGGAGAAAGCAACCGTGAGTACTCATCCAAAGTACTCGCAAGCAAGGAACTACACTACATATGCATGGGTATATGTGTAAGGAGGCCATATCGGTGGACTGAACTGCAGAATGCCAGAATAAAAGGGGGATAGCTAGTCCTATCGAAGACTACGCTTCTGGCAGCCTCCGTCTCGCAGCACGTAGAAGAGAGTAGATTGAAGCCCTCCAAGTAGCATCTCCAAGTAGCATCTCCAAGTAGCATCTCCAGCAGCATCGCAGTAGCATAATCCTACCCGGCGATCCTCCCCTCGTCGCCCTGTGGAAAAGCGATCACCGGGTTGTCTGTGGAACTTGGAAGGGTGTGTTTTATTAAGTATCCGGTTCTAGTTGTCATAAGGTCAAGGTACAACTCCAAGTCGTCCTGTTACCGAAGATCACGGCTATTCGAATAGATTAACTTCCCTGTAGGGGTGCACCAACTTACCCAACACGCTTGATCCCATTTGGCCGGACACACTTTCCTGGGTCATGCCCGGCCTCGGAAGATCAACACGTCGCAGCCCCACCTAGGCAAAACAGAGAGGCCAGCACGCCGGTCTAAACCTAAGCGCGCAGGGTCTGGGCCCATCGCCCTGAGCACACCTGCACGTTGCGTGGGCGGCCGAAAGCAGACCTAGCCTAGTGGCGTTCCAGTCCAATTCGGCGCGCGCCGCTCCGTCGCTGACGTCTGAAGTGCTTCGGATGATACCACGACGTCGGGATACCCATAACTACTCCCGCATAGATGGTTAGTGCGTATAGGCTCGTAGCCAACTCAGATCAAATACCAAGATCTCATTAAGCGTGTTAAATATCCGCAAACGCCGAACAAGGCCAGGCCCACCTCTCTCCTAGGCGGTCTCAACCTGCCTTGTCGCTCCGCCTCAAAGATCCACTCGCGGGTGCTCCACCAGCCGACCCGACTTTAGTCTCCACATGTATCATGTATAAAGTATATAGTATATACCCGTGATCACCTCCCGAGTGATCACGGCCTGATAGTATAGCACAGCAGACGAACAAGAATGTAGGGCCACAGATGGAAATACTAGCATCCTATACTAAGCAAGTAGGATTGCAGGTAAAGGTAACAACAGTAGTAACAAGGACAGGCTATGCATCAGGATAGGTATAACAGAAAGCAGTAACATGCTACACTACTCTAATGCAAGCAGTATAGAGTAGAATAGGCGATATCTGGTGATCAAGGGGGGGGGGGCTTGCCTGGTTGCTCTGGCAAGAGAGAGGGGTCGTCAACTCCGTAGTCGAACTGGGCAGCAGCAGCGTCGGTCTCGTAGTCTACCGAAGAGAAGAGGGGGAAGAAACAATAAATATAGTGCAAACATAAGCAAGACGACGCAAGACACGACAAAGAGCGGTGCTAGGTGTGTCCTAACACAGTATGAGGTGATGCCGGCGAAGGGGGAAAACATCCGGGAAAGTATTCCCGGTGTTCCGTGTTTTCGGGCAGAGGAGCCGGAGGGGGAAAGTTGCGAGTTTGATATGTTAGGGGTGTGTGGCGGACGAACGGGCTGCGCATCTGATCTACGGTTTATTTAATATTAATTTTCAAAAGGTTTAATCAATTTTCTAGAATTAAAAGATTATTTTAATTCGAAATTGCATTTATGACGTCAGCATGACATCAGCAGTCAACTCTGACTGCTGACTGGTCAAGCTGACACGTGGGTCCCACTAGTCATAGACTCAGGTTAACTAAACCGGATTAATTAGACTAACTAAGTGATTAGGCTAATTTATATTAATTAGATTAGTTAAACATGATTAATTAACTTAATTAACTCGTTAATTAATTAATTAATTAATCCTAACATTTTTTATTCTTTTTATTCTCTTTTTTTTAACAAAAATGTTCTGTGGCTGGGCCCCACTGTCATAGGCAAAGGGGGCCTAACGGAGCGGTGGTTAGCGGGTGTGGGCGCTCGTTGACAAGCAGAGGCCATAGCCCGGCGTGTCAGGGCGCCGGTGGTCGCGGTGCCTGAGACGGGGAGGCATGGGGGGAGCGGCCAGGCGAGGTAGGGCGCCAAGGGCGCGACCAGTGCGGGCGGAAGTGGTGGTCGTAGGCCACGGCGGGCGTGGGCGGACAGCGACGGGAACACCCGCAGCATCAGCCACCAAGACCAGCACCGGGGGAAGCACGGGGCCATCGGCGAGGCGAGGGAGAGGCATGGGGCCTCACCGTGATTCGTAGGGATGGGGGCAGCGGGGGTCGGGGTGGTCGACGGGGACGACGACGGAGAGGAAGCAGGCCGGTGGGGAGGAGGAGGCAGGCCGACGGGGAGGTCCGGCGAGGTCGTCCTCCAGGGGGGTGGCGATGCGGCGTCGACGAGGTGGCGCCGGGGACGGTGAGCAGCGTCAAGGCGCCCAGATCCAAAACGAGGAGGACGAAGAAGCGATCCGGCGAGGCGGCTCCGGCGACGAGGACGTGGGGCGACGGCGTGGAGGCGACAGGCGACGGCGGGGCGACACGGGCGGCAGGGGCGACCATCAGCGGCGGGGCGCGCGGAGGTGGGCGCATGGAAGGATGAGGCGAGCTCGGGGGAGGTGCAGGGTGGAGGCGACAGCGGCGGGGCGGCGCCGGCGACGAGGTCGCAAGGCGGCGCGGGATCGGGTCCCTCCCAACGATCCAGATTAGGCGGAAGGGAGGAAAGGGACGAGGGAGAGAGTGGGGGGTTGTGCGGTCGTGGGTGCTAGGGTTTCGGGATGTGGGGGATAAGGGAGTGAGGGGGGAGCGGCCGGCTGGGCCACTCGGTTAACTGGGCCGAGGCCCAGTTGGGGGGGGGGTCCTTTTATTTACCTTTTTTTTCTTTTATTTATTTATTTTCTGTTTTCTTTTGACTTTTCAATCAATTTTAATTTTGTGAAAATATAATTTCAACTCCTAATTTTAGCATTGCCACTAAACTCACTGTCATAAAAAGTTTTACCCAAAACGACACAGTTTAGTATTTTAAATAAAAAAAGGCATTTAATTAATTGTTTTATCTACAGTTTTATTCATCTTATAGTATTAAATATTTTATAAAAGTGTGGTTTCTCCACCATAATTACCTACGCATTATTTGGCACAACCAGAACATTTTAGTTTTATTATTTGAAAACTTTTGTTGTTTTCCTATATTTTAAATTTGAATTCGATTCGTTTTGAACTAACACGAGTTTACCAACAGTAACCAAGGTGGCGTGGCATCATTAGCGCAGGGTTACAGTAGCTTGATTACCCGGGCGTCACAAGCCCCCGAACTTGCCTTTCAATGACGATGTTGTGTGCAAACGTAATTTTCGGCTTTGCAAGGCGGGTTCTCCATCATACTCCGGATTAATGGTAGTCCGGCATTGGTTTCTGCATCCAGTCTTTATGATTCCTTCCTGCTGTCGCCTTGATTTCCACGCGTCTGAGTGAATGTGAATGGTCTGTTACCCTTGTATTTTAATATTTTTAACAGGCACAGGTAGCGCCTATATAACGAGGTTAGATCTTCAAAACGCCATCTCGCATCGCCCCAAGAGCAACAGAGCAAACCACGGAAAAAATTCAAACCATGCCTAGTGTCCCCGGCTCCTCCTCGCGTCTTGATGGTCCTCAAGAGGGGGATTGGCAGAGTTGCTACGTATCCCATCTCTAGCTCAATCGGCTCCAGATGCAAGGATATCCCCCCCGCACGGATGTCACATCCCTAGCTGCTGGTAGTGCTCTAGCCTAGCTTCATGTTTGCATCATGTTTAAATTTTGCCTAAAATTGAAATGGGGATGTTCAAACCCTAGCATTAAATCAACTCAACTAGGGTGAATTAAAATCTTTTCAATAAACCCAAAAGGTTCCTAAGAAAAGTTCATGATTTCTGGTTAAGGTGGAAACCTCTGCCAAAAATGATGATTATATTCTTAGGTCATTTTTGGATTTTTGAATTAAATCATATTGTATTTGACTTTGGGCATTTAAATACTATAAATAATTTAAATGCTCAAATAAATGTTGGAAATTGATAAGGGTCACTGAAATAATTCAGAAAGTACCCATAATTATTTCCAGGATTTTATAAAATGATTTGATATTTTAAAACAAATCAAAAACAAATTGCAGAAATAGAAAAATATAAAACAGAATAGAAATAAAAGAGAGGAGAGAAACCTTACCTGGCGCTCACCTGGTAGCCCACCTGGCCCAGCAGCACGGCCCAGCCCGCCACCGCTACTCCCCTGTCGTCTTCCTCCTCGCCAGAAGGACGCGGACACCGCGATGCCGCCGTGCGCGCCACCTCCACCCTGCTCTGGCCACCTCCTGCTTCCTCCCCGAGCCCTCTGGTGACGGCACGCGCCTCCCCGACCCCCTCTCACTTCTCCCTCGCTCTCTGGACCTCCCTCCCCCTCGCTCCTCTGCTTCCCCCCCCCCCCCATGACCGAAAGCCGCCGCCGACGTCGCTCGCAACCACTGTGGCCACCAGCCCTCCCTCGCCCATCCAGCGTGCTCGAGAGCTCCGTCACGACATCCTCGACCTCCCCACCAAGCCATGGAACTACGGACGCGCCACAACGCCGCCGGCATCGCCGTTTTCATCGCCGGCCACCGTGGATCCCCATCATCGACTCGTCGCCGTCCGGCCTTCCCCGAGCCTGCTTCGGCGTCTGCTGCAACCGCCGTGAGCCACCGAACCTTTTCCCCCTCTCCGTTCCCTCTCTGGCACGCCGTAGCCGCCTCGCCCTGTCGCTCGACTGCGTCGCCGCCTGCACTCACCGCCGACACGACTCCGGCGACCATTTGGTCCGGGCGTCGTGTCCAACATGCTCGTTGCCTCGCGTAGCTGCTGTAGGTGCCACAAACGCGATACCACGGCCGCAGCAGCCCCGTAGCCAGAAACCACCGAACGCCGGCGCCGCCTCGAGCTCGTTTCCGGCGAGCTCCGGCCGTCCCCGCTGCTGCCGCAAGCCTCCCTGGATGCGGGCGAGCCCCAGCTCCCCGCGCGTGCACTCGGCCGGCCATTTGGTCGCCGGAGACGCAAACCCGAGGCTCGCCACCGCGGCTGGCCTCGCCGGCGTCAAGCCGCCGGTGGGGTTGACCACTTGACCCCGACGGGACCCTCCCCTGTGTCCATGACAGGTGGGGCCGGCCTGTTAAATGGGTTAGGATTAGTGTTAACTAAAATTAGTTAGACTAACAGCCACTGACAGTGGGCCCCGTAGTGGGTCAAAGCCCGGGTCAACGCGGGATTAGCCCCTGTGTCACTGACGTGTGGACCCCACACGTCAGGTTTGACCTGGACTGCCCGTTGACCTGCTGAGGTCAGCATGAGGTCATGCTGACGCCATAATTCATTTTCTGGAATTATTTTAATTCTAAATAATCAGAAAATTCCAGAAAATTATATAAACTTCTAAAATTCATAGAAAATTAACCGTAACTCCAAATTAAATAATTTATATATGAAAAATTATCAGAAAAATTCAAGGAATCCATCTGTACCATTTTCATGCATGTTAGAACAACTTATAGCTGCTGTTTAGCACAAATCAAATAAAGGGCATTTAAATAATCACATATGGAGTTTGAATTTGAATCTTGTATTCAAACCAACTTCATTTAATCTGTTGCTAGTTGCATTGGCTCAAAACACATTCATTTTGCCATGTCATGATCATGCATCATATTGTGCATTGCATTGATTGTGTTCCCTTCTGTGTTGCCGGTATTTGTCCCCTCTCGATAGACGTGATACCGATGATGTGATCGTTGACACTGATGAAGACTCAATGTTATCTTCAAAAGTGCCAGGCAAGCAAAACCCCCTTGTCCATTTCGATACAATCCTACTCTCTCGCTCCTGCTCTCTTTTACTGCATTAGGACAACAACGACATATTTGTTACTTGCTGCGGTAGCTGAACCCCTTTATCCTCTGCATGACCTATCATTCCACAGTAATTAGATGAAACCCACTAGCATGAGTAGGAATTGTTTGAGCCCTGATGTGCCTACTCATTCATGCTTGTTTGTCATGCCTGCTACTGCTTAGAGTTGAGTCAGGTCTGATTCATCGGGGATGAATCAGAGGTGTGTGAACATGTCCTACTGTGTGTGAGCTAAGTGTGTGAACACGATTTGGTAAAGGTAGCGGTGAGAGGCCATGTAGGAGTACATGGTGGGTTGTCTCATTGCAGCCGTCCTCAGGAACCGAGTTCTGTGTTTGTGATCCATGATTCAGCTACTACCACGCATTGGGCCCGAAACCAATGGACCCTCTCGGCTTCTTAATCACCCTTGTCCTCTGTCCAGGAGTTGCAAGTAGTTTCTGGTGTTTGTAGTATGCTGGAGGCCGTGGACAGCGCTGACCGTAGGGGTGGGCTGTGATGCGGTAGGCACGTGGCCGGGTAAACCGGGCACCCGTTTGGTGTCACGGAACCCTGTACACATCGTTTGGGGCTGTGAGCGAAACTCCGGCCGGATCTCCTCATGGATGGAACCCGAATAGGCGATAAACCTGGACTAGAGACTTGAGTGTTTAGGCAGGCCGTGGCCGACACCCACGTTGGGCTTCCGCTTGAAGGTTGCCGAGTACATGTCGTGTAAACGGCGGTAAGTGGTGAGAGCGTGTGTGAAGAAGTACACCCCTGCAGGGTTAACCTAATCTATTCGAATAGCCGTGTCCACGGAAAAGGACCTCTGGGTTGCTTATATCAGTTCATAGACAAGTGAAAGTGGATACTCTAAAATACGCAAGATAAGCGTGAGTGCTATGGATGGCGTTCTCGTAGGGAGACGGGAGCGGATCCATAGTGGTGTATTGATATGGTGAATATGTGGACTCGTGTGCGCCACCTCAAAAGAGTTGCTGGCAGTCATAGTTCAGGATAGCCACTGAGTCAAAGCTGGCTTGCTGCAGTTAAACCCCTCCATCCCCTTTGTTGATAATGATGCATATGTAGATAGTTCTGATGTAAGTCTTGCTGGGTACATTTGTACTCACGTTTGCCTATTTATGTTTTTGCAGAGAGACTTCGGTCTCGCTAGTAGTTTCGCGTGGACTTCGACGTTTAGCTTGTTACCTCAGCTACGATCTTGTGCCCTCGGCAGGATCTGGTAGATAGTCAGGCTTCTCAGCCTTTTTCATTTATAGATGTCCGTACTCAGCCATGATAGCTTCTGTTTGTGCTTTGATTTGTATGCTCTGATTGTTGGGTCATGAGACCCATGTTTGTAATATCTCGCTCCTCGGAGCCTATTGAATAGATTACTTGAGTCATAGAGTCATGTTGTGATGCCATGTTGTATTTGCACATATCGAGCATATTGTGTGTATGCTATTGAAATGCTTGGTATGTGTGGGATCTGACCATCTAGTTGTTTATCTTTAGTAGCCTCTCTTACGGGGAAATGTCTCCTAGTGTTTCCACCGAGCCATGGTAGCTTGCTACTGCTCCGGAACACTTAGGCTGGCCGGCATGTGTCCTTCTTCGTTCCTGTGTCTGTCCCTTCGGGGAAATGTCACGCGGTGATTACCGGAGTCCTGTTAGCCCGCTACAGCCCGGTTCACCGGAGTCCTGCTAGCCCAGTGCTACAGCCTAAATTCACTCGCTGATGACCGACACGTTCGATGCTGGGTCATGAATGCCTGTCCCTGTAAGTCTGTGCCGCTTTGGGTTTACGACTAGCCATGTCAGCCCGGGCTCCTTATCATATGGATGCTAGCGACACTGTCATATACGTGTGCCAAAAGGCGCAAACGGTCCCGGGCAAAGGTAAGGCGACACCCGTGGGAATACCGTGCGTGAGGCCGCAAAGTGATATGAGGTGTTACATGCTAGATCGATGTGGCATTGAGTCGGGGTCCTGACAGCGTTGGTATCAGAGCTTGACTGCCTGTAGGATTACCAAGCCAAACTGGTCGAAGTTGAGTCTAGAAATTCTTTAGTTATATAAGAGAATTGATTGTGGGATGGAACGTAAGGCTCTTTTTACTCCTTATACCTCATGACCTTCTGATCTGAGTCATCATCTTCTCTTCTACGGGGATTAAGAACTAGGCTATCTCTTCTTTCCATCAGGATCACGTGTTACTAATCCGTAGACTTATAGATTGTTGGACTTAAGCCTCGTTTCAGTTCCTAGTATTTCTGTATGTTAATTATTGATCT
Organism: Triticum aestivum; assembly: GCF_018294505.1. Taxonomy (NCBI): domain Eukaryota; kingdom Viridiplantae; phylum Streptophyta; class Magnoliopsida; order Poales; family Poaceae; genus Triticum; species Triticum aestivum. The sequence goes on along the minus strand of NC_057798.1, from coordinate 429,674,241 downwards.
CGAGACCTTGATATTGTGCTTCTGAGTGGTTATGCCACCATTTTTGTGAATGTCTCAAATCTTTTCTGAGCATTTACAGCCGTTATGCTGTCCGAGTCATCCCAGGTTTCTAAATAGTCTGAAGCATTTGCAAAATCCCTTCCTCCCGTTCCGATGTTCCTTTGGGCCAGATTAACCACACTAATCGGCGAGTTGAGGTACTTTGTTACCTTGACATATATGTTGGAGTTACTATTATGGCCCTAGGTGTTTAGGGAGTTCCCTAGTAATCTAGCAATGTTTTGTGATCTCAGTGTGATGATTCTGGCCATCATTCTCGAAAGCATTCCGTGATACTACTTAGTAATAGGTATTCTATCCCTGGGTTTTGAACCCGAGATTCACCCTACTTGCTTCATGTTGATAGTTTTGCTCGTTCCTTTAGGTTATTAGTAACCTTTGCATTAGTCCTCGTTGTTCGTGGTATTCCTTTCTTCCAAATACTATGAACCGCTTATGGCAGATGTTCCTCGCTGATCGAAAGATCACAATCAGAGTGCTCTCGATGGGTTCTCGATTCTACATTGTGACTCTGCCAGTTCTACCTTTCTGCATGGGTTATCCGGAAGAAATATGTGGAATTCGTTCGACATGCTAAACCATGCATCCACAACTCAGAAAATCACATGTTCCTTTGAGTTGCTCTCTTTAGTTGCATTCTGACCCTCGTCTATCAATTGATACCAAGGGTATGCATGCATTCGTTTATCGATGCCTATTACCCTTGTGGTACGTCAAGCCATTCTGTCCTGAATGACTTGGAGAAACAAACTCCAGTACCTCATCCATATCTAGGATTGGGTCAAAGTAGTTGTTCCGCAGATCAAGTTACAATCCAGCTTCTGGTCTGCTCTACCCTGAAGTATTACCTTCTTTATGACAGGAATTTCATGAGAATTGCACCACCTTTTGTGAATTCTTGACATAGTGATACTTCTCGCCATCCTTTTTCATTCCCCGGTTCCGTGTTGATGCAACCGGAATACCGCCAAATGAATTGTGATGTGTGAAATCAATACGCCTAGCAACCTCGTTGCTGGGTAGTTAAAGGACAATAATTTCATTCTTAGCGTGTTGGCTTTGAATATCATTCTAAAGTTGATCATGCTACCTAGTCCATTCTCCTGGTTCACTCCTCGATCGATGAGTTAGGATTATTTCAAATCCTTGCTCTATTGATCATATCGTTTTGCCCTGAAAAGCAAGATTGTTCTCGAGCTTAGTAACATACCGGTGGTTCGTGATTTTCTGAATATCTTCTCAGAAGTATTACCGGGTTATTTCCTGACTGTTATGTTGGGCTTGTGATCAAGTTGGTTTCTTGTGAACCACCTTCTCTCCAAGAATCAATGTTAGATATCCCTGAGCTAGTTAGTTAAGCTAAACAACAACTTGGAGGATTAGAAGATAAAAGCTTGCCTGACTTAGTTCGTTCCAAAGGGATATTCTTGTGTAGTGTGTGTTGAAGAAAGACGGAATCTTCATCGATTGGTCCCTGTGATCAGTTGCTGGACCTATTGTCTTATCAATCCTTTGATTTGAGTGTGGGCTATCGTCAAATCAAGTCAGTACCAACGATGCTCGTAATGTTGTCTTACTCGTGGTTGATCCCTCGAGCATACACCCCTACATCTTTGGTCTGACCAATGCTATCACTTGTTCACTTAACTATGGAATTCCTTTTAAAAGGAAACCCGGATGAATTGTTGTTGAGCCCATTGACAACATCCTTATTCCCTCCATGATTTTGTTGAACATTAAGTTAGTGTTGGAAACTTTTGAAAGCATTTCTTCATGCTAGTTCATGGAGCAAATGTTCGGATGTAAGAAGTGACTTCCTCCAGTCCATGTGCATTTGATGCAAGTTGCCGCCGTGGATTCGAGAAAGTCAATGTTGTTTCCTTTGGAATCATCCCAAGTCAGTCATGCATACGTGCGAAGTATTCTGTGGTCTGGAGATTTGCAACCTCCATTCTATATGTATATCCTAGCACACCAAGCCACTGATTGAGTTGTTCAAAGATAAAGGAGTCTGTCCAAGGTGAACTCTTTGGACTTCCACGCGTGGAGACTTCGATGTCATTAATGATGGTTCCCCCTCCTGAACTCGGTAGTGTTTTATTATAAGACTACTTCGTGGTCATGCTTGTCTGGGACAACGTGTTCACATGTTTGTAGCAGAACCAGCTCATGTTTTGGAGCTTACTATCGTAGTTCATCTCCCGAGAATCCCGCAACGTCATCTCGTCGATTTGTGTTGCAAACTTTCATTTTCTTCCTAGACTCGATGAGTCTGGAATATCCTGACACCAACCAGATCTGAATCTCAGGCAGATATGATGGTTTGGAACATTTCCCAAGAACTATAATATTTGTCCCTCGATAACCGGTAAAGTGGATGTCGTGGCCAGCACCACCCAGCCGAAGGACCTATTATTGTGGTATCTTGATTGAAGCAGTTGGCCACCTTCCCATAAGGACTTCGTAGGATTTACTTCCTAGTTGTGCCTTATGATTATTGTGTTCCCGATGTCCGACCTTTTACTTGATGTTCTAGTTATCAAACCATATCTATGAATGGGATACACTAGCACGTCAAGGAGAACATTAGAAGCGGAGTGCTAAATGTCTCTCGGTCGATCATCCAGATTTTGTTTCCTTGACCTCGCTAAGGTGAAATCTGAGAAAGTGTTATCTTCCTTTGCATCTGCATCCTCCATCACCATTCATCATGGTAGTAAGTTGTGCTACCGGACCCTTGACACGGATGTTGGTAAAACCTTGATGAATGTGGAAATGCTCAAGTTCTTGAGAGCACGCACAAGCGCTACGTCTTATCATCGGCACTAGCTGGGATTGCCCCAGATTCTTCGGTTATGCTATAACCACTCCAACAGTGAATTCACTCTCTATTGTTGGGTTCCTCCCCAGTTACCAGAATCATTCCCAGCAATTGCATTGTGTTCCCAGCTTGCACCGCCAATGTGCCATTCTACCACGGATCTCTTCCATTTCCGGTGGTAAGCAAATTCATCCATTACGTTGTCTTCAACAAGGTAATCCACATCATCCAAGTTTGAGTATGCCATTCTACCGACCCCCGCCAATCGATTGCTGAGATTTGCCTTAGGCTGATATAGAGAGTCTCAATGATCTCTATATCAAAGGTAATTCTTTTTGCCACTTAAGGGGATAATCTACGATTCACCCTCCTCCAGGATGTTTCGTAGTGGTATCATGGCAATTCAACCCCTCGCTACGTCGACAATCGTTTACCACCTTCTTAAGTGTGGAATTATTGTCCACCTAGTGCACCTCCGTCATCCGTCTCCTTCCACCCCTCTGGATGTGTGCTCGTGTCTCAACCCGAGAGATGGTCCTATGTCTCGTTCCGTGAGTTGTTCGATCTTCGAGAAGATCGACCCTGCTAGAGTCCCCTTCTTTCCTCCATGTCATGTTGACAGGATTTCTCAAGGCAAGACTTCAAGACAATGATGGTGAATGAATCAACGTTCAACTGAAGTGCACCCTGGATCGTGAAGATTATACTAGTTGCGTTTACCCTTCACCTTACCCTACGCTTGAATCTCGAGACGAGATTCTTGTTTAGTGGGGGTGAGTTGTCACATCCCTAGCTGCTGGTAGTGCTCTAGCCTACTTCATGTTTGCATCATGTTTAAATTTTGCCTAAAATTGAAATGGGGATGTTCAAACCCTAGCATTAAATCAACTCAACTAGGGTGAATTAAAATCTTTTCAATAAACCCAAAAGGTTCCTAAGAAAAGTTCATGATTTCTGGTTAAGGTGGAAACCTCTGCCAAAAATGATGATTATATTCTTAGGTCATTTTTGGATTTTTGAATTAAATCATATTGTATTTGACTTTGGGCATTTAAATACTATAAATAATTTAAATGCTCAAATAAATGTTGGAAATTGATAAGGGTCACTGAAATAATTCAGAAAGTACCCATAATTATTTCCAGGATTTTATAAAATGATTTGATATTTTAAAACAAATCGAAAAACAAATTGCAGAAATAGAAAAATATAAAACAGAATAGAAATAAAAGAGAGGAGAGAAACCTTACCTGGCGCTCACCTGGTAGCCCACCTGGCCCAGCAGCACGGCCCAGCCCGCCACCGCTACTCCCCTGTCGTCTTCCTCCTCGCCAGAAGGACGCGGACACCGCGACGCCGCCGTGCGCGCCACCTCCACCCTGCTCTGGCCACCTCCTGCTTCCTCCCCGAGCCCTCTGGTGACGGCACGCGCCTCCCCGACCCCCTCTCACTTCTCCCTCGCTCTCTGGACCTCCCTCCCCCTCGCTCCTCTGCTTCCCCCCCCATGACCGAAAGCCGCCGCCGACGTCGCTCGCAACCACCGTGGCCACCAGCCCTCCCTCGCCCATCCAGCGTGCTCGAGAGCTCCGTCACGACATCCTCGACCTCCCCACCAAGCCATGGAACTACGGACGCGCCACAACGCCGCCGGCATCGCCGTTTTCATCGCCGGCCGCCGTGGATCCCCATCATCGACTCGTCGCCGTCCGGCCTTCCCCGAGCCTGCTTCGGCGTCTGCTGCAACCGCCGTGAGCCACCGAACCTTTTCCCCCTCTCCGTTCCCTCTCTGGCACGCCGTAGCCGCCTCGCCCTGTCGCCCGACTGCGTCGCCGCCTGCACTCACCGCCGACACGACTCCGGCGACCATTTGGTCCGGGCGTCGTGTCCAACATGCTCGCTGCCTCGCGTAGCTGCTGTAGGTGCCACAAACGCGATACCACGGCCGCAGCAGCCCCGTAGCCAGAAACCACCGAACGCCGGCGCCGCCTCGAGCTCGTTTCCGGCGAGCTCCGGCCGTCCCTGCTGCTGCCGCAAGCCTCCCTGGATGCGGGCGAGCCCCAGCTCCCCGCGCGTGCACTCGGCCGGCCATTTGGTCGCCGGAGACGCAAACCCGAGGCTCGCCACCGCGGCTGGCCTCGCCGGCGTCAAGCCGCCGGTGGGGTTGACCACTTGACCCCGACGGGACCCTCCCCTGTGTCCATGACAGGTGGGGCCGGCCTGTTAAATGGGTTAGGATTAGTGTTAACTAAAATTAGTTAGACTAACAGCCACTGACAGTGGGCCCCGTAGTGGGTCAAAGCCCGGGTCAACGCGGGATTAGCCCCTGTGTCACTGACGTGTGGACCCCACACGTCAGGTTTGACCTGGACTGCCCGTTGACCTGCTGAGGTCAGCATGAGGTCATGCTGACGCCATAATTCATTTTCTGGAATTATTTTAATTCTAAATAATCAGAAAATTCCAGAAAATTATATAAACTTCTAAAATTCATAGAAAATTAACCGTAACTCCAAATTAAATAATTTATATATGAAAAATTATCAGAAAAATTCAAGGAATCCATCTGTACCATTTTCATGCATGTTAGAACAACTTATAGCTGCTGTTTAGCACAAATCAAATAAAGGGCATTTAAATAATCACATATGGAGTTTGAATTTGAATCTTGTATTCAAACCAACTTCATTTAATCTGTTGCTAGTTGCATTGGCTCAAAACACATTCATTTTGCCATGTCATGATCATGCATCATATTGTGCATTGCATTGATTGTGTTCCCTTCTGTGTTGCCGGTATTTGTCCCCTCTCGATAGACGTGATACCGATGATGTGATCGTTGACACTGATGAAGACTCAATGTTATCTTCAAAAGTGCCAGGCAAGCAAAACCCCCTTGTCCATTTCGATACAATCCTACTCTCTCGCTCCTGCTCTCTTTTACTGCATTAGGACAACAACGGCATATTTGTTACTTGCTGCGGTAGCTGAACCCCTTTATCCTCTGCATGACCTGTCATTCCACAGTAATTAGATGAAACCCACTAGCATGAGTAGGAATTGTTTGAGCCCTGATGTGCCTACTCATTCATGCTTGTTTGTCATGCCTGCTACTGCTTAGAGTTGAGTCAGGTCTGATTCATCGGGGATGAACCAGAGGTGTGTGAACATGTCCTACTGTGTGTGAGCTAAGTGTGTGAACACGATTTGGTAAAGGTAGCGGTGAGAGGCCATGTAGGAGTACATGGTGGGTTGTCTCATTGCAGCCGTCCTCAGGAACTGAGTTCTGTGTTTGTGATCCATGATTCAGCTACTACCACGCATTGGGCCCGAAACCAATGGACCCTCTCGGCTTCTTAATCACCCTTGTCCTCTGTCCAGGAGTTGCAAGTAGTTTCTGGTGTTTGTAGTATGCTGGAGGCCGTGGACAGCGCTGACCGTAGGGGTGGGCTGTGATGCGGTAGGCACGTGGCCGGGTAAACCGAGCACCCGTTTGGTGTCACGGAACCCTGTACACATCGTTTGGGGCTGTGAGCGAAACTCCGGCCGGATCTCCTCATGGATGGAACCCGAATAGGCGATAAACCTGGACTAGAGACTTGAGTGTTTAGGCAGGCCGTGGCCGACACCCACGTTGGGCTTCCGCTTGAAGGTTGCCGAGTACATGTCGTGTAAACGGCGGTAAGTGGTGAGAGCGTGTGTGAAGAAGTACACCCCTGCAGGGTTAACCTAATCTATTCGAATAGCCGTGTCCACGGAAAAGGACCTCTGGGTTGCTTATATCAGTTCATAGACAAGTGAAAGTGGATACTCTAAAATACGCAAGATAAGCGTGAGTGCTATGGATGGCGTTCTCGTAGGGAGACGGGAGCGGATCCATAGTGGTGTATTGATATGGTGAATATGTGGACTCGTGTGCGCCACCTCAAAAGAGTTGCTGGCAGTCATAGTTCAGGATAGCCACTGAGTCAAAGCTGGCTTGCTGCAGTTAAACCCCTCCATCCCCTTTGTTGATAATGATGCATATGTAGATAGTTCTGATGTAAGTCTTGCCGGGTACATTTGTACTCACGTTTGCCTATTTATGTTTTTGCAGAGAGACTTCGGTCTCGCTAGTAGTTTCACGTGGACTTCGACGTTTAGCTTGTTACCTCAGCTACGATCTTGTGCCCTCGGCAGGATCTGGTAGATAGTCAGGCTTCTCAGCCTTTTTCATTTATAGATGTCCGTACTCAGCCATGATAGCTTCCGTTTGTGCTTTGATTTGTATGCTCTGATTGTTGGGTCATGAGACCCATGTTTGTAATATCTCGCTCCTCGGAGCCTATTGAATAGATTACTTGAGTCATAGAGTCATGTTGTGATGCCATGTTGTATTTGCACATATCGAGCATATTGTGTGTATGCTATTGAAATGCTTGGTATGTGTGGGATCTGACCATCTAGTTGTTTATCTTTAGTAGCCTCTCTTACGGGGAAATGTCTCCTAGTGTTTCCACCGAGCCATGGTAGCTTGCTACTGCTCCGGAACACTTAGGCTGGCCGGCATGTGTCCTTCTTCGTTCCTGTGTCTGTCCCTTCGGGGAAATGTCACGCGGTGATTACCGGAGTCCTGTTAGCCCGCTACAGCCCGGTTCACCGGAGTCCTGCTAGCCCAGTGCTACAGCCTGAATTCACTCGCTGATGACCGACACGTTCGATGCTGGGTCATGAATGCCTGTCCCTGTAAGTCTGTGCCGCTTTGGGTTTACGACTAGCCATGTCAGCCCGGGCTCCTTATCATATGGATGCTAGCGACACTGTCATATACGTGTGCCAAAAGGCGCAAACGGTCCCGGGCAAAGGTAAGGCGACACCCGTGGGAATACCGTGCGTGAGGCCGCAAAGTGATATGAGGTGTTACATGCTAGATCGATGTGGCATTGAGTCGGGGTCCTGACAACGGATCTAGTCTCCGTTCGGGCAGGGTTAACTTCTATGGGCAATGATGCATTGGTAGAAAATCCCCCCCCCCCCCCGTGCTTCATCTCATTCCTTTTGAGGGGCGTGGGATTCCCAATCCACCACTTCCTCAGATATCTACTGGAATATTACAGGATCCAACTGCACAACCTCACACTAGGTTCTATTCTGTGCATTTCCGGTTTCGTCGCCCTTTGTGAATTATTTTTAGGCTGCGAGGCTCATTTTGAACTATGGAAGAATTTCTTCTGCCTCATCCCCCGCCACTAGGGCGGAGGGTTCATATTTGAAGTGGGCAGCGCCGAAGTATGGCGCATAGCCGGATCCAGTTACCCAATCTGGACTCCAAAGATGGGGTCCGACGAATGGTCTTCAAAATGGTTCTACATTAAGGACGTCCCTCTTTCGGATCCTGTTCAGCACAGGCTCCCTGAATTCTCCAGTGCTCCTTTAAAGAAGCTATTCAGCTGCGCCCCAAGTCCCCTAGACAAGAGGATAATGCAGAAGTAATGAGATTGGTCAGCAAGGTCATATTGTTGACTATTGGAAATATGCCCTAGAGGCAATAATAAAATGGTTATTATTATATTTCTTTGTTCATGATAATTGTTTGTTATTCATGCTATAATTGTATTATCCGGAAATCGTAATACACGTGTGAATACATAGACCACAACATGTCCCTAGTGAGCCTCTAGTTGACTAGCTCGTTGATCAACAGATAGTCATGGTTTCCTGACTATGGGCATTGGATGTCATTGATAACAGGATCACATCATTAGGAGAATGATGTGATGGACAAGACCCAATCCTAAGCATGGCTCAAAGATCGTATAGTTCGTTTAGCTAGAGCTTTTCCAAATGTCAAATATCATTTCCTTAGACCATGAGATTGTGCAACTCCCGGATACCGTAGGAGTGCTTTGGGTGTGCCAAACATCACAACGTAACTGGGTGACTATAAAGGTGCACTACGGATATCTCCGAAAGTGTCTGTTGGGTTGGCACGAATCGAGACTGGGATTTGTCACTCCGTATGACGGAGAGGTATCTCTGGGCCCACTCAGTAATGCATCATCATAATGAGCTCAATGTGACAAAGTGTCTGGTCACGGGATCATGCATTATAGTACGAGTAAAGAGACTTGCTGGTAACGAGATTAAACGAGGTATTGGGATACCGACGATCGAATCTCGGGCATGTAACATACCGATTGACAAAGGGAATTGTATACGGGATTGCTTGAGTCCTCGACATCGTGGTTCATTCGATGAGATCATCGAGGAGCATGTGGGAGCCAACATGGGTATCCAGATCCCGCTGTTGGTTATTGACCGGAGAGGCGTCTCGGTCATGTCTGCATGTCTCCCGAACCCGTAGGGTCTACACACTTAAGGTTCGGTGACGCTAGGGTTGTAGAGATATGAGTATGCAGTAAACCGAAAGTTGTTCGGAGTCCCCGATGAGATCGCGGACATCACGAGGAGTTCCGAAATGGTTCGGAGGTAAAGAATTATATATAGGAAGTGAAGTTTCGGCCATCGGGAAAGTTTCGGGGGTTACCGGTATTGTACCGGGACCACTAGAAGGGTCCCGGGGGTCCACCGGGTGGGGCCACCTATCCTGGAGGGCCCCATGGGCTGAAGTGGGAGGGGAATCAGCCCCTGGTGGGCTGGTGCGCCCCCCTTGGCCCTCCCCGCGCCTAGGGTTGGAAGGAGGGAGGGCAGCCGCACCCATGCTCTTGGCGCCTCCCTCTCCCCTTGCTACACCTCTCCCTCTCGCAGAAGCTTGGCGAAGCCCTGTCGAGATCACTACTGCATCCACCACCACGCTGTCGTGCTGCTGGATCTCTATCAACCTCTCCTTCCCCCTTGTTGGATCAAGAAGGAGGAGACGTCTTCCTCAACCGTACGTGTGTTGAACGCGGAGGTGCCGTCCGTTCGGCGCTAGGATCTCCGGTGATTTGGATCACGACGAGTACGACTCCCTCAACCCCGTTCTCTTGAACGCTTCCACTCGCGATCTACAAGGGTATGTAGATGCACTCCTCTCTCTCTTTGCTAGATGAACTCATAGATTGATCTTGGTGAAAGCGTAGAAATTTTTTATTCTGCAACGTTCCCCAACAGTGGCATCATGAGCTAGGTCTATGCATAGTTCTCTTTGCACGAGTAGAACACAAATTTGTTGTGGGCATAGATGTTGTCAACTTTCTTGCCACTACTAGTCTTATTTTGCTTCAACGGTATTGTGGGATGAAGCGGCCCGGACCGACCTTACACGTACGCTTACGTGAGACAGGTTCCACCGACTGACATGCACTAGTTGCATAAGGTGGCTAGCGGGTGTCTGTCTCTCCCACTTTAGTTGGAGCGGATTCGATGAAAAGGGTCCTTATGAAGGGTAAACAGAAGTTGGCAAATCACGTTGTGGCTTTAACGTAGGTAAGAAAACATTCTTGCTAGAACCCTATTGCAGCCACATAAAACATGCAACAACAATTAGAGGACGTCTAACTTGTTTTTGCAGCATATGATTTGTGATGTGATATGGCCAAAAGTTGTGATGAATGATGAATGATATATATGTGATGTATGAGATCATGTTCTTGTAATAGGAATCATGACTTGCATGTCGATGAGTATGACAACCGGCAGGAGCCATAGGAGTTGTCTTAATTATTGTATGACCTACGTGTCAATGATTTAACGCCATGTAATTACTTTACTTTATTGCTAAACCGTTAGCCATAGTAGTAGAAGTAATAGTTGGCGAGCAACTTCATGGAGACACGATGATGGAGATCATGATGATGGAGATCATGGTGTCTTGCCGGTGACGAAGATGATCATGGAGCCCCGAAGATGGAGATCAAAGGAGCAATATGATATTGGCCATATCATGTCACTATTTGATTGCATGTGATGTTTATCATGTTTTTGCATCTTGTTTACTTAGAACGACGGTAGTAAATAAGATGATCCCTCATAATAATTTCAAGAAAGTGTTCCCCCTAACTGTGCGCTGTTGTGAAAGTTCGTTGTTTTGAAGCACCACGTGATGATCGGGTGTGATAGATTCTAGCATTCACATACAACGGGTGTAAGACAGATTTACACATGCATAAACACTTAGGTTAACTTGACGAGCCTAGCATGTACAGACATGGCCTCGGAACACAAGAGACCGAAAGGTCGAACATGAGTCGTATGGAGATGTTCACCGATGATGACTAGTCCGTCTCACGTGATGATCGGACATGACCTAGTCGACTCGGATCATGTATCACTTAGATGACTAGAGGGATGTCTAATCTGAGTGGGAGTTCATTAAATAATTTGATTAGATGAACTTAATTATCATGAACTTAGTCTAAAATCTTTACAATATGTCTTGTAGATCAAATGGCCCATGTTACCCTCAACTTCAGCGCGTTCCTAGAGAAAACCAAGGTGAAAGATGATGACAGCAACTATACGGACTGGGTCCGGAACCTAAGGATCATCCTCATAGCTGCCAAGAAAGATTATGTCCTAGAAGCACCGCTAGGTGAAGCACCCATATCACAGAACCAAGACGTTATGAATGCTTGGCAGTCTCGTGCTGATGATTACTCCCTCGTTCAGTGCGGCATGCTTTACAGCTTAGAACCGGGGCTCCAAAAGCGTTTTGAGCAACACGGAGCATATGAGATGTTCGAAGAGCTGAAAATGGTTTTCCAAGCTCATGCCCGGGTCGAGAGATATGAAGTCTCCGACAAGTTCTTTAGCTGTAAGATGGAGGAAAATAGTTCTGCCAGTGAGCAGATACTCAAGATGTCTGGGTTGCACAACCGCTTGACTCAGTTGGGAGTTAATCTCCCGGATGACGTGGTTATTGACAGAATCCTCTAGTCGCTTCCACCGATCTACAAGAGCTTTGTGATGAACTTCAATATGTAGGGGATGGAAAAGACCATTCCTGAGGTATATTCAATGCTGAAATCAGCGGAGGTAGAGATCAAGAAAGAACATCAAGTGTTGATGGTGAATAAAACCACTAAGTTAAGAACTTCAATAAGGACGGCAAGGGAGTTGCCGTGCCCGGTAAGCCAGTTGCCAGGAAGAAGTCAAAGAATGGACCCAAGCCTGAGACTGAGTGCTTTTATTGCAAGGGGAGTGGTCACTAGAAGCGGAACTGCCCCAAGTACTTAGCGGACAAGAAGGCCGGCAACACTAAAGGTATATGTGATATACATGTAATTGATGTGTACCTTACCAGTACTCGTAGTAGCTCCTGGGTATTTGATACCGGTGCGGTTGCTCATATTTGTAACTCAAAGCAGGAACTGCGGAATAAACGGAGACTAGCGAAGGACGAGGTGATGATGCGCGTCGGGAATGGTTCCAAGGTCGATGTGATCGCCGTCGGCACACTACCTCTACATTTACCTACGGGATTAGTTTTAAACCTCAATAATTGTTATTTAGTGCCAAGTTTGAGCATGAACATTGTATCTGGATCTCGTTTAATACGAGATGGCTACTCATTTAAATTCGAGAATAATGGTTGTTCTATTTATATGAGAGATATGTTTTATGGTCATGCCCCGATGGTCAATGGTTTATTCTTAATGAATCTCGAACGTGATGTTACACATATTCATAGTGTGAATACCAAAAGATGTAAAGTTGATAACGATAGTCCCACATACTTGTGGCACTGCCGCCTTGGTCACATTAGTGTCAAGCGCATGAAGAAGCTCCATGCTGATGGACTTTCAGAGTCTCTCGATTATGAATCATTTGACACATGTGAACCATGCCTCATGGGTAAAATGACCAAGACTCCGTTCTCCGGAACAATGGAGCGAGCAACCAACTTATTGGAAATTATACATACTAATGTGTGCGGTCCAATGAGCATTGAGGCTCGCGGAGGATATCGTTATGTTCTCACTCTCACTGAAGACTTGAGTAGATATGGGTATGTCTACTTAATGAAACACAAGTCCAAGACCTTTGAAAAGTTCAAGGAATTTCAGAATGAGGTAGAGAATCAACGTGACCGAAAGATAAAGTTCCTACGATCAGATCGTGGAGGAGAATATTTAAGTCACAAATTTGGTACGCACTTAAGGAAATGTGGAATCATTTCACAACTCACGCCGCCTGGAACACCTCAGCGTAACGGTGTGTCCGAACGTCGTAATCGCACTTTATTGGATATGGTGCAATCTATGATGTCTCTTACCGATTTACCGCTATCATTTTGGGGATACGCTCTAGAGACAGCTACATTCACTTTAAACAGGGCACCGTCTAAATCTGTTGAGACGACACCGTATGAATTATGGTTTGGGAAGAAACCTAAGCTGTCGTTTCCAAAAGTTTGGGGATGCGATGCTTATGTCAAGAAACTTCAACCTGAAAAGCTCGAACCCAAGTCGGAAAAATGCGTCTTCATAGGATACCCTAAGGAAACCATTGGGTATACCTTCTACCTCAGATCCGAAGGCAAGATCTTTGTTGCCAAGAACCGGTCCTTTCTGGAGAAAGAGTTTCTCTCGAGAGAAGTAAGTGGGAGGAAAGTGGAACTTGATGAAGTACTACCTCTTGAACCGGTGATTAGCGCAGCTCAGGAATATGTTCATGTGGTGCCAGCACCAACTGAAGAGAAAGTTAATGATGATGATCAAGGTACTTTGGATCAAGTTACTACTGAACTTTGTAGGTCCACGAGGACACGTTCCACACTAGAGTGGTATGGCAACCCTGTCCTGGAAATCATGTTGTTAGACAACGGTGAACCTTCGAACTATGAAGAAGCGATGGCGGGCCCAGATTCCAACAAATGGCTTGAAGCCATGCAATCCGAGATAGGATCCATGTATGAAAACGAAGCATGGACTTTGACAGACTTGCCGGATGATCGGCGAGCGATAGAAAACAAATGGATCTTTAATAAGAAGATGGACGCGGATGGTAATGTTACCATCTATAAAGCTCGACTTGTCGCTAAGGGTTATCGGCAAGTTCAAGGGGTTGACTACGATGAGACATTCTCCCCCGTAGCGAAGCTAAAGTCCGTCTGAATCATGTTAGCAATTGCCGCATACTATGATTATGAGATATGGCAAATGGACGTCAAAACGGCATTCCTTAACGCTCATCTTAAGGAAGAACTGTATATGATGCAACCGGAAGGTTTTGTCGACCCCGAGAATGCTAACAAGGTATGCAAGCTCCAGCGATCCATTTATGGGCTGGTGCAAGCATCTCAGAGTTGGAACATTCACTTTGATGAGATGATCAAAGCGTTTGGGTTTATGCAGACTTATGGAGAAGCCTGCGTTTACAAGAAAGTGAGTAGGAGCGCTGTAGCATTTCTCATATTATATGTAGATGACATACTTTTGGTGGGAAATCATATAGAACTCTTGGACAACATTAAGGCCTACTTGAATAAGTGTTTTTCAATGAAGGACCTTGGAGAAGCTGCTTACATACTAGGCATCAAAATCTATAGGGATAGATCGAGACGCCTCATAGGTCTTTCACAAAGCACATACCTTGATAAGATATTGAAGAAGTTCAATATGGATCAGTCCAAGAAGGGGTTCTTGCCTGTGTTGCAAGGTGTGAAATTGAGCTCAGCTCAATGCCCGACCACGACAGAAGATAGAGAAAAGATGAGTGTCATCCCCTATGCATCAGCTATAGGGTCTATTATGTATGCCATCCTGTGTACCAAACCTGATGTAAACCTTGCCGTAAGTTTGGTAGGAAGGTACCAAAGTAATCCCGGCATGAAACACTGGACAGCGGTCAAGAACATCCTAAAGTACCTGAAAAGGACTAAGGATATGTTTCTCGTTTATGGAGGTGACGAAGAGCTCGTTGTAAAGGGTTACATCGATGCTAGCTTCGACACAGATCTGGATGACTCAAAGTCACAAACCGGATACGTGTATATTTTGAATGGTGGGGCAGTAAGCTGGTGCAGTTGCAAGCAAAGCATCGTGGCGGGATCTACATGTGAAGCAGAGTGCATGGCAGCCTCGGAGGCAGCACATGAAGCAATATGGGTGAAGGAGTTCATCACCGACCTAGGAGTCATACCCAATGCGTCGGGGTCGATCGCACTCTTCTGTGACAACACTGGAGCTATTGCAATTGCCAAGGAGCCCAGGTTTCACAAGAAGACCAGGCACATCAAGCGTCGCTTCAACTCCATTCATGAACATGTTCAAGATGGAGACATAGATATCTGTAAAGTACATACGGACCTGAATGTGGTAGATCCGTTGACTAAACCTCTCCCTAGGGCAAAACATGATCAACACCAGAACTCTATGGGTGTTCAATTCATCACAATGTAACTAGATGATTGACTCTAGTGCAAGTGGGAGACTGTTGGAAATATGCCCTAGAGGCAATAATAAAATGGTTATTATTATATTTCTTTGTTCATGATAATTGTCTGTTATTCATGCTATAATTGTATTATCCGGAAATCATAATACACATGTGAATACATAGACCACAACATGTCCCTAGTGAGCCTCTAGTTGACTAGCTCGTTGATCAATAGATAGTCATGGTTTCCTAACTATGGGCATTGGATGTCATTGATAATGGGATCACATCATTAGGAGAATGATGTGATGGACAAGACCCAATCCTAAGCATAGCTCAAAGATCGTGTAGTTCGTTTAGCTAGAGCTTTTCCAAATGTCAAGTATCATTTCTTTAGACCATGAGATTGTGCAACTCCCGGATACTGTAGGAGTGCTTTGGGTGTGCCAAACGTCACAACGTAACTGGGTGACTATAAAGGTACACTACGGGTATCTCCGAAAGTGTCTGTTGGGTTGGCACGAATCGAGACTGGGATTTGTCACTTCGTATGACGAGGTATCTCTGGGCCCACTCGGTAATGCATCATCATAATGAGCTCAATGTGACCAAGTGTCTGGTCACGGGATCATGCATTACGATACGAGTAAAGTGACTTTCCGGTAACGAGATTAAACGAGGTATTGGGATACCGACGATCGAATCTCGGGCATGTAACATACCGATTGACAAAGGGAATTGTATACGGGATTGCTTGAGTCCTCGACATCGTGGTTCATCTGATGAGATCATCGAGGAGCATGTGGGAGCCAACATGGGTATCCAGATCCCGCTGTTGGTTATTGACCGGAGAGGCGTCTCGGTCATGTCTGCATGTCTCCCGAACCCGTAGGGTCTACACACTTAAGGTTCGGTGACGCTAGGGTTGTAGAGATATGAGTATGCAGTAAACCGAAAGTTGTTCGGAGTCCCGGATGAGATCCCGAATGTCACGAAGAGTTCCGAAATGGTCCGGAGGTAAAGAATTATATATAGGAAGTGAAGTTTCAGCCATCGGGAAAGTTTCTGGGGTTACCGGTATTGTACCGGGACCACCGGAAGGGTCCTGGGGGTCCACCGGGTGGGGCCACCTATCCCGGAGGGCCCCATGGGCTGAAGTGGGAGGGGAACCAGCCCCTGGTGGGCTGGTGCGCCCCCTTGGGCCCCCCTGCGCCTAGGGTTGGAAACCCTAGGGGCGCCTCCGCTTGCCTTGGGGGGCAAGCCACCCCCTGGCCGGCGCCCCCCCTTGGAGATCCCATCTCCTAGGGCCGGCGCCCCCCTAGGGGTCCTATATAAAGAGGGTGGGAGGGAGGGAAGCCGCACCCATGCTCTTGGCGCCTCCCTCTCCCCTTGCTACACCTCTCCCTCTCGCAGAAGCTTGGCGAAGCCCTGCCAAGATCACTACTGCATCCACCACCACGCCGTCGTGCTGCTGGATCTTCATCAACCTCTCCTTCCCCCTTGCTGGATCAAGAAGGAGGAGACGTCTTCCTCAACCGTATGTGTGTTGAACGCGGAGGTGCCGTCCGTTCGGCGCTAGGATCTCCGGTGATTTGGATCACGACGAGTACGACTCCCTCAACCCCGTTCTCTTGAACGCTTTCGCTCGCGATCTACAAGGGTATGTAGATGCACTCCTCTCTCTCGTTGCTAGATGAACTCATAGATTGATCTTGGTGAAAGCGTACAAAAATTTTATTTTCTGCAACTATCCTTTTCCAGACCCTGTTCGGCGCGGGCTCCCTGAATTCTCCAGTGCTCCTTTAAAGAAGCTATTCAGCTGCGCCCCAAGTCCCCTAGATAAGAGGATAGTGCAGAAGTAATGAGATTGGTCAGCAAGGTCATATTGTTGACCCATTCTGGACTCTCCATCATTGAAGTCATGGCTATTGCGATAAAGCAATGTATCTACCCACTTCAGTCCAGAGTGGGTCCTTTATGGAACTACAACAGGGAGGACAACGCGTCTCGCTATACGCGAAAGGGTCCGGATGACCAAGCCGCACTGGCCGCCATGCTTATGGATCTTTATAAAGGACAGGAGGAAGACTTCGCCCGTCAACAATACCAGGACGTTTTCTCCATGTACAACCCCATTGACTGGGTAAGTTTAATCATTCAACACCTTTTTATCATTGGGGTGCATTGGCTGCATACTTTGGTTGTTTCAAAAAACTGTCGTGGCGGAAGGTAGTTGAGAACATCCATTGCCCTCCTCCCCAACCAGAAGACCACGCACGTCACGAAGACCCTGGATTCCATGAAGATCCGGATTTATTTGTGGAATTTGAAGACGGAGTCTATTACCAGGCGAGCCTTGACAGCTCGGAGGCAGCCATCATGGCCGATTACCCCGATCTCTACCCCTTGGTCAAGGCAAGTGTCCGGAAATCAAAAAGGAGTCTCATTTCCGCACATAACTTATTCTCCGCACTGGACCGTACTTTCGCAGGATCGGCGCTAAGCGAACCATACCCAAGGACAGGCAACAAGAAGAAGGACGACACCCTCAAGGGGTGGTCGTGCAAAGCGAAAGGAAACCGGGAGCGCCACTGAGCCTGCTCCATCACCAAAAAGGTATGTGTCTTATTTCATATTTAGGCGCAAAGCCGAATTGTCATTTTTCATCCTCCTTCTATTATCTCGGGAGGGGTACCCAACGGACCGTAAACAAGATCCCGGCTAGCCGGGCAGCCAATCCGGTGCCGGAGACATCAGCTAGGACCGGGGCGCACGTTGGCACGGCGCAGACCCATCTGCCCCATGAAGAGCCGGATGAGGTGTCCGTCACCAACTCCAAGGTGGAAAGTGCGATGAATCATCGGCATTTGAAAGAAGCCCTGCGCATCCCTGCTTTAACAAAGCCGAAATTTACCGCCCTTAGCACTGTGGGTGCATACATCCGAGCTTCCCAGGATGGACTTACAGGAGTCGCTCGCCTGTTCTCAAAAGATATACAAGTATAAATTTATATAAACTTGGTAGATAGATAGCAGTCGCCCCTGAGACTTAAAGCGGTAGGAATAAACCGATTTGAGGATCGTTTATGATCGCAAGTTCTCAAGGAGAAGAACAGTGCATTGTCCCGGGAGCTCGAGACAAGCCGGACACAGCTAAATGCCGCTGTCTCCGAGCTTGAAGAAATGAAGAGTGCCCCAATGTACCTTGGCAAAGATAAAAAACTAGAGGAAGAAGTGAAGAAGCAGGACGAAGAGATAAAGAGCTTAAAGGCTCAACTCTTGGAGGCACAACAGGAAAACCAAAAGCTGAAGGGCGACATATTTGGTATGACTTGTGAACCATCCGAATTATCGATATAATCATATATTGCGGAATGTTATAGTTCGGTTGATACAGGTATGTTAACCGGCCACCACGAGGAGGAAGTGTCTGAGCTGCAAAGCGACATTCTAAAGGAACTGTCAAAGCTGCACGAGCGTGCCCGGAAGGCCATTAAGAATATGGCCAAAGCCTTATGGCCATCCAATGCCCCTCTAGAAGCATGGAGGGGTTGGCAGATCTGTTTAAGGGTGCTTGGTGTCGCTTCGAGCCGTGGAAGACGTCTGCATGCCCTGAAGGTGCACGAGAGGCATGGGCCATGGTGAAGACATGCTACACCGAACTTGATCCGAATCATATGGCCCGAGTTGGACCTCAAGGACCTAACGGGAAGGAAATTCCTGTAAGCTTGGTATACGACCAAGTAATGACATCGGCGAATATTCGCAACAAGATTGTAATCTAGATAGCCTACTAGATGGTGTAGAAAGAGAGTAGGCGTTCGATTCTATGTAACAATGTGCTTTATGACCGAACTTATCTCCTGCCAAACTTAAAATTTTTTTGTCATCGCAGACCTCCGGCTTCCACCTCCGAACCAAAAAGTTGGAGTTTTTCCATATACCATGTTTAATTAGAAAGCATTTAGTATCTTTGGAAACCAGGCAATCTGGTCATATTGCTCGAATAGACAAAATATGTTCGGGGAGTTATGTTATATTACTATTTAATGTAAGAAACATCTTCCAAGAAAAATAGTTCCATTAGGGGTTCCTTTCCTTGGGCTAGCATGCCAAATGATGCATGCCCAGACTCGTATCTGAAGTACAGGCAGCCAATTCCATAGATTTTCCAAAAACAGTATGTTGTATACATGCCGACCAATTATCCCCTTAAGAACGCTAGCTTTCGGCTTCACCCGTCTAAGGTACAGGTCCGGATAACCCGGTTGTAGCAATTGCAGAGGTACTCCCTTTACACCCTAGCCGAACAATCGGGAACGTAGGGTATAAACACAGGAGCAAGGCAACCCAGCTTGGCAAAAACTTAAGTCATAGAGGTGCATAAAATGGCAGAAGCAACAACCATTATGGACGAAAGAAGCTTATAAGCTTTTCAATAAAATGCTTCTTTAAAAGAAGCTCCCATGTATGGTGGGGTGTACACATTTAAAGATGTGTACCCCAAACAATGCGGTCGATCTGAACATACATTTGAGAACAAAAGGGAAAAAACTAAAAAGGGAGAGAAAAAAAGGAAAAAAACTAGTTTAAAATGAAACCCAAGGAGGCCAAACTATGCGTAAAATCTTCAGAATCGAACAACGTTCCATGGGTTCGGCTCAAGGCGATTATCCTCTACATTGCGAAGGCGATAGGCTCCTCCGGTAAGGACTTCATCTATGACGAAGGGGCCCTCCCATTTGGGTTTGAGCTTATCCTTTTTCTTCTCCAGGAGGCGTATAACAAGTTCTCCGACATTGTATGTCTTAGCCCGCACATCTCTACTTTGGTAACGCCTGGCCAGTTGTTGATAGAATGCGGAACGAGCTTTAGCAACATTGCGCTCCTCTTCGAGTCCGTCTAGGTCATCATGCCGATCTAGTTCGGCTTCTCTCTCTTCGTACATGCGCACTCTAGGTAAGTCATGAATAATATTGCAGGCCAATATGTCCTGTGCACCGTACACCATAAAGAAAGGTGTGTATCCAGTCATTCGATTGGGCGTGGTCCGGAGTCCCCAAAGTACGGAATCAAGTTCCTCAACCCAGTGCTTGTCTGATTCTCGTAAAGAGCGCACTAGTCTGGGCTTAATACCACTCATGGTCAGACCACTGGCCCTTTCGACTTGGCCGTTTGTTTGAGGGTGGTGTACAGATGCGTAGTCGAGTTTAATGCCCAACTTAGCGCACCAAGTTTTCACCTCATCAGCTGTGAAGTTAGAGCCATTATCAGTGATGATACTGTGCGGGACACCATAATGGTGGACTATGCCGGATATAAAGTGAATCACTAGTCCGGCCTCAACTGTTTTTACTAGTTTGGCCTCTATCCATTTAGTAAATTTATCAACCATTACCAACAAGTATTTCTTTTTGTGGCTTCCCCCTTTAAGGGGTCCAACCATATCAAGCCCCGAGACTGCAAAGGGCCAAGTAATGGGGATTGTTCTTAATGCGGTGGGAGGCATGTGGCTTTGATTGGCGAAAAGCTTACATCCCATGCAACGTTGGACAAGGGCTTGAGTGTCTGCTCCAGCCATGGGCCAGAAAAACCCTATTCGAAATGCCTTGCTTATGAGAGCTCGAGCTGCGGCATGATGATCGCTGAGGCCAGCATGTATTTCTGCCAAGAGATGCCTTCCCTCTTCTTCGGAGATAAACCTTTGAAGGACTCCGGTAGTACTTCTTTTATACAGTCCACCCTCGTGTACTTTAAAGGATTTAGAGCGTCGAACTATGCATCGAGCTTCATTTTGATCATCGGGAAGCTCCTACCTATTAAGGTAGGCCAGGAATGGTTTGGTCCAGGGAGCAATAATGATATGGGGCTAACCCGGTGTAGGACGATCTTTCACGATTGGAGTGGGATCCCTCGAAGAACACAAAGAAGACGGGAAAGAACAGAGAGAAATCACAAGGGGAAACACTCAAGAACAAGTCCAACCACACATCCACTAGACAATCAAACACATAAGATCACAAGGTACATGAACAACAAAGGGAAAGATACAAGGTAAAGTTCATCTCCACGAGGTGGTCTTGAAGGGGTCCGCCCGTGAGGGGGTCTTGATGATATAACCCCGCAGGATCTTCTCACATGGAGGTCTTGAACTCCATGGGAGTGGTGGTCTCTCTCTCTCAAGAGGAGAAGGTAGGAGCAAAGCTCACATACAAATGAGCTATCACTTTGCTAACCCTAGCTAGGAGGAGGGGGAGGTCTATTTATAGTCTTAGTGCAAAAGAGGGGGCAAAGTGAAGGGGTACATGGGCTTCGACCCGAAACTGTGCGCAGACAGGGACCGGTCGTCCAGTGGGTAGTGGACGTCCGGTGTCTGAGGAGCGACCGGTTGTCCGCTAGTCGTCGGACGTCCGCTGGATCTGTTCTATGAAGGGACACCGGTCATCCGGTATCTTCGGACTTCCGTTAATATTACTGGTCGTCCGATGGGGGCCGGACGTCCGCTCGCTGGGAGGTGCTGTAGTTGGCGTTGCCTGGGCTTCAGGCGCCGGTTGTCCGGTGGGGACCGGACATCCGCTCGCTATAGCTTCTTTGGCAGCTCTTCTTCTTGCGTCTTCATTTCCACGCTTCCCTCGCGGATGGTGTAGGCGTTTCTTGGCGCTTGCACTCCTCCTCCTTGTCCGTGAAGCTCCAGCGATACATATGCATGCACACGAGTGGAATGTCAAGTAGTATACCATCCTCTAAGGGGTCAAGTGAACACGTGTAAAGGAGAAGATTCACCTTTATGTATGAGAAGTAGAGGTCGCACATGTCACTTGCCAAACGGACTCTTGATATGTTGATGCACGTAGGATGCTCCGCATCATCCCCTCCCCCTTGGAAAATATCCGACCTCGTTTCGAAAACCAAATCACCATGGGAAAGAGATGGCGGTGCTGTGTCGAAGTGGTCGATCACCAAGCACTCATCATCTGGTAGCTCGAAATGGGCACTCTCCAATGTCGCACCGTCTTGTGATTCCTTCAAAATGAGCAAATACAACAAACACTTGGAAAAACTATTGTGGTTAGCATTAGTGCAAAACCAAACATTCAAGAGGTGATTCACCAAACAAGTGTTGTCATCAAGCATAACATATGGTTTGACAAAGGATTGTGTCATGACATGTAAGCATATGAATTGAGAAAAATCAAGGTCATCATGGAAACAAGCATGTAAGTGTGAAGTAGAGATGCAAATATGTGTGACAAGAGAATAAACATCTACCTCAAGTTCATAGCAAGCATTCACAAATTGCTCAATGAAAGGTCTATGGTAGGCATAAGAATCATTCACAACACCGAATAAAACGAAGTGTCTAAACACATGGGTCAAGTGCAAGACAATCCAAGCATAATGTGCATAGGGTGTAGTGAATATAGTGTGGCACTCAACACAATAGAAAGAGCAATTGTTCATCATGTGTGAGGCAATCAAGTCAAGCATGTATCAATCAATGGGACATGTCATATGTGAAGTGATGACATTGTTGCAACCAAACATATTATAGTAGCAAGTAGTCCAAGAATTGGATGCAACACACAAGGTATATATGTCATGAGGCATGGAAATGTGAAAATGGCAAGTCGAGGCAAGATCTCTAACATGTGCACAATCAAGTGGTCCAAGATGACCAATAAGCTTCATGGTGCAAGCAACACAAGTAGTATGATCCTCAATATCCATGCTCAAGAAGGATGTCACCTTGAAGGCATGTCCTTGTGCATTCTTCACAATGCCGAAACACAAGCAAGTGCGATGTAAAATCATCGTGGTAGAAGGTGGCTCGCTCTCAAGAGCTCGAATGGTCAACTCACGTGAAGTGGAAGTCGACACAAAGTCCAAGTATCCTACACATGCACATAACAAAACAAAGAACGTATGCGCATGGTAGATAAACACATCATCCATCATGGTGGTTCTCATCTTTTGCACATAACCATTAAGCACAAGTGCATGAATAATATGATGCAACAATGGCAATATTCATGGCACTAGGTATATGGTGCAAAGAAGTAAGACAAGCATGCTTCACAAGAAATGTGTCAAAATCTCCAAATGTATGCGAGAATGCTATGGGGGCAGTCTCATGAGCAAGACGAGAATCATTGTTGCACTCAATACATGGCAAATCATCTAGCATGAGAGAGGAAACACATGGAGATATATGATAGGAAGCAATATGAATCATGTGCAAAGCACATAGTTGGTTGTCATCAACCGCATGAAATGAGCAAGTATGGATCATGGGTGATGCAACATGAGCAAGCATAGAGATCAAGTCGTGCAAACTAGTGGAGTGAAGATGCAACACACTAGAGTAAATCATGGCAATCATGTCATGTGTGAAAATAATGGGCATAGGTAATGCACATGACATATCGCAAGCACGAACACAAAGCAAGATAATAGTATCATCATAGGGGTGGGTCACAAATGGAACATGGCAACAACAAGCAATATCTCCACCAAGCTTGCAAATACACATACAAGTACTAGAATAAATCATCATGTGTAATGCAAAGCATGGGTCACAAATGCATGGCAAAGGCATAGGAATGGGCATATCATGCAAAGTGAACATGTCAAGATGGGCATATGATATGTAATGGACAAAAACCCATAGCCAAGTGAGGGCCATGTAGAAGAAATATGCGAAGTCTTTGCGCCAAGTGAGCGGTCGGAATGAAAATCCATGGGATCCCAAGTCATCATTGCTCTAGAGCTCGTTTTGTCAACTCGTGGGATTGCGAGGTTGACAAGTATTCATGGGTACCTACACAAAAGAGACACAAACCAAAGAAATTGTGCGCGTGGTAAATGTACACATCATCCATCATGATGTGTATCTGCACATGTGAGTTAGCACAAGATAAGCATCACTCGAAGAAATTTGATGCATGGTATAAGAACATGTCATCCATCATGAAAGAATAGTTATTGTGTATGACACGATGGGGACACAAATTGAGAATGCAATTATATGGCACATCAATATCATGTTTATTCATGGGGAGCATATGGTGCACATAAGTATTGGGATCATGCAATGAAAGGGATGGATCAAAATCTCCTAAAATGCATGAGGAAACTATGGGGGTCTCCTCATGAGCAATATCAGAAACATCACATGGAGAAAATGGACAAGATCCAAAACAATGCATATCCAAAGCTAGGTGGTCATGGCATGGCACATGAGATAAATGATGCAAAGGGAGCATATCAATATCATCACAAGAAAAACAAATGCCAATAACCATGGGCTTGTCATCTATGCCATATGTGCAAATTGGGTTTATTTTAATGGCATATGCATAGTCACTATGAAGAGATTGCAAATAAGACATATGGTTGATCTCATGCATAGCATATGACAAGTCAAGCGGATTATCAAACATGATGTGACCTAAAGAATTGTCACAAGAAATCCTATGTAACATGGCATCAAAACTAATAGACTCCACATGAGAATCATCATACTCATTACAAATGGGCAAATCATCGCATGGGGAAATCATACTAGCATGAAGCATGGTACTAGGTGGATCAACATCATGCAAGCAATCAATGTCAAGAATGTCCACTAGTGGGACTAGAGCATCACCGTCACCTATGTTACCGTTGTCATTCCACTCAAGTGGTGTAGGTGAGGTGGGAAAGACCAAATGGTGGTCATATTCATCTTGATGGAACCATGTGGGCGGGGGGTGTGCATCATATTCCACCATGGCCATCGTCGTGTCCAAAGGGAGGACGAAGTCGTCGAGGATCGGTGCGTCATCATAAATGGGACCTAGCACCAAATGAGAAGACACAATAGAGGTAGAGGTCAAGTTGTTATAAATGCAAATGGCCTCACAAGACCTATCAAGTATCACACTATCTCTATGTGGTGGTTCACTCACTCCCTCAAAGTAGGTGCACTCAATTTCACGTATGGTGGAGTCACTCATCTCACTCAAGTGGTGGAGGTTGTGGCTCTCCTCATATGGGAATTGGGGCAACACATCATATATGGGGCTAGTGGTAAAGTCACTCTCACTCTCAATATGGTGGCACAAGTCACTCAAGTCATCATACATCGCCATGGTCGAAAGGAGAATCCCCTGTCACACCCAATATGCGACCCTATCCAAAAGGAACTCGAAGGTCCCACCAAGGATAGACCCGCATATTGAAACACTTTTGCAAGGTGGATATCATTACATCAACATTACATAATAGATGGGGACACAAACATAAGGCATACAATGCCACACGAATACAACATCACAATACATCAGAGCATCATCCAACTACAGATGAAACACAAACAGAAACTCAAACGACATCCACCCTGCTAGCCCAGGCTGCCGACCTGGAACCTATCCCCTGATCGAAGAAGAAGCAGAAGAAGAACTCAACGCAAGCAAACATCGCTCTCGCGTCATGATCATCGCATAACCTGCACCTGCAACTGTTGTTGTAGTAATCTGTGAGCCACGAGGACTCAGCAATCCCATTACCATGGGTATCAAGACTAGCAAAGCTTAAAGGGAAAGGAAGGGGTAAAGTGGTGAGGCTGCAGCAGCGACTAAGCATATATGGTGGCTAACATACGCAAATAAGAGCGAGAAGAGAGCAAAAGGAACAGATGTGAAGCTAACACTGATCAAGAAGTGATCCTGAACTCCTACTTACGTCAAACATAACACAGAAACCGTGTTCACTTCCCGGACTCCACCGAAAAGAGACCATCACGGCCACACACACGGTTGATGCGTTTTAATTCAGATCTGGTGTCGAGTTATCTACAACCGGACATTAACAAATTCCCATCTGCCTATAACCGCAGGCACGGCTTTCGAAAGATTATACCCTGCAGGGGTGTCCCAACTTAGCCCATGACAAGCTCTCGCGATCAACGAAGGAATAGACCTTCTCCCAGGAAGACCCGATCAGACTCGGAATCCCGGTTTACAAGACATTTCGACAATGGTAAAACAAGACCAGCAAAGCCGCCCGA
Source organism: Triticum aestivum (assembly GCF_018294505.1). Taxonomy (NCBI): domain Eukaryota; kingdom Viridiplantae; phylum Streptophyta; class Magnoliopsida; order Poales; family Poaceae; genus Triticum; species Triticum aestivum. The sequence goes on along the minus strand of NC_057798.1, from coordinate 429,648,017 downwards.
TGCGCCGACAATCCCGATAGGAGCTGCACATATCTCATTCTCAGGGCAACACCGGATGATACATCCTACGAGTAAAACCAGCCCTCGAGTTGCCCCGAGGTGGCCCCGCAGTCTACTCGGTTCGGACCAACACTTAGACAAGCACTGGCCCGGGGGGGCTAAAATAAAGATGACCCTCGGGTTGGCCGACCCAAGGGAAAGGATAGGTGGTGGTGAGGCAAATGGTAAAACCAAGGTTGGGCCTTGCTGGAGGAGTTTTATTCAAAGCGAACTGTCAAGGGGGTCCCATAAATCACCCGACCGCGTAAGAAACGCAAAATCCGGGAACATAACACCGGTATGACGGAAACTAGGGCAGCAAGAGTGGAACAAAACACCAGTCAAAAGGCCGAGTCTTCCACCCTTTACCAAGTATATAGATGCATTAATAATATAAGAGATATTGTGATATCCCAACCAAAATCCTGTCCACCATGGAGAAATCTTCAACTTCACCTGCAACTAGCAATGCTATAAGAGGGGCTGAGCAAAAGCGGTAACATAGCCAAACAGTGGTTTTCATAGGAAAGGTGTCAAAGGTTAGAGGTTCATGGCAATATGGGATGGCTTGATAAACAGGTAATAGGTAGCGCAACATAGCGAAAGAACAAAACAACTAGCATAGCAATGATAGTAGTGAGATCCAGGGTAGCGGTCATCTTGCCTGAAATCCCGCAAGGAAGAAGAACAAGTCCATGAAGAAGATGAAGCCACGAAGACGAACCAAGCGTAGACGAACGAATCCTCACGATCGCAACGAAACAGGAACTATCGAAAAGAAGCACACAACAAGGTAAACACACCACACATGAACAAGGCATGATGCACAACAAGCATGATGCATGACAAAGCTACATGAAGCTACTCATGGCAAGAGATGATGCAAACAAGAGCAACACATCAAGGCAAGTTTAAATGAGGCCGGGAACAACATATAATAATTCCGGTAAGTCCTCATATGCAAATTTCGAAATTAGTCCAGATCTGAATAAACATTATGTTCAAGTAGTTAAACATCAAGTTAAGATGCACAACAATGATCTACACGAGATTCTAGTCAAGTTACATATAAAGTTCATTTAGTTCGGAGCTACGGCCTAGAAGATATGAGCAAAATAAGTTAAACATGGCATTGATGCAAAATGCATACAAACAACAAGAAAACACCTCAAAACAAGGATGCAACATGATAATATGAAGCTACATGCAAAACTAAACAAGTTTCATATATGGCACACTCAAAACGGAGCAACAGTTCAACACATGCACTCTATACAAGTTTAAAGGATAAGCTGTCCAAAACAGCAACTAGGCATATTGCAAGTATCAAAACAATATGCTAAAGGACCCCAACATGATAACAAAAGGCATGGGCATGATGTACAGGTAAAGCATTACAAAACATGAACACTGAGCTATCTCCAGAAATCACTAGAACATGCTCAAACACACATGGTAAGATTGCAAGTAACAACAATTCAGACTTTGCAGAAAATAACATCACGATGCAATGTTTAGAGCTATCAAACAACATGTTACAGGAACTTATCATGGCAAACAAAGGCATGGCATGAATCTACTAAATGCATAGATCAAAAGTCCCTTACTGACCATAAGCCAAAAAGGATCAGAAAATATGATGGCACCCATGTAAACATAACAAGTTATTATACAGATTCATGCATGGCAGGAACATAATTATGAAGGCATGTTTATGAGCTTGTGAAACTCACTACAGAGCAATACATGGCATGGCAAGGCAACCAATAGTAAGAAGACATATTTGAGAAGCTAGGCATGGCAAGAGCAAGGTCATAGGGTGCATGGATCACTAGCAAAACACATGGGAACAAGTGAACTTAATGTTAACAGGCTGACAGCAACATTATCAAGCAACTTTGGAGCAAGAAAACAACATGTTACAGCAACCTATAAATGCTACCAGGGGCATGGATGGATAGAGGATGACATGTAGATCAAAACATGTTTATATAACATCTCCAGATTATGCATAGAATGACTAGTAGCAACATGTTTATATAGCATCACGAAATAACAGATTCAGCCTAGCAAAACAGCAACAGCGGGAACACTACTTAACAAGCTCGATTCACTCACCACAAGTCATTTCATGACAATATAAGCATAACATCATCAAGAAGCATGTTTGTGTAACAAACCAAGTCAAGAGCAAGTCCATAGCATGCAAGGATCAACTATAGCAAGCTTGGCCAAGTTGAATAACATGTAAACAATCTGCCAGGAAACATTTTGTAGCAAAAGTAGAGCACGAAAATGACATGCTAGACTACTCCATAATTGCAACCAAGGGCATGAATGGATAGACAATAATCACATGTTCAAAACACCCTTACTGAAGTATCTCTAAATATGCATGGATCTCTCTGTAGCAACAAGTTTACATGGCATCAAAATAACAGCAGAACAGGGACTAAAACAGCAACATTACGATGCCTAGTTTGCATGCTTATGCTAGTCACCACATTGATCACAAAAATACATGGCATACACCTCTGTAAAGATGGCATGGCCTAGTTCAAAACACATGAAGACATCAACCTCATAGGATGCATACATCATTCATGGCAAAAATGACAAAAGAGCTCGTTCTGATAACAGACAGCAGAAAACATTATGAAGCACTCTTACAACAATGATTCAGGCATCTAGATGACCTCAAATGAATATGATGCAATGTAATGAAATGATGTACTCGTCGAGACGAACAATTTAACATATTACACGCACGAAACGGGGCTACAGAAGCAGAGATACGGCATGACGAATATGGCATGAAAATATTAGCAGATTCGGGGACAGACGATTTATACCTAGCGAGAAACGGGATCCAAATCGGGGAAGCTCTGTTCCTCGTACAGGATGACTCCGGCGCAAGTCAACGGCGACCGTGCGGCGGCGTGGGGATCCAGTAGACGCCGGGGAGGCCGGGGATGGGTGGATCCGGGCATGGGGAATCCATTCCCGGCAACGAGGCGGCTTGGGGCGGCGCGGACTCGGAGATCGGGGCGGCCATGGTTGTCCTGCAAGGTCCCAGAGAGAGAGAGAGCTCGAAGGTGAGAGGGAGAGAGAGGTAACGGGAGAGAGAGAGAGAGAGAGAGAGCAGCACAGGAGGAGGGCACGAGGGGCTGGCCTGCTGGTGGAGATGGCCGCTGCTCCGGCGAGGACGCCGGCGGGGCCTGGTGCGGGAGCCAAGGCGCGGGGCGGCGCTCAGGCACGGGAGGTGCGGTGACGGGAGGCTCGCGGGGGCGCGGGCGGCAGCGAGCGGGCCTGGCGAGGCCCGGTTCGGCCCCGGGGTGGGCCGGATCTGGGCCCCGGGCGGCGGCGGCGATGTGGGCGCGGGCGGCGGCGACGTGGCACGACGCGAGTGGTGGTGAGCGGCGGCGGGATGATGTGGCAGCTCGCGATTGGCCCGGGCGACATGGCTGCGGGCGGTGGACACGTCCGGTGGCGGCGCGGACGTGTCCGACAGCGCGAGGAAGAGGAGGCTAGGGTTTGATCTGCGTTTTTGGACGGGGAGGGACACATATTTATAGGTAGAGGGAGCTAGGAGAGTCCAAATGGGGAGCGGTTTTCGGCCACGCGATCGTGATCGAACGACCGAGAGCATGGAAGAGACTTAGATGGGTTTTGGGCCACTTTGGAAGGGGTGTTGGGCTGCAAGACCAAAGAGGCTTTTGCGGTTACCCGGTTAACCGTTGGAGTACCAAACGACCTCCAAATGGCACGAAACTTGACAGGCGGTCTACCGGTGCTATACCAAGACCGCTTGGCAAACCTCGGGCTATTCCGAGAAAGTTTAACACCCGCACAAGAGAAGAGGCAAAAAGGGAATGCCGGAGGGCATAGGAGTGCCGGATTGCAAAACGGACAACGGGGAAAAGGCTCGGATGCATGAGACGAACACGTATGCAAAATGAGATGCACATGATGACATGATAAAATGCAACACGCAAGTAAACAACATGGCAACCACATGGCAACGACGGCGAATAACTGGCAGACACCTGGCGCATCGGATCCGGGGCGTTACAACACTCCTCCACTAATAAGAGATCTCGTCCCGAGATCTTAGGACCGAGACGGAAGGGAAAAGGAATGAGGTGAAATAAGAACTCTAGAGAAGAAGCAAAGAATTGAGAGCACTCGAGAAGAAGAGAAGAACGACGAGAATGACGAGAATCGGAAGCTCACGGAATCAGACAGACTATGAAAGCACTCCGGTTAGAACGAGATAAGAAACGAATAATACTGAAAGGATTTAGGCAGCACTCCGAATGAAACTTGGATGAATAGAACACGAGCTTGAGAGGATGGAAAGATACTTGATGAGAGGAACAACACAAAATCTCCGGAAGAATTGAAAGAATTGAATGAAAAGAACTTAGACAGAAGGATTGACTGAATTTGAATATCTGTGAAGAACGAAGAAATGCAAAACTCCACTTCAAAAGAAAAACGGAGAATTAATTGCACTTCGAGATGCTAGAAGAAAAGATACTTGAACTCCACCAACAAAATCTCGATGAACACTTGAAGAATGAATTAAATCATGACGAACCACCATGAAGAGCTCCGGTGACAAAAGAATGACGAGATAAAATGAAGGATGAAAGAATAAGATGAGCCTTGCGATGATTTAGATGGAGGTTCCGACGAGATGGCCGAGGAAGATTTGAACTCCGGAAAAGAAAAGATGAAAACACTTGAACTAGAATTTATTCACCAAGAACAAACTCTGAAGGAAGGGATTACTCACTTGGGCGAAATAAGAATAAGATTTATTGTATGCTTATCCTTCATCAAATTAAATTGATGACAAGCAATGGATCTTGCATACTACTTATTCTTATTGAAAAGGATTGAGAAGTGACATATCGCAAACTTGAGAAAGTCTTCATGAACTGCCGGTAGGATTGAAAAGCAACGAATGAATTAAAATGACAATCGAAGAAAAGAATATTGAACGAACCACCGTAAGAATTCCAAAATGACTGCCGAAAGAGAATGATTCACCGGGAAGAATCAGAAGAACAAATAAGCAAGAGGGAATTTAGATGCAAAAGGACAAAGAGATCATGAGCTGATTAAAGAACACTTGAAGGAAGCACCGGAATAATTAGAGAACGAAAACTGGAACGATGGCCTCCGGTGAAAAGAAACGGGAAAACAGCTTCTGACAAACTTCGGATGGGTAAGAAAGAATATCTGACAAACTGAAATAATTCGAGAGGATAATATGAAAACTCTTCTTCGATCTTCAAAAGACGACGATAAACACCACCAAAATTACTAAGATACTCCGAAAGAATGAAAAGCGAAGAGGTTGAGCCAACAATGAAATGATTTGAAATCGATCTTGAAAGGCATGTGACTGATGAAATCCATTCTTACGTCACACTTGAAAAGAATTGAGATTAACTCCAGGGGAATTAGAAGAGTCAGGTAAGATCCTGGGAAAAGACCTGTGGGTTAGGGCCCACTGAAGAGAAAAACACCGTTGAAAAGGATTGATGAACAGAAAGATGAAGCACCGGAACAATTGAAATATTTGAATGAGGTGACAACCTCAAATTAATTAGAACACAGACGAATCTCCTGAGATGTCTTGAGAACTCCGGAATGATAAACTGGCGAGAGGCAAACGAGCAAGGAGAACACTTGAGCCGAGGGAAAAATATAATCACTACCAAAAATTAGAATTGAATCCACCGGAAAAGAGATGAAGAATGTCCACCGAGACAAGAATTCACTGGTTGAAATAATTTACGGAAGACTGAAGAGATTCCACATGAATGAAATTGATGCTCGAAAGAGACTCAGGCTCCAGGAAGAAGAGGGGTGGGAGGGCGGGAAAACAAAGGCAACTCGGAAGGGAAACCGATGAATGTCTTGAAGAGAAAACACCGGTTGAAGACATTGAGGAGAGAGAACAAAAACTTCACATGAGTAGGATGGATACTCGATTACGGACTCCGATTCCGAGAAGAAAAGGGGTGGGCGGGTGGGAAAGAAAACAACTGAGGATTGAACTTGGCAACGATGAAGAGGCTCGAGTCAACTTGACGAGAAATGCACCGGATGAAAAGAGCTGAGAACCAACGATCGGAAAAACCAACTGCGTGATCCTAAAGAAAATTTTTGAAGGGGGAGAGGAGTAATTCAAAACACCTACGTCAAGATTCCTGACCAGAGCGACGAAGGGGGCTGAGGAGTAAAAAGAATTCCTACTCTCCAATATAACTAGACTCCGAAAACAGTTTTTCTTCTAGACTCAACATCGGCCAAACTACACGATCAATCAAGGGGGCTCCTAGGGTCGGTCGAGGCTCTGATACCAACTTGTCACGCCCAATACGCGACCCTATCCAAAAGGAACTCGAAGGTCCCACCAAGGATAGACCCGCATATTGAAACGCTTTTGCAAGGTGGATATCATTACATCAACATTACATAATAGATGGGGATACAAACATAAGGCATACAATGCCACACGAATACAACATCACAATACATCAGAGCATCATCCAACTACGGATGAAACACAAACAGAAACTCAAACGACATCCACCCTGCTAGCCCAGGTTGCCGACCTGGAACCTATCCCCTGATCGAAGAAGAAGCAGAAGAAGAACTCAACGCAAGCAAACATCGCTCTCGCGTCATGATCATCGCATAACCTGCACCTGCAACTGTTGTTGTAGTAATCTGTGAGCCACGAGGACTCAGCAATCCCATTACCATGGGTATCAAGACTAGCAAAGCTTAAAGGGAAAGGAAGGGGTAAAGTGGTGAGGCCGCAGCAGCGACTAAGCATATATGGTGGCTAACATACGCAAATAAGAGCGAGAAGAGAGCAAAAGGAACGGACGTGAAGCTAACAATGATCAAGAAGTGATCCTGAACTCCTACTTACGTCAAACATAACACAGAAACCGTGTTCACTTCCCGGACTCCGCCGAAAAGAGACCATCACGGCTACACACACGGTTGATGCGTTTTAATTCGGATCTGGTGTCGAGTTATCTACAACCGGACATTAACAAATTCCCATCTGCCTATAACCGCAGGCACGGCTTTCGAAAGATTATACCCTGCAGGGGTGTCCCAACTTAGCCCATGACAAGCTCTCGCGATCAACGAAGGAATAGACCTTCTCCCAGGAAGACCCAATCAGACTCGGAATCCCGGTTTACAAGACATTTCGACAATGGTAAAACAAGACCAGCAAAGCCGCCCGATGCGCCGACAATCCCGATAGGAGCTGCACATATCTCGTTCTCAGGGCAACACCGGATGAGACATCCTACGAGTAAAACCAGCCCTCGAGTTGCCCCGAGGTGGCCCCGCAGTCTACACGGTTCGGACCAACACTTAGACAAGCACTGGCCCGGGGGGGGGGGGCTAAAATAAAGATGACCCTCGGGTTGGCCGACCCAAGGGAAAGGATAGGTGGTGGTGAGGCAAATGGTAAAACCAAGGTTGGGCCTTGCTGGAGGAGTTTTATTCAAAGCGAACTGTCAAGGGGGTCCCATAAATCACCCGACCGCGTAAGGAACGCAAAATCCGGGAACATAACACCGGCATGACGGAAACTAGGGCAGCAAGAGTGGAACAAAACACTAGGCAAAAGGCAGAGTCTTCCACCCTTTACCAAGTATATAGATGCATTAATAATATAAGAGATATTGTGATATCCCAACCAAAATCCTGTCCACCATGGAGAAATCTTCAACTTCACCTGCAACTAGCAATGCTATAAGAGGGGCTGAGCAAAAGCGGTAACATAGCCAAACAGTGGTTTGCATAGGAAAGGTGTCAAAGGTTAGAGGTTCATGGCAATATGGGATGGCTTGATAAACAGGTAATAGGTAGCGCAGCATAGCAAAAGAACGAAACAACTAGCATAGCAATGATAGTAGTGAGATCCAGGGTAGCGGTCATCTTGCCTGAAATCCCGCAAGGAAGAAGAACGAGTCCATGAAGAAGATGAAGCCACGAAGACGAACCAAGCGTAGACGAACGAATCCTCACGATCGCAACGAAACAGGAACTATCGAAAAGAAGCACACAACAAGGTAAGCACACCACACATGAACAAGGCATGATGCACAACAAGCATGACGCATGACAAAGCTACATGAAGCTACTCATGGCAACAGATGATGCAAACAAGATCAACACATCAAGGCAAGTTTAAATGAGGCCGGGAACAACATATAATAATTCTGGTAAGTCCTCGTATGCAAATTTAGAAATTGGTCCAGATCTGAATAAACATTATGTTAAAGTAGTTAAACATCAAGTTAAGATTCACAACGATGATCTACACGAGATTCTAGTCAAGTTACATATAAAGTTCATTTAGTTCGGAGCTACGGCCTAGAAGATATGAGCAAAACAAGTTAAACATGGCATTGATGCAAAATGCATACAAACAACAAGCAAACACCTCAAAACAAGGATGCAACATGATAATATGAAGCTACATGCAAAACTAAACAAGTTTCATATATGGCACACTCAAAATGGAGCAACGGTTCAACACATGCACTCTATACAAGTTTAAAGGACAAGCTGTCCAAAACAGCAACTAGGCATATTGCAAGCATCAAAACAATATGCTAAAGGACCCCAACATGATAACAAAAGGCATGGGCATGATGTACAGGTAAAGCATTACAAAACATGAACACTGAGCTATCTCCAGAAATCACTAGAACATGCTCAAACACACATGGTAAGATTGCAAGTAACAACAATTCAGACTTTGCAGAAAATAACATCACGATGCAATGTTTAGAGCTATCAAACAACATGTTACAGGAACTTATCATGGCAAACAAAGGCATGGCATGAATCTACTAAATGCATAGATCAAAAGTCCCTTACTGACCATAAGCCAAAAAGGATCAGAAAATATGATGGCACCCATGTAAACATAGCAAGTTATTATACAGATTCATGCATGGCAGGAACATAATTATGAAGGCATGTTTATGAGCTTGTGCAACTCACTACAAAGCAATACATGGCATGGCAAGGCAACCAACAGTAATAAGACATATTTGAGAAGCTAGGAATGGCAAGAGCAAGGTCATAGGGTGCATGGATCACTAGCAAAACACATGGGAACAAGTGAACTTAATGTTAACAGGCTGACAGCAATATTATCAAGCAACTTTGGAGCAAGAAAACAACATGTTACAGCAACCTATAAATGCTACCAGGGACATGGATGGATAGAGGATGACATGTAGATCAAAACATGTTTATAGAACATCTCCAGATTATGCATAGAATGACTAGTAGCAACATGTTTATATAGCATCACGAAATAACAGATTCAGCCTAGCAAAACAACAACAACGGGAACACTACTTAACAAGCTAGATTCACTCACCACAAGTCATTTCATGACAATATAAGCATAACATCATCAAGAAGACATGTTTGTGTAACAAACCAAGTCAAGAGCAAGTCCATAGCATGCAAGGATCAACTATAGCAAGCTTGGCCAAATTGAATAACATGTAAACAATCTGCCAGGAAACATTTTGAAGCAAAAGTAGAGCACGAAAATGACATGCTAGACTACTCCATAATTGCAACCAAGGGATGAATGGATAGACAATAATCACATGTTCAAAACACCCTTACTGAAGTATTTCTAAATATGCATGGATCTCTCTGTAGCAACAAGTTTACATGGCATCAAAATAACAGCAAAACGGGGACAAACAACAACATTACGATGCCTAGTTTGCATGCTTGTGCTAGTCACCACATTGATCACAAAAATACATGGCATACACCTTTGTAATGATGGCATGGCCTAGTTCAAAACACATGAAGACATCAACGTCATAGGATGCACATATCATTCATGGCAAAAATGACAAAAGAGCTCGTTCTGATAACAGACAACAGAAAACATTATGAAGCACTCTTACAACAATTATTCAGGCATCTAGATGACCTCAAATGAATATTATGCAATATAATGAAATGATGTACTCATCAAGGCGAACAATTTGACATATTACACGCACGAAACGGAGCTACGGAAGTAGAAATACGGCATGACGAACATGCCATGAAAATATTAGCAGATTCGGGTACTTAGACGATTTTGTACCTAGCGAGAAACGGGATCCAAATCGGGGAAGCTCTGTTCCTCATACAGGATGACTCCAACGCAAGCCAACGGCGACCGTGCGGCGGCGTGGGGCTCCGATAGACGTCGGGGAGGCCGGGGATGGGTGGATCCGGGCATGGGGAATCCATTCCCTGCGGCGAGGCGGCTTGGGGCGGCGCAGACGCGGAGATCGGGGCGGCCATGGTTTTCCTGCAAGGTCCCAGAGAGAGAGAGCTCGAAGGTGAGAGGGAGAGAGAGGTAACAAAAGAGAGAGAGCAGCACAGGAGGAGGGCACGAGGGGCCGGCCTGCTGGTGGAGATGGCCGCTGCTCCAGCGAGCAGCTCCGGCGAGGACGCCGGCGGGGCCTGGTGCAGGAGCCAAGGCGCAGGGCGGCGCTCAGGCACGGGAGGTGCGGTGACGGGAGGCTCGCGGGGGCGCGGGCGGCGGCGAGCGGGCCCGGTTCGGCCCGGTTCGGCCCCGGGCGGCGGCGGCGATGTGGGCGCGGGCGGCGGTGACGTGGCACGACGCGAGTGGTGGGGAGCGGCGGCGGGATGATGTGGCAGCTCGGGATTGGCCCGGGCGACGTGGCTGCGGGCGGTGGACACGTCCGGTGGCGGCGCGGACGTGTCCGGCGGCGCGAGGAAGAGGAGGCTAGGGTTTGATGTGCATTTTTGGACGGGGAGGGACACATATTTATAGGTAGAGGGAGCTAGGAGAGTCCAAATGGGGAGCGGTTTTCGGCCACGCGATCGTGATCGAACGACCGAGAGGATGGAAGAGACTTAGATGGGTTTTGGGCCACTTTGAAAGGGGTGTTGGGCTGCAAGACCAAAGAGGCTTTTGCGGTTACCCGGTTAACCGTTGGAGTACCAAACGACCTCCAAATGGCACGAAACTTGACAGGCGGTCTACCGGTGCTATACCAAGGCCGCTTGGCAAACCTCGGGCCATTCCGAGAAAGTTTAACACCCGCACAAGAGAAGAGGCAAAAAGGGAACACCGGAGGGCATAGGAGTGCCGGATTGCAAAACGGACAACGGGGAAAAGGCTCGGATGCATGAGACGAACACGTATGCAAAATGAGATGCACATGATGACATGATAAAATGCAACACACAAGTAAACAACATGGCAACCACATGGCAACGACGGCGAATAACTGGCAGACACCTGGCGCATCGGATCCGGGGCGTTACAAATCCCTTGCTTAACCATCTCATCATCATCGCCGTGGATGAAGGCCGAAGATGGCACATCATCGCTCTCCTCCATGACCGAAGGGAAAATCCCATGCTTGATCATCTCGTCATCGTCATCGTGGATGAAGGCCGAAGATGGCACATCATCACTCTAGCCTCCTAAGATGGAAGCATCATCCTTGCTCGCCACCTTGTCGCTCGCCTCCAAAGCTTGGTCCTTGAGGGTCTCCGTAGTTGTACTCATCGCCGCACCGTCTTGAAAAAGAGTCGAAGTAGACTCGGCACCATCAATGCCACAAAGAGGGATGGCGGTGAAGTCGAAGTTGGGAGCATCATCTTGGAGCTCGTCAGGCTTGGACATCTTGGTGGTACTATCCTCATGCTCGTTCTCATGGAGCTTGGTCATCGCAAAGTGAACTTGGGGTGGAGAAGCCTTGGCCTTCAAGAGTTCTTGTTCCACCTTGAGAGAACCAATGTAGTTGTCGTTGAGGGACTTGTAGTTCTCGAGGAAGATAGTCTTGGAGATGTTGTTGTTCAATCCCATCATGAAGTGGAACTTCATCGAAATGGGGTCGTCCACGCCGGCTCGTCGCAAGGCAATCTTCATCTCCTTGAAGTACTTGTCGATGGACTTGGATCCTTGGATGGTGTTATCCAATTGGCGTAAAAGTTGTTCCGTGTAAGTTGGAGGCACAAACTCTTGCCGCATTGCTCTCTTCATCTTGGGCCAACTCATGTCGTAGCTCTTCGAAAGTGTGTGAAGCCACCAGGTCGAGGCGTAGTCGTGGAAGTTTCTTGAGGCGCACTTCACTTGATCTTCGGAAGGAACTTGATGTAGCTTGAGGTAGTCGTCCATTAGGCGCTCCCACTCGAGATACTCCTCGGGTTCTAGAGTCCCATAGAAATGAATCTCGTGGTCGGTGTCGAGGTTGTAGTAGCTCGTGGAAGTCGCGGACTTGAGCTTGGGGAGCTTCTCTTGAGCGTAGTCTTGAGGTGCTTGTCGGCGAAGATGCCGTATGTCTGTAGGCGAAGATGCCTTGAAATCGTTTGGCGAAGATGCCAAGGGAAATGGTGAAGTCGTCGAGAGGTTGTTGGTGTTGAGCTCTTGACCTTCACGCTCTTGTTGGTGATGGTGTCAATGCCGATGTGATCTTGCCGGAGATGGTAGCTCGGAAAGATGTGCTCTTGCGCGTCTTCTCGAAGATGAGGAAGATCGCTTGTAGGACTTGATGAGGGCCTTGATCTCCTCCATTTGAGCTTGCATCTTGGCGTCGATAGAGTTTTTCGTGGCATCAAACTCGTCGTTGTTGTTGTAGATCGAAGGTAAAATGCCTTGCCTATCCATCACAAGACTCGAGTAGAGGTGAGTAGGAAATGAGATAAACAATACCAAGTTACCTTTTCCCAAAGTTGAGGATGTATCCCGTTTCATTCAATGTGAGATGAAAGAATAGTGGAATTGGTACCGGACTTGTTCACTCACACCTATCAAGTAAAGCTTATGGTGTAGCTCGGTGAGGATAGTGGCACAAATATTTGATGCAAAATGTTAGCAAGAGTCAATAATGTTGAAAGAGATTCACAAATTTGCAAGTGAAACAAGTAGACCAATAGCAAAGAATGGCACACGGAAACACACACAGAGATAGATAAATAGGGTCGTGCAACCAAGGAATGATCACAAAATGTGGAGTCCATGGAAAACGCTCGTGTTGCACAACTCAAGAGATACGCTAGCATGATTGCTCAATAGACGGATACGACACTTGTGCACAACCTATAAGATGCAAAATGGATAAACTTTCTATCCCAAGTATGCTATGTATGTATGTTCCAGTGCTTTAGCACAAGATGATCCAAGATGATTGAGTATGATAGCATATGATATATTGTGATGCTATGGCTATTGCTTACAAGCCCTTTGTTCACTCTCTTTCTTTGCTTAAAAGCTTATTCTTTTTTTGTATGGCCAATTTGCCAAACCAAGATAGCAATTGTATATATGCGGGAACAATCTTGTGACACAAGATATGATATGATGATACCAAATGATATGGTATGTATGCAATGGAAGGTGTAGATCACTAATGTGCACAAGTAACGTTACCGTCAATACTCAAATGGCTAGTCTCGATAGGCAAGTGACGCAAAATGGGCTAGGGGTTATCAACGCAATTGCGAGGAGAATATACAATGGTGTCGTCAAGGTTACAGTCCTTGGCAATGATGAGAGGTGGTTTTGCCGATGTTGACCCGTTCCTCGATAGTCGAAACACCCTAGGAAACGGAAAAACCACAACTCAAAATCTCAAGGACAAAAGTCAATAGTGGTAGCGGAAAAGCGGTGGTGGTTATGCACTTGGCAATGCGGAAGTGGAATGATGGGTTATGCATGTCGAAGTTGAAGTTGTCGTCCCTAAGTAGCCGAAACACCTTAGGAGACACAAGCCACAACTCAAACAAGCTCAAACAAAATTGGGTAAGTTGGGTTGGCGAAATGTATGGTGGGCAAGGTTATGCGGAAGTGGAGGTGGTGGTTGATGAAGAAGCAACCGTCCCTAAGTAGACGAAACACCTTAGGAGACTCTAATCACTACTCAAGCAACCACTAATGCTATGGCAAGCAAAAAGGGTTAGGTTGCGGAAGTTGGTGGGGGTGTAGCGGATGATGTGGTGGAAGCCCTAGGCAAAGATGCCAAAATTGCCAAAATTTTATGAAGTCAAATGATGTAGGTGGTATTTTTGTGGGATGGGGGAAGTCAATATCTTCAAAATGAGCTAAAGAACGTCAAAATCGGAGTTCAGATGAATTAGTTATGGCTGAAACAAGAATCACCCGAAGTCAATATCTACACGTAGCGAACGTCTGGAAATGGACGGATGTCCTGTCGCCGGACGTCCAGTCGGGTCGGAAATCCGCTAATTTCGTTCTGTAATGGGATGCCAGACATCCGGTAAGTAGCGGATGTCCGGTGGTTCCTGGGGCTCCGGACGTCCAGTAAAGTGACGGTCGTCCGGTGGGTCGGGGTCAACGCGGGATTTGAGCTCCGGGATGCGATTTTGGGCGGAATTTGGGGATTTTGCGGTCAAAATTGATGAGATTTCATGGATGAAAATTGGGAAACTTGGGCAAATGCTAGATCCACTCGAAACCAAGCAAATCCATGGATCAAAATCAACAAAACTTCATCAAACAAACAAATCACAAAAACAATTTGGGGCTATTTTTGGTGGAGATTTTCGAAATTTAGGACTAAATCAAACAAAAGAAGGCTAGAAAACGGTGGGAGGGTCTCCAAATACGTGATCAACATGGAACATGATACTATATGATATGGGGCTAACCCGGTGTAGGCCGATCTTTCACGATTGGAGTGGGATCCCTCGAAGAACACGAAGAACACGGGGAAGAACACAGAGAAATCACAAGGGGAAACACTCAAGAGCAAGTCCAATCAAGAAAAAGTCCAATCACACATCCACTAGACAATCAAACACACAAGATCACAAGGTACATGAACAACAAAGGGAAAGATACAAGGTAAAGTTCATCTCCATGAGGAGGTCTTGAAGGGGTCCGCCCGTGAGGGGGTCTTGATGATATATCCCGCATGATCTTCTCACATGAAGGTCTTGAACTCCATGGGAGTTGTGGTCTCTATCTCTCAAGAGGAAAAGGTAGGAGCAAAGCTCACATACAAATGATCTATCACTTTGCTAACCCTAGCTAGGAGGAGGGGGAGGTCTATTTATAGTCTTAGTGCAAAAGAGGGGGCGAAGTGAAGAGGTACATGGGCTTTGGCCCGAAACTATGCGTAGATAGGGACCGGTCGTCCGGTGGGTAGCGGACGTCCGGTGTCTCAGGAGCGACCGGTCGTCCGCTAGTCGTCGGACGTCCGTTGGATCTGTTCTGTGAAGGGACACCGGTCGTCCGGTATCTTCGGACTTCTGTTAATATTATCGGTCGTCTGGTGGGGGCCGGACGTCCGCTCACTGGGAGGTACTGTAGCTGGCGTTAGCTAGGCTTCAGGCGTCGGTCGTCCAGTGGGGACCGGACGTCCGCTCGCTGTAGCTTCTTTGGCAGCTCTTATTCTTGCGTCTTTGTTTCCACGCTTCCCTCGCGGATGGTGTGGGCGTTCCTTGGCGCTTGCACTCCTCCTCGTCGTCCGTGAAGCTCCGGCGATACCTATGCATGCACACGAGTGGAGTGTCAAGTAGTATACCATCCTCGAAGGGGTCAAGTGAACACGTGTAAAGGAGAAGATTCACCTTTATGTATGAGAAGTAGAGGTCGCACGTGTCACTTGCCAAACAGACTCTTGACACGGGGATTCCAATAGGATGCTCCGCATCAGATAACCACCATGATCTCATGAGCAAAGGGTGTTACCTCGATATCCGAACCCCTGACGATGTCTGCATTGTGTTTGGCGGGTGGGGGTGTGAACAGGTCCGTATTGCCTTCTCCGCTCTCACCCTGCCACACTATGGATGGCTTAAAGAGCCTTTCCACAATGGTGTTAGGTGGCACAGGGTCGCGCTTAGTGCCCATACGAGCAAGGATGTCGGCTGCCTGATTACTCTCTTGAGCGACGTGATGAAATTTCAGTCCTTCGAACCGGGTTGATATTTTTAATATGGCGTTTCGATGTGCCGTCATTTTTGGGTCCTTTGCATCGAACTCTCCGTTGACCTAGGAAATTGCAAGGTTGGAATCACCGCTCACCTCCAAGCGTTGTATACCCATGGAGACAGCCATGCGCAGACCATGTAGCAGCGCCTCGTATTCGACTGCATTGTTGGAGTCCGTATACATAATTTGTAGTACTGTAACGCCACACCCGCCGGTGGTCGTTACTCCTGGCGGGATCTAGACTGGCCCCACAGATCAATACTAGTCTTTTCTGCGCACTTTGTCCTCACTCGTGCACACCCGGGAGCAACTTCCCGGTCGGTCACCCATCCTGAAACTACTCCAAGCTGAGCACGCTTAACTTTGGAGTTCTGTCCGAATGGGATCCCGGAAAAGAAGGAATTCCTTATTGATATGAGTAGTCTATCATCCCTAATAAGCCAGGCTATTACATACACCCCCACTCAGAGGAACCGACATCCTCGTCGGGCCACAGGAACGTTCCCTCTTGGTACAACCGTCTGTGCATCCAGTCTGGTACATGTGCCATGCCATGTGCCACGACGGGTCACAAACGTCATGAACAACATGACCGAGCACCTGTCCGCAACCATCGGTGTAACCGCGAGGGTCGGCTCTGATACCAACTTGTAACGCCCTGGACACACCCGCCGGTGGTCGTTACTCCTGGTGGGATCTAGACTGGCCCCACAGATCAATACTAGTCTTTTCTGCGCACTTTGTCCTCACTCGTGCGCACCCGGGAGCAACTTCCCGGTCGGTCACCCATCCTGAAACTACTCCAAGCTGAGCACGCTTAACTTTGGAGTTCTGTCCGAATGGGATCCCGGAAAAGAAGGAATTCCTTATTGATATGAGTAGTCTATCATCCCTAATAAGCCAGGCTATTACAAGTACATAGCGGACTGTGTCTCCAGTAGGGATGTTAGGATGACGCCAGCCCCCAGTCCGACCAGCATTTTAGAGCCGTCGAAGTACATAATCCAATTGGAGTATGAGCTATACTCTTTAGGGAGTTCGACTTCCGTCCATTCAGCGACAAAGTCGGCCAATACCTGGGATTTAATAGCCCGGCGTGGCTTGTATATGATTTCGAACGGTAAAAGCTTGATGGCCCATTTGGCTATGCGACCAGTGGCGTCCCTGTTATTGATAATTTCAATGAGTGGTACTTCAGATGCCACTGTGATCGAACACTCTTGAAAGTAGTGTCGCAGTTTACAGGATGCCATGAAGACTGTGTAGGCTATCTTTTGGTAGTGGGGGTATCGGGATTTGCAACGTGTGAGGACCTCTGATACATAATAAACTAGTTTTTGGGTGGGGAATTTATTTCCCTCTTCCCCTCGTTCGATGACTAACACAACACTAACCACTTGGTTAGTTGCCGAAATATATAATAACATGGGCTCTCCAACACCCGGTGCCGCTAGGATTGGGTTGCTTACAAGGAGGGTTTTAATTTCTTCCAGTCCGGCTGTGGCAGCGTTCGTCCATTTGAAGTTGTATGTGCATCGCAATAGCTTGTAGAGTGGTAGCGCCTTTTCTCCCAATTTGGAGATAAAGCGGCTTAAGGCCGCGACGCAACCAGCTAGCTTCTGGACTTACTTTAGGTCTGTTGGTATGGCCAATTGTGACAACGCTCGGATCTTAGCTGGGTTTGCTTCAATTCCTCTATGGGAAACAATGAACCCGAGCAATTTTTCGGCCGGAACTCTAAAGACACATTTTTTCTGGATTAAGCCGCATGTCGTATGTTTGGAGGTTGTCGAAGGTGAGTCGAAGATCGTCCACCAGTGTCTCGACGTGTTTTGTCTTGATGACCACGTCGTCCATGTATGCTTCGACTGCTTTGCCTATTTGCTTTTCCACGCAGGTCTGGATCATGCGCTGGTAGGTAGCCCCAACGTTTTTGAGTCCGAAGGGCATAGTGTTGAAGCAAAAGGGACCATAAGGGGTGATGAACGCGGTTGCAGCCTGGTCTGATTCCTTCATCTTAATCTGATGGTATCCGGAATAGGCGTCGTGGAAACACAAAGAGTCGTGCCATGCTGTTGCGTCAATAACTTGGTCGATGCGAGGCAATGGGAAGGGATAGGGCAAGCCTTGTTGAGGTCCTTGAAGTCGACACACAGGCGCCAAGATTTTTCCTTCTTTGGTACCATAACCAAGTTGCCTAACCAATCCGGATGTTTAATTTCCCTAATAAACCAAGCCTCTAACAACTTGGCTAGCTCTTCTCTCATGCCTTGATGCTTGGGTTCGGAGAATCGCCGTATTGTCTGCTTCACGGGTTTGAATCCCTTGATTACATTAAGACTATGTTCGGCCCGTCTTCGTGGGATGCCGGGGATGCCTGAAGGGTGCGATGCAAATATATCCCAATTCTCTCACAGGAATGTGCGTACGGCGGTGTCCACTACCGGATCTAGCTATGCTCCGATAGATGCTGTTTTGTTAGGGCCCGTCGGGTGCACTTGGAATTTGACTATTTCCTCGGCTGGCTTGAAAGAGGTGGATTTGGATCTCTTATCGAGGATCACATCTTCCCTATCCATCATGGACTGTAGGGTGGTTAATTGCTCCGCCGCTAGGGCTCCGAATAGTGCCTCAAGGGCCAAGGACGCAGTTTTGTTTTCGGCACGAAGGGCTTTGTCCGGGTAGCTCAAAATTGTGATAATTCCATTAGGTCTAGGCATTTTGAGTTTCATATACCCGTAATGGGGTATAGCTTGAAAGCATCCCGGCAGAGGATGGCGTGATACCCACTATTGAAGGGGACCACATGAAAGAGCAACTCTTCGGATCTATAGTTCTCAGGCGTGCCAAACACCACATCCAGTTTAATTTTTCCCGAGCAGTGTGCTTCTCGACTGGGGATAATACCTCGAAAGGTGGTATTGGTTTGCTTGATGCGTGATCTATCCATCTGCATTTTGTCGAGCGTGTCCTCATAGATGAGGTTAAGTCCTCCGCTGCCGTCCATGAGCACTTTAGTAAGCCAAAAACCATCAACGATGGGGTTCAGTACTAAGGCGGCGGGTGCTCGGACTGACCAATCCTTTGGTTCGTCTTCGGATGTAAAGGTTATTTCCGCGTCGTTCCATGGGCTCAGTGCGGTAACTTGGTGGACTTCAGCGAGGTCGTGAAGCGCCCGTTTGCGCTAATTGTTCTAACAGAAGGTCTCGAAGACTGTTAGGACGTTGAAGTTGCCCCTCTCTGGATAGTATTTCTTTGGAGTTGTGGTGAGGATGGCCTCTCCACTTTTTGCTACTTACCAGAGTACCCAACATGCTCGGAGGCCATGGGTTGGGATTGTGCGCGGAGTGGCGTAAATCGGGCAGGGCTTGTCCAGCAGTTCGTCAAGAACAAACCTGTGTCTCGTGAAGGGCTTATTTTTCCTGCCCATAGACTGGTGGTCAGGTGACCCGCCAAGATGTATCCGTTTGGCCCGGGCCGCACACTACTTCAAGGCAGCGGGCTCCAGTTGAGTTTTCTGGGCCCTCCATGTGCTTTCCATCACACAGTACTTTTGTACTAATTGTGATAATTCCGTGAAACTCTGTATGTGGTGATGGTCGAGCACATTCAATATTCCCTCATCGGTGTAGTTACGGTGAAAAACCAAAACTACGTCGTCGTCCGAGTAGTCTTTGATCCTGTTTTTAACAAGCTGGTATCTGGCCCAAAAGTGGTGGACTGTATCCTGAGGCTGCTGCTGCACATACATTAGGTCATATATATCTGGAGGACCCGAGTTGCTTGGAGAATATAGGTTGTGGTGGGTGGGTGGATTAAATTTTGGATCCTATCCCACATCTGTGTTCGGAGCTAGAAAGGTTTCCGAGGCAACCGGTTGGGGTCCGGTTAGGCACAAGGGCTCCAACAATCCTATGCTGGAACCAGAGTCCAGAGGGCGTAAGGTCCCGTCCAAAGGGGAAGTATCCAGCTCAGGTGATTCGGAGACCCGAACATACTTGGTTTTCAATATGGGGAGGAAAGTGTCTTTGGCCGGTTCCTTAACGACCGATACGAGGTGGGTGATCGACGAGCGATTAATTTCCCTCTGGTCGGGCTTGAGCCCGATCCGATCATAGTCCGTTGTGACCCCCAGGGCGGCGATGCAGTCCAACAATTCATTTAAAGATGAAACCTCCGCTGGATCCAACTTTTCGTAGTACTTAGGGCTGATGCGAAGACGGTGTCCAGTGGCCATAGGGGGCAGTTACGGGCTCGACAATCGCGCAAGCCCTTATGGTGAAGCCGCCAAACTGGAGGGTCTGCCCAGAAGGCAGGCACCCTCCAGAAGTGATATTGTTGTTGATGACTAGGCGAGCCATAGATCGCTTTTTGGAGACAGCACGGTAGATCTCTCAATGAAAGCACCAATGTCAGAGTCAAAACCGGCAGATCTCAGGTAGGGGGGCCAAGCTGTGCGTCTAAGGGTCGATGGTAATAGGAGACCAGGGGACACATTGTTTACCTAGGATCGGGTCCTCTCAAGGGAGGTAAAACCCTACTCCTGCTTGATTGTATTCGACGAGTATGAAGATTACAAGAGTTGATCTACCTCAAGATCATAATGGCCAAACCCTAGATGTCTAGCCTATGAGTATTCCAATGATGGTAAATCAGATAGCCTCTATGGACTAATCCCTCCATTTTATATACACACCAGAGGGCCTAGGGTTTAGAAGCTTTCGGACTCTAATCTTGCCATCTACGCATTGAGAAGTCCCATCCGGACACATAGGATAATCTTAAGCTTGATCTTGTACGGCCCATCCAACCCGGCCCATACTCCTGGGCTGCACCTGAGGACCCCCGAATCCAGGACTCCTTCACCCGGCACGCCCTGATGGGTTGTGGGGCCCACAAAGTTATTTTCCATCGCCTCTTAGCTCTATGAATACCCAAATATTCCAAAAACCCTAGGGGAGTCGAGAAACACAATTCCAGTCGCTGCAAGTTCCAGAACCAAGAGATCCAATCTAGAGCTCTATTCCGGCACTCTGCCGGAGGGGAACACGATCATGGAGGGGTTCATCATCCTCATTGGTGCTATGATACGTTTCCAACGTATCTATAATTTTTTATTGTTCCATGTTGTTATATTATCATTCTTGGATGTTTTACAATCATTTTGTAGCAACTTTATATCATTTTTTGGGACTAACCTATTGACATAGTGCCCAGTGCCACTTGTTTTTTTACTTCGTAGAAAATCAATACCAAACAGAGTCAAAACACAGGGAAACTTTTTGGAGATTTTTTTTGGACCAGAAGACACAATATGGGCTAAAGAAGTACGAGAGGGGTGCCCCGAGGGGGGCACAACCCACCAGGGCACGCCTAGGCCCCCAGGCGTGCCCTGGTGGGTTGTTCCCACCTCGGTGGACTCCCGCACTGCCTCTTTGCTCTATAAATACCTCGATAATCAAAAAACCCTAGGGGAGTCAACGAAACACAATTCCAGCCGCCGCAAGTTCTTGAACCACCAAATCCAATCTAGACACCATCACAGAGGGGTCCATCATCCTCATTGGTGCCTCTGGGATGATGCGTGAGTAGTTCATTGTAGACCTTCAGGTCCGTAGTTAGTAGCTAGATGGCTTCCTATCTCTCTCTTTCGATTCTTAATACAATGGTCTCTTGGAGATCTTTTTGATGTAACTCTTTTTGCAGCGTGTTTGTTGGGATCCGATGAACTTTGAGTTTATGATCAGATCTATTTATCCATGGAAGTTATTTGAGTTTCTTTGATCTCTTGTATGCATGCTTACTCATAGCCTCACATTTCTTCGTCGAATCTTTGGTTTAGTTAGGCCGAGTAGATCGATTTTTCTTGCCACGGGAAGAGGTGCTTTGTGATGGGTTTGGTCGTGCGGTGTTCTTTCCCGGTGACAGAAGGGGCAGCAAGACACGTATTGATAATTGCTATTAAGGATAACAAGATGGGGGTATATTCCTACATGAGTTGATCTTGTCTACATCATGTCATCATTCTTATTGCATTACTCCGTTTCTCCATGAACTTAATACACTAGATGCATGCTGGATAGCGGTCGATGTGTGGAGTAATAGTAGTAGATGCAGGCAGGAGTCGATCTACTAATCTTGGACGTGATGCCTATATAATGATCATTGCCTGGATATCGTCATAATTATTTGAAGTTCTATCAATTTCCCAATAGTAATTTGATTACCCACCGTATGCTATTTTCTCGAGGGAAGCCACTAGGGAAATCTACGGCCCCCGGGTCTATTTTCTCATCATATATTTTCAGATCAATATTGCTATTTGCCTTTTTATTTGCATCTTTTATTTTCAGATCTATATTACCAAAAACCCAAAAATACCTCGCTGAATTTTATTTTCATTTACTTTATTTGCATCTACCAATCTATCACTTTACCAATCTTTTACCCGCGAGGGATTGACAACCCCTCTTTCGCGTCGGGTTGCAAGTATTTGTTCTTTGTGTGCAGGTACTATTTACATAGTGTTGCTTGGTTCTCCTACTGGTTCGATAACCTTGGTTTCACAACTGAGGGATCTACCTACCTTAGTTGTACTACATCACCCCTTACACTTTGGGGAAAATACTGACGTGGTTCCAAGACATCAAAAGGAGGGTCATGCTCCTCCGATGATGCGTGAGTAGTTCACCATAGACCTACGAGTCCGTAGGCAGTAGCTAGATGGCTTCTTCTCTCTTTTTGATTCTCAATAAAATGTTCCCCTTGTTGTTCTTGGAGATCTATTTGATGTAATGACTTTTTGCGGTGTGTTTGTTGGGATCCGTTGAATTGCGAGTTTATGATCAGATCTATATCCATGAATATTTTTGAATCTTCTTTGATCTCTTATATGCATGATTATTTATAGCCTCATATTTCTTCTCCAAAACTTTGGTTTGATTTGGCCAACTAGATTTATTTTTCTTGCAATGGGAAGATGTGCTTTGTGATGGGTTCGATCTTGCGGTGACCTCACCCAGTGACAGAAGGGGTAGCAAGGCACGTATGTATCGTTGCTATTAAGGATAAAAAGATGGGGTCTATTCCTACATGAATAGATCTTGTCTACATCATGTCATCGTTCTTATTGCATTACTCCATTTCTCCATGAACTTAATACACTAGATGCATGCTGGATAGCGGTCGATGTGTGGAGTAATAGTACTAGATGCAGGCAGGAGTCGGTCTACTAATTTTGGACGTGATGCCTATATTCATGATCATTGCCTTGGATATTGTCATCATTATTTGTTCTTCTATCAATTGCCCAACAATAATTTGTTTATCCACCATATGTTATTTTCTCGAGAGAAGCCACTAGTGAAATCTACAGGCCCCGGATCTATCTTTTATCATATTGTTTTCAGATCTATTATTTCAAAAACCCAAAATATCTTGGTGCAATTTTTCTTTACTTATTGTATTCCGTGTTTTATTTAGATCTATTTACCCAATCTCATACAATTTAATCTATGTTTTTACTGAGGAGGGATTGACAACCCCTCTTACGCGTTAGGTTGCAAGTATTTGTTCTTTGTGTACATGTACCGTTTACATAGTGTTGCTTGGTTCTCCTACTAGATTGATAACCTTGCTTTCATAACTAAGGGAAATACTTACCATAGCTATGCTACATCATCGCATCCAGAGGGACATTGCGACGATCATCATGAAAGAAGTCGTCGAAGAAAAGGGTATGTTCCACCACGGCCCTATATCGTGAGCTGACGTCCGAACTCGCATAGGCATGCAATGTCAGGACCTCATGCCGTTCAAGAAGCTAGTGTGCATCCTCGATGATTTGGAAGGATGGAACTTCTAGTGATTTATGATGCCGATGATGATGATATGTGTCGGTTGAACTTGTATAGTTTCTGTAGCGATGAAACTTTGTGATGTCCATGGTCCGTGCCGAACATGCGTAACGCTACTTTGTTAGTTTGGCTACAATGACATGCGTACCTCTAGTTAATTAGTTTTTGTACGATGAAACTGCGTTGATTATTTATATGTTTACTATATGTTGCATCTAGTTGCTAACCCTTTCTTTTTCGTGTTGCTCAAGTATATTTTGTTGCATATGATTGTACATTCTCTTGATGAAGATGCATCTCTAACAGGTACCTAGATTTTTGATGGCAAAGAAGCAGTGCTATGTCGTGTACAAAGGGAAGGTTCCAAGAGTGTACGACGAGTGGCCTGAGTGTCAGGAGCAAGTGGAGGGGGTCTCGGGCGTCAACCATAAAGGCTTCAAAAGTAGACAAGAAGCAGAAACTAGTCACTTGAGGTTCACTCTAGCGCAAGAGAGGACTCATAACCTCCGCCTCATGTACTGCATAGTTCCGCTCTCACTCATAGTGATAGCTCTTCTTGTGTATATCATAGTTTAGATGGATGATGATGTAGTTGCAAGTGTTCGAGACTTGTATCGCTATTTTCAAGATGATGATGAGAGACCACTTTATGTTGGATGATGATTATGATGATGACATGATTTGATGAGACTATTTGTATGTATATGCTATGCTTACATTTGTATGTGTATGATGATGACATTTGTATGTGCTAAATATTATTGTATAAAGCCTATTCAAATACAAAACAAATATGCAGAAAAAAAATCAGAAACTAATAAAACTAGGAGTAGTGAGGGGAGAAAAGTTAGCAGCAGCACGCCTTTACCAGTAGCGCATCTTAATTCAAAGCGCCGCAGCTATTAGCAGTAGCGCATTGCTGTAAAGCTTGCTACTTCTATGCATGTATACCAATAGTGCGGGCAGACATGGGCTACTGCTACAGTTTAGCTGTAGCGCTGTATCAGTAGCGCGGGAGCCTGCGCTATTGATACACCTAATACCTGCGCTACTGCTAGGCTTTTCCCTAGTAGTGACACCGCTGCATAGAGGGGGAGAGAGATGGTGATGACGGAGGCGAAGTTGTTGGTGTAAATCTCCGTCGCGGTGATGGCCCCGGCAGCATTCCGGCGCCACCGGGAGAGAGGGGGAGAGAGCCCCCCTCCTTCTTCTTCTTCCTTGACCTTCCCCCTAGATGGGAGAAGGGTTTCCCCTCTAGTCCATGGCCTCCATGGCGGCGGAGGGGCGAGAGCCCCTCCGATATTGGATCTCTCTCTCTGTTTCCTTCTGTTTCTGTGCTCCCATATTCTGGCCTTTCACCGTTTCTTAAATTCTCAGAGAACCGTAACTCCGATTGGGCTGAAATTTTAACACAATTTTTAAATGGATATTAGCTTTCTTGCGGCCGAAGAAGGGCACCAACCGCCTTACGGGGTGGCCACAAGGGTCCAGGGCGCGCCCTACCCCCTGGGGCGTGCCCCATGCCTTGTCGCGGCCTCGGGCATCATCTCGTGTTGATTCCAATTCCCAAAAATCACATATATTCCAAAAAAATATTTGTAAGTTTTTATAGCGTTTGGACTTTGTTTGGTTGGATTTTCTGCAAAACAAAAAATATGCAACAAATAGGAACTGACACTGGGCACTGGATCATTATGTTAGTCCCAAAAATAGTATTAAAAGTTGCCAAAAGTATATGAAAGTTGTAGAATATGGGCATCAAACAATAAAAAATTATAGATACGATGGAGACGTATCAGCATCCCCAAGATTAATTCCTACTCATCCTCGAGTAGGTAAATGATAAAAGGGATAATTGATTTTATGCCCCTAGTTGTGTCCCACTCGACAGGATTGCCCCTAATTTCCAAAAGCCAGTGGTTTTGTCCAACCCACTTTGGTCGTCTTGTGCTTTTGCCCTTTGACCGTTTGACCGTCACTTTGAAAACTTCATAACTAATTCATACTAAATCAGAAAAATGCAAATAAGATACCAAAATGTTCGAAAAAACATCACATGTATGTCAATGTCACTTGCATTCATGACAAAAGTGTTGGTAAGTGCCCATCCGAGTTTTAGCTCTTATCACACCACCATGAACTATAAAATCTTAAAAAGTTCAAAAGTTTTATTTGGTTTTTTCGGTTTTCGGTATAGAGCGCTTTTTCATTTGGTTTTATTCATTTAACGAACGTTTGTTCGTTCGTTCGTTTTTACGTACGCTTTTCACCAGTTAAGTTCAGATAGCGAACGTTCGCGCCATAGAATTTTTTCTTTTTAGTTTATTTTCGGCCAGGGACCTATTCATGAATAGTTTTATCGCGAATTAGCCCCTGATCTTTAAACTAGCATAACTTTTTACTCGTTTATCCAAATTAGATGAAACCAGCGCCTAAATCTTTGTATCGTTCTGTTCTTTCCAGTTAACCAACTTGACATGATTTTGGTACTGGAAAATTTGAGTTTAGTCCAGATTAGTAAACGATCTTATTTCATTCGTATTTTGAGTTTCGTTGCTTCGTTTGAGTTGAATCTTTTTGCAAATTGTAGCTAATCACATGTACCTACTGTTAAGATCTAAATCACATGATAATATTGCTGTTAGGTTTAACTTTTGTTAGTTTAAATCGTTTGCTTGTTTCGTGTTCGATTTGGATCTTTTCTCATTTTTTCCCGTGTTTCGTTTGAGTGATTGCTTATGTATGCTATTGTTTGTCTACGCTAGATTACCCGGAGTGCGAAGCTTGTTACTACGAGTCTCTAGAGTTTGCAGATTGTCAGCAAGGCAAGTTACACTTTGATCATACTCTTTTATACCTAGTTTTTACTATGCATTAGTATTGCCCCTCAAATATTTGCATGAGTAGGAGTGGGAACATGTGGTTTGGTTGTAGTGCTTGAGGTAGGAACCTGGTACCTTTTGATCACCCCGGGAATATACATTATGCTTATTTATTGCTTAGCCATGCTCGTAGATGGGGATTGGATCATGATTCACAAATGGAAGTTTGAGAGTTATTTTAATCATGGATAACATTAAGGTGGCAACTTTAACATACATCTGGGTGGATTGGTTGAGGCACCTGGGGAACCCAGTGTTGTCTATTTTTGGAAATCCCGGAGTACCCATGTGCAGCCACAAGCCATTATGGTCTCTAGCATAGTTGAGTAAGTTGCGTGAGCTCTTGAAGAGGTGGACTAGCAGATGCAGGGGAAAGTAGGTGTACCGGTCCACCTGGAGTAGAGAGTTAATGCTTCAGAAAGGCTTTAAAGCCATTAAGCTAGGCATATAGTGCTCAAGTAATGGATCCATCCGGATCCCAAGGTATATCAAAGCCAATTTTAATTAACAATGACTTGTGATTTAGTAGTGAGCACAAAGTAACATATATCATGCAACAATGAATTCTAACTCTCTTCCTATGCATTGGCATGTCATAAAAGAACAATTCATGCACACAAAGTAAAGGCCGATACATAGCATAAGCAGTTTCTTGTAATTTTATCATATTGGAAACATAGAGAGGCGGAGAATGTAGTTCCTCTCTCATAATAATGGCAAGTAGGAGCAACAAGCACATGTATATTATATCTATCAAAATCATCATGTGTAGTAGTAAACGCAACCCATCAATATAATCCTTAATAAACGCAAACTTCTCCAATATGGTGTAGTTGGGAGAATTCAAAAAGATAATAGGACTATCATGCGTGGGTGCCATAGCAACAATTTCATGTTTCACATAAAGGACTATAGCAAGTTCATCTCCATAAGCATAATTCATATTGGCATCTTGGCCATAAGCATAGCAAGCATCAAGTTCATCAAAAAGGGATATTTCGAACGAATCAAAGGGGTCATAGTAATCATCCTTCGGTAAGCACTAAGGGAAATTAAACAATGTATGAGTTGAAGAGTTACTCTCATTAGAAGGTGGCCACAGGTAGCTAATCCGCTCTTCCTCCTTTTGTTCTTTGCTCTCCTCGTTATCTTTTTCATCTAATGAGCTCACAGTTTCATCAATTTCTTCTTTCATAGATTCCTGAAAATATTAGTCTCTTATTGGACAGCGGAGACTTTCTCAATAAACGCATCAATATCGGCATTGTATTTATAATTCTCATAGCAATATTTAAGTATAGCAAAATTTTCAGGCCTATAAACATCATCATCAAAATCTTCGTACTTTTCAAACAAAGATTCAATTTCATAACCACCCTTAAAAGCAACAATTTCTTCTATTCATTCCGCATCATAGTAATCATATCTACCATTAGCATAAGAAGCCAAGGTTTCATTATCATTAATTTGCATGAAAAGGGAAGGTGTGGAGCCTTCATCCTAGAGCAACAAGTATAATCGTATCTCAAACATAAATTCTGAGCATACCAATGCAACATATGAATTTGATCCCATAAGAGTTCCCTTTTTGAGTCAAGCAATAATCCCTAAAGTATTCACGTTGATCCAACGTGTCTCCCATTATATAATTGAATGGGGTTGATGACCCACAAGTATAGGGGATCTATCATAGTCCTTTCGATAAGTAAGAGTGTTGAACCCAATGAGGAGCGGAAGGAAATGACAAGCGGTTTTCAGTAAGGTATTCTCTGCAAGCACTGGAATTATCGGTAACAGATAGTTTTGTGAAAAGGTAATTCATAACGGGTAACAAGTAACAAAAGTAACTAAGGTGCAGCAAGGTGGCCCAATCCTTTTTGTAGCAAAGGACAAGCCTGGACGAACTCTTATATAAAGCAAAGCACTCCCGAGGACACATGGGAATTATCGTCAAGCTAGTTTTCATCATGCTCATATGATTCGCGTTCATTACTTTGATAATTTGATATGTGGGTGGACTGGTGCTTGGGTACTGCCCTTCCTTGGACAAGCATACCACTTATGATTAACCCCTCTTGCAAGCATCCACAACTACGAAAGAAGAATTAAGGTAAACCTAACCATAGCATGAAACATATGGATCCAAATCAGCCCCTTACGAAGCAACGCATAAACTAGGGTTTAAGCTTCTGTCACTCTAGCAACCCATCATCTACTTATTACTTCCCAATGCCTTCCTCTAGGCCCAAATAATGGTGAAGTGTCATGTAGTCGACGTTCACATAACACCACTAGAGGAGAGACAACATACATCTCATCAAAATATCAAACAAATACCAAATTCACACGACTACTTATAACAAGACTTCTCCCATGTCCCCAGGAACAAACGTAGCTACTCACAAGTCATATTCATGTTCATAATCAGAGGGGTATTAATATGCATAAACTATCTGAACATATGATCTTCCACCGAATAAACCAACTAGCATCAACTACAAGGAGTAATTAACACTACTAGCAACCCACAGGTACCAATCTGAGGTTTTGAGACAAAGATCGGATACAAGAGATGAACTAGGGTTTGAGAGGAGATGGTGCTGGTGAAGATGTTGATGGAGATTGACCCGCTCTCAGTGAGAGGATCGATGTTGATGACGATGGCAACAATTTCCCTCTCCCGAAGGGATGTTTCCCCGACAGGAGGTGTGCCCACGGGGGTAGGGCGCGCCCTCCACCCTCGTGGACAGTGGGTGGCCCTCCTCTGGTGCTTTCTTCTCCCAATATTTTTAATATATTCCAAAACTGAATTTCGTGGAGTTTCGGGACTTTTGGAGTTGTGCAGAATAGGTCTCTAATATTTGCTCCTTTTCCAGCCCAGAATTCTAGCTGCCGGCATTCTCCCTCTTCATGTAAACCTTGTAAAATAAGAGAGAAAAGGCATAAGTATTGTGACATAATGTGTAGTAACAGCCCATAATGAAATAAATATCGATATAAAAGCATGATGCAAAATGGACGTATCAACTCCCCCAAGCTTAGACGTCGCTTGTCCTCAAGCGGAAGCCGATATCGAAAAATATGTCCACATGTTCAGAGATAGAGGTGTCGATAAAATAGAATACGGACATTAGGGCATCATGATCATTCTTAGAACAATAACACATATATTGTCATATGATTCCTTATGCTAAAGTAACAATCTATTCACAATGTGAAGTATGAATCAGAAACTTCATTGAAAACTAACAAACTATAATCTCAGTCATTGAAGCAATTGCAATTTATCATAACATCGGAAAGAGTCATTATAAGAGCTTTTCAGCAAGTCCACATACTAAACTATCATTTAATCTTTCACAATTGCTAACACTCACACGATACTTATGGGTATGAAGTTTCAATCATACACAGAGAAAGAGGGGCTTATAGTTTTGCCTCCCAACCTTTTACCTCAAGGGTAATGTCAACAATAATACTTTATGAAAACCTACATCCAATTGGATATATATATCAGGATCTTCCCAACTATCGGTGTACTAGAGTAGGGGTACCCTAGTATCCCGAACTCGTGCACGGGCAGTTGCAGCGTCCCGCGGCAAGGCTTGCCGGGTGACCGCCAAGACCCTCCGTGGTTCCCTTGAAGACCATTCAAGAACAAAGTACTCAAACCAAGGCCCCGGCAAGAGGAGCTTGCCGGGAAGGCCAACCAAGGCCCCGGCAAGAGGAGCTTGCCGGGAAGGCCAACCCAGGCCCCGGCAAGAGGATCTTGCCGGGAAGAGACAAGACCCCGACAAGAGGAGCTTGCCGGGAAGGCCACTCAAGGCATACCAAGAAAGCTTGCCACGACGCGCCCTGCGTCCCGGCAAGGCCCGGTGAGCGACAAGCTCCCAAACACGACAAGACGACGACTGCGGCAAGGAGCTTGCCATGGGAAACCCCCACTTCGTGCCCGCGCTCCAGCACACCTGCTAACGTGTCGCTCCAGGACTCTCCCAAGCACACGTGGCAGGAGGCCGCGCAGCTAGGGGTGCGCGGTGGCAAGCGGAGATGAAGAGAAGGCCATCGTGGCAAATGATGGCGCTCCTAACGGTCACTTTTTGCATTGTTTAGGCAACTCAGACAGGCATTTAATGCCCTTGTCCCCTGCCGTCAGAGTTAGGTAGGGTGCACTGTGTCCACAGTAGCGGTAGGTGCACCTACCGCATCCTTTTCCATTTTTACCCTTCTAGTCTATGTTGCCCCCTGTCGGTGACCCCTTGAAAGTATAAAAGGAGGCCCTAGCGCAACGTAGAAAGGGGGTCGGCCGGTTCGGCTCATTCGAAACACCAGAAACACTCCCACGCTTAGTCTGGCAGCATCCATCGCTCCTGAGCAAGAATTCAATACACACAA
Organism: Triticum aestivum; assembly: GCF_018294505.1. Lineage (NCBI taxonomy): Eukaryota > Viridiplantae > Streptophyta > Magnoliopsida > Poales > Poaceae > Triticum > Triticum aestivum. The sequence continues at coordinate 429,616,836 of NC_057798.1, read as the reverse complement.
ACAAGCAGCAGTAGGGTTTTACGCATCCGTGTGGCCCGAAGCTGGGTAAAAACTGCTCGCGTGTACCGCCTCGATCCGCTCTTTGTGCGACCTCCGCCCTCACCGAACCGAAAGGGGCCCTGTCCCCATAGGTGTCCATGGATCAGCCATCCCCGACATCTCTGGCGCGCCAGGTAGGGGGCGTCGAGATCGTGCGAACCCAATCCGGCATGCACGCGAGCTAAATCTTCATCGTCTTCATCGACATGCCACCGAAGAAGAAGGCTTCAGGGGCAACAGCCCTGTCTGCGTCGCTTCCACCACCTCCGAAGCAGGCGGACGGTGGAGTGGACGCCGGTGGAAGAATGGACATCGACGAGGGTGCCCACAGCGCTGCCAAGTCCAAGGACAAGGCCATGCAGACCTCGGCGTCCATATGCCCACCGTGCCCATCTCAGGAAGGGCGGGACCACCAGCGTCATAGCGTTCGCAGCACCATACGTCCGCTGGCCCAAGATCAAGCTGGTGGTTCGCATGGCGTTCAAGACCAGCATGCACGCCAACATGCTGGCCCCAGCGAGGTGCGGTCGCCTGGACGGGGCACTGCTCCTTCTAACGTGGTTAGGAGTCCGAGCACGCCCCGCTCCTCGCACCGTTCACCTCCGCCGCCCACCACTCCAGCAGAAGCCTTGGCGCGAGCTCAACTGCTCCTAGATTATCCTCCGACGGCGGACAAGACCGACGAATGGAGGGCCACTATCCAGAGTCTCATCGGCTTCGCCAACGGCGACACTGTGCGGCAACCAAGCACCTCGCTGCCGCGGCAGGACAGACGGACGCGAGCCGATGGCAACAAGACTGGGGGAGGTGCGGCTTCCATGCACTCTCCACTACGAAGGCCAAAATCGCCGACTCGCTGGGTCCACCCCGACAGCGGCTCCACCGCGTCGTCGGACCCATGAGCTCGTCGCGACCAGCGCCAAGTTCTCCATGAATGACAACAAGAAGACGCTCGAACCCGCATCGAGCGTCGAAGAGAAGCGCGACGTCAATCCGACAAGCGCGCCGGGCCCTCTGTTGACATGCATGCGCCAGGGGAACCAGGCGATCTGCCGTACGCGGTAGGTTGTCCTGCGTTCACCCGTGAGCTGCGGCAAGTCCAGTGGCCCAGCACAAAGAATTTCAAACCAGACGTACCAGAGAAGTACGACGGCAAGACGCATCCGTCGGAGTTTCCCAGCATCTACACCATCACGGTGCAGGCTGCCGGGGGACGGGACGACAAGATCCTTGCCAACTACTTCCCGCTGGTACTCAAGCCCAACGTCAGGTCCTGGCTCATGCATTTGCCAAACAATTCCATCTCTTCTTGGGCAGATTTATGCCATCAGTTTGTCGGCGCCTTTACAGGCGGCCACAAGCCACATGGCCAAGAGAGCGATCTTCATCTGCTCGCCCAGGAGGAAGGAGAGCCACTGCGCAAGTACATTCAGAGATTCAGCCGTGTACAGCACAACAGACAAAGTCCGGCAAGAGCTCTGATGCCCACTCCGGCAAGCGCACCTCTCCGGAGTGCTGCGCTACCGTCGAGGACGCACCATCGAGCTCCACCGGCAAGTGCAAGAAGATGATGGCAGCTCCACCTGAGACCAAGAAGGTGTCCGCCAAGGAGGACGACACTGGGGGTACCTTCACCATCAGTGCCACGCTTGACCCCAAATAGGAAAGCGCGCTCATTGCTTTCCTGCGGGCGAATGTCGACGTGTTTGCATGGCAACCGTCTGATATCCCCGGTGTTCCCAGGAAAGTAATCGAGCACCACCTTGCCGTCTGTCCTCATGCGCGGCCCGTCAAGCAGAGAGTCAGGAAGCAAGCAGTGGAGCGCCAAGAGTTCATTGCACAAGAGATCAGGAAATTGGAAGCAGCAGGCCTTGTCAGAGGAGTGCTCCATCCCACGTGGCTAGCCAATCCTGTAGTCGTGCGCAAGGCGAACGGGAAATGGAGGCTTTGTATAGACTTCACTGATGTCAATAAAGCTTGTCCCAAAGATCCATTTCCCTTGCCGCGCATTGACCAGATTGTTGACTCCACAGCTGGATGTGATTTGCTTTCATTTCTTGATGCATACTCAGGATACCATCAAATCTTCATGGCAGAAGAAGATGAGGAAAAAACCGCATTTATCACCCCTTGCGGCACATACTGTTTTGTACGGATGCCCTTTGGGTTGAAGAATGCTGGTTCAACATTTGCATGGGTAGTCCATGTCGCTTTTGAGCCACAGATACACAGAAATGTGGAAGCCTACATGGATGATATAGTGGTCAAGAGCAAGGACAAGGCTACCCTGATCCAAGATTTAGAAGAAACTTTTGCAAATCTGCGCAAGATCAACCTCAAGCTCAACCCCGAGAAGTGCGTGTTTGGAGTCCCTTCCGGCAAGCTTCTTGGGTTCTTTGTGTCTCAATGGGGAATTGAAGCCAACCCCGACAAGATCAAGGCCATCGAGCAGATTGAAGCACCGAAGCGCGTCAAGGATGTGCGAAGGCTTGCCGGTTGCGTGGCTGCTCTCAGCAGGTTTATCTCTAAGTCTGCTGAGTGTGCCCTGCCATTCTTCAAAATATTGAAAAAGGCAGGTCCAATGAAATGGACTCCGAAAGCGGAGGCCGCGCTGCAGGACTTGAAGAGATACCTGTCCTCCACTCCAATACTTGTCGCACCTAAGCCACAAGAGAAGTTGCTGCTGTACCTAGCGGCAACCAATCAAGTGGTTAGTGCTGCGTTAGTATCGGAGAGGGAGGCGGATGATGAGCCAGCAACCGCGGCAAGTGAATCCAGCGACAAGCAGGGGGCTTCTCCGACAAGCTCTGGCCCTGACAAGGTTGAATCTGCGCATACGTGCAAGGAGGTGCAGAAGAAGATGGTGCAGCGCCCAGTTTACTTTGTCAGCTCCCTTCTCCAGGGGGCTAGGTCGAGGTACTCTGGTGTGCAGAAATTGCTTTTCGGCCTTCTCATGGCCTCGAGAAAGCTGCGCCATTACTTCCAGGCACACGAGATCACAGTTGTCACTCGCTTTCCGCTGAAGAGGATACTGCAGAATCCAGAAGCAACAGGCAGGATTGTCGAGTGGGCATTGGAACTGTCAAGCTTTGGCCTCAAGTTTGAGAGCACTGCAACGATCCAAAGCAGGGCATTGGCAGAGTTCATAGCAGAGTGGACGCCAACCCCAGACGAAGAAATTCCAGAGACGAGCATCCCCGTCAAGGAGACAAGCAAAGAGTGGCTGATGTACTTTGATGGTGCCTTCTCGCTGCAAGGCGCCGGTGCTGGCGTGCTGCTTATCGCACCCACCGGAGAGCACCTTAAGTACGTAGTCCAGATGCACTTTCCCAAGGAGCAAGCAACGAACAATACCGCAGAGTATGAGGGTTTGCTTGCCGGCCTCAGAATCGCAGCCGACCTTGGGATCAAGAAACTCATTGTAAGGGGTGACTCGCAGCTTGTCGTCCACCAAGTGAACAAGAACTACCAGAGTCCATTGATGGAAGCTTATGTTGATGAAGTAAGGAAGCTAGAAGCACACTTTGACGGCCTGCAAATGGAGCATGTTCCGCGAGCTTAGAATGACATTGCTGATGGCCTGTCAAAGTGCGCTGCATTAAAGTTGCCTGTGGAACCAGGGATCTTTGTGCTCAAGCTGACTCAACCATCCGTGACACCATCAACTGGACAGAATAAGAAGAGGAAGTTAGTTTCTGGTGACTACTTTCTGGCAGAGCTTCCCGAAGCCGCCGCCAAGAAGGTCCCCAAGATCAACGCCAAGAGTGCTGAGGAGCAGTCTGCTCCGGCGAACCTCTTGGTTTGTTCCGTTGAAGCAAACGCTCCCGACAAGTTTTGCTCCGGCAAGCTTGCCGGGGAATATCACGCTCCGGCCGAACCACAGGTTCTTGCCGTAGAAGCGGATGTTCCCGCAGCAACAGATACGCCTTTAGTCCTTGTTGTCGAGCCACAAGCTCCAGCATGGGCGCAACAGATTGTCCGTTTCCTTCAGACAGGAGAGCTTCCCGAGGAGCAAGAAGAAGCTGAAAGAGTAGCCCGGCAGTCAAGTATGTACAAGTTTGTCGACAACACACTGTACAGAATAAGACTCAATGGTGTGAAATTGAAGTGCATTCGCTGGGAAGATGGACAACAGCTGTTGGCAGAGATACATGGAGGCATATGTGGTCACCACATTGGCGCAAGAGCACTTGTCGGCAAAGCATTCCGACAAGGCTTCTTCTGGCCGACAGCCCTCCAGGATGCAACTGCACAAGTAACCAAGTTTGAAGCGTGCCAGTTCCATTCCAAGCAGATACACCAGCCAGCTCAAGCTCTCCAGACGATCCCTTTATCCTGGCCATTTTCGGTCTGGGGGCTCGACATCCTCGGCCCCTTCCCCCGAGCTGTCGGGGGCTTTGAGTTCTTGTACGTTGCAATCGACAAGTTCACAAAGTGGCTGGAAGTGGAACCAGTGAGGAAGGTGACAGCACAGTCAGCAGTCAAGTTCTTCAGGTCGATTGTTTACCGCTTCGGGGTTCCTAACAGGATCATCACCGACAAGGGCACGCAGTTTACGAGCCGCACCTTCATGCAGTATGTCCAAGATCTTGGCGCCAAGATCTGCTTCGCTTCTGTTGCTCACCTGAGAAGCAACGGTCAAGCGGAGAGGGCAAACGCTGAAGTGCTGCGAGGCCTCAAGACCAGAACTTTCAACAGGCTGCACAAGTGCGGAAGAAACTGGATCGAGGAGCTGTCGGTGGTTCTTTGGTCGATCAGGACGACGCCAAATCGAGCCACTGGCCAGACACCCTTTGCTCTAGTCTATGGAGCAGAGGCAGTTCTCCCCACGGAACTCGTTTACGGGTCACCTCGAGTGCTCGCTTATGATGAGCTCGAGCAAGAGCAGCTGCGACAAGATAACGCGCTGCTCCTTGAGGAAGACCGTCTTCAGGCTGCTGTGCGAGCCGCTCGCTACCAGCAAGCTTTGCGTCGCTACCATAGCCGCAATGTTAAAGCTAGAAGCTTCGAGGAAGGTGACCTTGTTCTTTGGCGTGTTCAGTCTGCCAAGAATTCCAACAAGTTGACGCCGAAGTGGGAAGGCCCTTATCGGGTGAAACGAGTCACTAGGCCCGGCGCTGTCCGCCTTGAGACCGAAGATGGCATTCCGGTGAGCAACTCCTGGAACATAGAACATCTTCGTAAGTTTTACCCGTAAGGCGCGGTTGCCGGAAGCTTTTCCGGCAACCACCTTTTGTACAAGTCTTGCAGCTGTTGCATGTAATACTTTGTACAAAGCCGAGCGCAGACCCCGTGCACCAGTAAAGTTCATGTGCCCCGCACATCTTGTCAGTTTTTTATGCTATAATCCTTTTTCGCATATGTTATCTGACACTTTGTGCAGCACCAGACCCCGGTAAGCAATAGCGAGCCCAAGGCTCCATATCATTACTTTATTTCTCTGTTTCTTTCTCAAAAGAAGGAAGGTTCCCTCGCCCACAAGGTTTACCGGGGGGGGGGGGGAAGGAGAAGATAATGGTGTGGACCAGGCCGTTCAAGAAAGTTTCTCCTTGCCGGGAAGCAGACGACAGAAAAGCTAAGTTGCTAAAGCTTGAGCAATCAGTTTTTTAAGTTTTTGAGTTATTTTCCTTGAACGACCGTGCTTTGTATGGAAAACCTGTGCACGGAGGAACCAACTCGTAGCTAGTTGCGCCTTTACTTTGTTTCGAGTCCGCTCAACAGCTTAAGTGAGCTGCTAGCGCCCTTACTTTGCTTCGAGTCCGCTCAGCAACTTAAGTGAGCCGCTAGCGCCCTTACTTTGTTTCGAGTCCGCTCAACAACTTAAGTGAGCTGCAACTAGTTGCGACAAGGTTGCTTGTCGGTAGCGACCCCGCCAGCAGGCTGCTGAAGTTCCGCACTCGGCGCTCGCGGCAAGGGTACCTGCGCCGGCAAGTTTCCCTAGAAAGCGTAGGGCAGAACCATACAAAGCCAAGAGTCGATTAAAGGAAGTAACACAACAATTTAAAAAAACTGATTGCTCAAGCTTTAGCAACTTAGCTTTTCTGTCGTCTGCTTCCCGGCAAGGAGAAACTTTCTTGAACGGCCTGGTCCACACCATTATCTTCTAGAGATGTCGGGGATGGCTGATCCACGGACACCTATGGGGACAGGGCCCCTTTCGGTTCGGTGAGGGCGGAGGTCGCACAAAGAGCGGATCGAGGCGGTACACGCGAGAAGTTTTTACCCAGCTTCGGGCAGCACGGATGCGTAAAACCCTACTGCTGCTTGTTTGTGTGTATTGAATTCTTGCTCAGGAGCGACGGACGCTGCCAGACTAAGCGTGGGAGTGTTTCTGGTGTTTCGAATGAGCCGAACCGGCCGACCCCCTTTCTACGTTGCGCTAGGGCCTCCTTTTATACTTTCAAGGGGTCACCGACAGGGGGCAACATAGACTAGAAGGGTAAAAATGGAAAAGGATGCGGTAGGTGCACCTACCGCTACTGTGGACACAGTGCACCCTACCTAACTCTGACGGCAGGGGACAAGGGCATTAAATGCCTGTCTAAGTTGCCTAAACAGTGCAAAAAGTGACCGTTAGGAGCTCCACCGTTTGCCACGATGGCCTTCTCTTCATCTCCGCTTGCCACCGCGCACCCCTAGCTGTGCGGCCTCCTGCCACGTGTGCTTGGGAGAGTCCTGGAGCGACACATTAGCAGGTGTGCTGGAGCGCGGGCACGAAGTGGGGGTTTCCCGCGGCAAGCTCCTTGCCGCGGTCATCGTCTTGTCATGTTTGGGAGCTTGTCGCTCACCGGGCCTTGCCGGGACGCAGGGCGCGTCGCGGCAAGCTTTCTTGGTATGCCTTGAGTGGCCTTCCCGGCAAGCTCCTCTTGCCGGGGTCTTGTCTCTTCCCGGCAAGATCCTCTTGCCGGGGCCTGGGTTGGCCTTCCCGGCAAGCTCCTCTTGCCGGGGCCTTGGTTGGCCTTCCCGGCAAGCTCCTCTTGCCGGGGCCTTGGTTTGAGTACTTTGTTCTTGAATGGTCTTCAAGAGAACCACGGAGGGTCTTGGCGGTCACCCGGCAAGCCTTGCCGCGGGACGCTGCAACTGCCCGTGCACGAGTTCGGGATACTAGGGTACCCCTACTCGAGTACACCGACAGGAGCCCCCGGGCCTGGGCCATACACGGTGCCGAGCGCTATTGGGCCAGGCCCAAAACAGTGCACGGGCACGCGCGCCCTAGGTCACGCCGCATATCTCTCCGCTCCCACCGCGCACGCCCAGAACGGCACGCGTCAAACGCGGCGTCGTGGGTGACGCGGGCGGCGTGCGCGGGGCTAAGCCCCTCGAGCATGCGTCAGGCCACGATGATGGGGACGGTTCACGCCCTCCTCCCTAAACGGAGGTAGGCGTGGGGGCGTGGTGCATTTACTGGACGGGGCCGGTGCGCGGTTTTCGGGACGTCCACTCCCCGCGATCACGGGGCGGAGCGAGGCCGCCTCATCCGTCGCCTTGGTTCTGCATCTCCGCCACGCGGCTCCCATGCGCTTGGGGTCGCGGATGGTGGAAGTGGGAAACTGGGCCGTCGCGAGCAAAGGCAGCAGGTTCGCCTCGACTCCCTGCTCTTCCCGTGCCTTGATTCGCTGAGCGGGGCGGCCGAGCCCCCACCTCGCTCCTTTATAAAGAGCGGGAGGGGAGCACAGAAACCCACACTCTCTCATCTCCTCCTTTCTTCAGCATCAGCTCCCCTTTCTCTCATCCGCCATGGAGAAAGGGAACCCGGGCCCTTCATCGGTGGCGGCGAGGGTCGCCGCCAGACAGCGCATCCCTCCCTCTCCCGCGCCCGTGGTGGCAGAGCCAGCCATAAGGGGAAGAGGAAGGGGGCGAGGTCGCGGACGAGGTCGAGGCGCTCGGGGAAGAGGCGGGCGGGGCGGCGTGCCTGCTTCGCCTCCGCCGGCGGCTCCTCCCCCCACGGCGGTCCATATAGGGGACGACCCTTGTGAGTTCTTCGTCAAGCTGCGCCGGGCGCCTCGTCGTCGCCTCCGGCTTCCAGCTCCGTTTGCGAGCGCGATGGAGTTGGACCCGCTCGAGACACTGAGACTGCACATGAGGGGCTGTGGGATCAGCGGCACGCGAGTCCGCGTTGTATTCCCAGCCCCTAATGTGATGTATCTTGATCGAGGGTGGAAGACGTTCGCCCGTATCCACAGCCTGATGGAGGGGTTTACCCTCCATTTTAAGTTGATGGAGGGTGATCTCCTCTCCGTCAAGGTCTTCGGGTGCTTCGGCACTCGGGCGAAGTGCTGCGTGGACAGCTCCTCCGATAGCGAAGGCTCCTCCTCGAGCGAGAGTGACGAGGAGGAGAGCGACAGTGATGATGAGGGTAGCGGGCGGCGGGGTGGCGGGTCCGACTAGGCGTCGGGCGCCGCTTCGCGCGGCACCGGCGACCCCATCATCCGTGTCGCCGGCTCCTTGAACTCCCCGGGGTCGTCTCCTTGGGAGGCTGGCGTAGGGAGGCTGCGGAAGGGGAAGAGGGCTGGCGACAAGGCCGTCAGGTCGGAGTACGAGGGCGTGGTGCCCTCGACAGCGTGTTGACGTCCTGCCGCCCCGTCTTCGAGCCCCGCTTCCAGCGCCGCCATCGCCGTCCAGCCTTCGGACGGCTCCCGGGATGTTCTCTTGGTGTCTTCTGGCACCCGTAGCTCGCCTAGGCGCTCCTTTTGCCCTTTTCGCCTCCTTGACCTGCCTCCTGAAGAGAGGGACAGGAAAGAGATTACGGGCATCTTATCTTTTTAATTTGTAAGCCTTCGGGCCTTTAGCTGTATCTAAAACTTGTAATCCTCTCTTTCATGTTTTTCATCCTCTATGGACTGTACCTGAGTGGGATGTTTTTTAATGAAAAGGGGACGCTTGCCGGGTTATTTGTCTCGCGGGTTGAACCCACGCCAAGGAGCAAATCCTTGGTATCCCTCGGACAGACATTTCATCTCCCGGCAACAGGCCCTGCCGCCTTCCCACGTCGCTCGACCTTTCTCACGCCTTTGACGGAGGCGGGAACGAGGTGGGTGCGGTCTCCTTGTTTCATCCCTTTGCTGCCGCGACTACGACCAAACTCGGCCCCGGGAACGAGCCCCAGGGCCTAGAGTCGAGGGAGCACGGCAGTTTTCGGGAAGAAACGCGGTTTCGCATTCCCCAGTCCATAAGAGGATGCATGATGAGGGATGAAAGACTTATCTGATATTGCAGCCCCCGGCAACTCTGGTTTGCCGTAGACGATTCTTGGCACTCACAGCCCCCAGCGATACTGGCTTGCCGGGGCCCAGGTGCCGTCCGTTTTATTCTTCTCTTGTCGTTGCCAGTCATGTTATAAGAACACTTTATTAGAGGCACGACAAGTTATTTTTGTAATATAACTCTATCTTAGGCAAAAAATTGCTGTGTTACTTCCTTTACTCGACTCTTGGCTTTGTATGGTTCTGCCCTACGCTTTCTAGGGAAACTTGCCGGCGCAGGTACCCTTGCCGCGAGCGCCGAGTGCGGAACTTCAGCAGCCTGCTGGCGGGGTCGCTACCGACAAGCAACCTTGTTGCAACTAGTTGCAGCTCACTTAAGTTGTTGAGCGGACTCGAAACAAAGTAAGGGCGCTAGCGGCTCACTTAAGTTGCTGAGCGGACTCGAAGCAAAGTAAGGGCGCTAGCAGCTCACTTAAGCTGTTGAGCGGACTTGAAACAAAGTAAAGGCGCAACTAGCTATGAGTTGGTTCCTCCGCGCACAGGTTTTCCGTGCTAGAGATGTCGGGGATGGCTGATCCACGGACACCTATGGGGACAGGGCCCCTTTCGGTTTGGTGAGGGCGGAGGTCGCACAAAGAGCGGATCGAGGCGGTACACGCGAGCGGTTTTTACCCAGCTTCGGGCCGCATGGATGCGTAAAACCCTACTGCTGCTTGTTTGTGTGTATTGAATTCTTGCTCAGGAGCGATGGACGCTGCCAGACTGAGCGTGGGAGTGTTTCTGGTGTTTTGAATGAGCCGAACCGGCCGACCCCCTTTCTACGTTGCGCTAGGGCCTCCTTTTATACTTTCAAGGGGTCACCGACAGGGGGCAACATAGACTAGAAGGGTAAAAATGGAAAAGGATGCGGTAGGTGCACCTACCGCTACTATGGACACAGTGCACCCTACCTAACTCTGACGGCAGGGGACAAGGGCATTAAATGCCTGTCTGAGTTGCCTAAACAGTGCAAAAAGTGACCGTTAGGAGCGCCACCGTTTGCCACGATGGCCTTCTCTTCATCTCCGCTTGCCACCGCGCACCCCTAGCTGCGCGGCCTCCTGCCACATGTGCTTGGGAGAGTCCTGGAGCGACACGTTAGCAGGTGTGCTGGAGCGCGGGCACGAAGTGGGGGTTTCCCGCGGCAAGCTCCTTGCCACGGTCGTCGTCTTGTCGTGTTTGGGAGCTTGTCGCTCACCGGGCCTTGCCGGGACGTAGGGCGCGTCGCGGCAAGCTTTCTTGGTATGCCTTGAGTGGCCTTCCCGGCAAGCTCCTCTTGCCGGGGTCTTGTCTCTTCCCGGCAAGATCCTCTTGCCTGGGCCTGGGTTGGCCTTCCCGGCAAGCTCCTCTTGCCGGGGCCTTGGTTGGCCTTCCCGGCAAGCTCCTCTTGCCGGGGCCTTGGTTTGAGTACTTTGTTCTTGAATGGTCTTCAAGGGAACCACGAAGGGTCTTGGCGGTCACCCGACAAGCCTTGCCGCGGGACGCTGCAACTGCCCGTGCACGAGTTCGGGATACTAGGGTACCCCTACTCTAGTACACCGACACCAACACATAGTGCTTGCCAAAGGATAAAGTGTAAAAAGGAAAGGTGAAGATCACCATGACTCTTGTATGAGGTAGAAGATAAAAATAAAACATAGGCCCTTCGCAGAGGGAAGCAGAGGTTGTCATGCACTTTTATGGTTGGATGCACAAAATCTTAATGCAAAAGAATGTCACTTTATATTGCCACTTGTGATAGGGACCTTTATTATGTCGTTTGTCGCTTTTATTTATTCCATATCACAAGCTCGTATAAAGCTTATTTTCTTCACACTAATAAGTCATACATATTTAGAGAGCAATTTTTATTGCTTGCACCGATGACAACTTACTTGAAGGATCTTACCCAATCCATAGGTAGGTATGGTGGACTCTCATGGCAAAACTGAGTTTAGGGATGTTTGGAAGCACAAGTAGTATCTCTACTTGGTGCAAAGAATTTGGCTAGCATGAGGGGGAAAGGCAAGCTCAACATGTTGGATGATCCATGACAATATAATTTATTTCGGATAGAAGCAAACATAACTCATTACGTTGTCTTCCTTGTCCAACATCAACCTTTTTAGCATGTCATATTTTAATGAGTGCTCACAATCATAAAATATGTCCAAGATAGTATATTTATATGTGAAAACCTCTCTTTCTTTATTACTTCCTATCAATTGCAACGATGACCAAAACTATATTTGTCAACTCCCAACAACTTTTATTCATCATACTCTTTATATGTGAATTCATTACCCTCCATAAGATCAATATGATCTTTTTATTTCTTTTTATTCTTTATTTTTCTTTTATTCCCTCAAGATATAGCAAGATATCAAAGCCCTCGACTCAAAACTAATCTTTATTATATATAGCTCACAGACTCGATTACATAGATAGGGATCAACACAAAACTCAAAGCTAGATCATACTAAAACTTTATTCTACTAGATCAAGATATAATCAAAAGGATCGAACTAAGAAAAACGGTAAAGATAGAAGTGTGATGGTGATACGATACCGAGGCACCTCCCCCAAGCTTGGCAGTTGCCAATGGGAGTGCCCATACCCATGTATTTATGTCTCTTTCTTCGAAGGTGGTGATGATGGAGTTGTTGATGATGTAGGCTTGTCTCTTAGTTTGCGCTTGAGGATAGAATTTTGCTCCCTTAAGTCATCGATCACCTGCTCAAGGCTTAGTATATTTTTGCATAGTTCATGTTTGTTCTCCTGCAAGAGACAAAAAGGGAAAAACTCGATCTTAGGTTTCTTTGCTCTATCAGGGAGGCTTGACTTTTTAAACTCCACGTGCATGTCCCCTGGTTGAGGTAGTGGGATTTCGTCTTCATCTGAGCTTGTCTCCTCCTTTCCCTTAGGATCATAGTCTTCTTCTTCCTCTGTGGTCCAACTATAATGCTCCAAGTCCCCGTAGACATTGGGGTTTGCAACGTAATCAGCCACATAGCTTTCTCCCTCCGAATCCTGGGATGACATATTGCTCTAAATCTATGACACAAACAACTCAAAGCAAAAAAACAGAGGATTTCGTCTTGGTACGGTTGTCAAAATCTTTGGGAGGTTATATAATGAATTTTTACTGACCAAAAGAACTATCGTACAAGAAAACAGAGTCCGGAGGGCACACGATGTGCCCACGAGGCAGGGGGCGCGCCCTCCACCCTCGTGGATGCCTCGTGTCCCTTTCGGACTACTTCTTATTTTCCTATTTTGTTAAATATTCCAAAACAGAGAAAAAAATGTTATTAGAACTGTTTTGGAGTCGGTTTACTTACCGTACCACATACCTATTCCTTTTCGGAGTCTGAAACATTCTGGAAAGTGTCCCTTATGTACTCCTCTGGGGTTACGGTGTCAATAACATTGGTTTCGACATTTATGGGATTACCTGAGATATAATGTTTGATTCTTTGACCATTCACCACCTTCGAATTTGTGCTTTCGGCGTTGTTGATTTTTATGGCACCGGAACGATATACCTCCTCGATAACGTAAGGACAATCCCATTTAGAGAGAATTTTTCCTACAAAAAATCTTAAACAAGAGTTGTATAGCAAAACATATTCACCTACATTGAACTCACGCTTTTGTATCCTTTTGTCATGCCATCTTTTAAATTTTTCTTTAAACAGTTTAGCGTTCTCATAGGCCTGGGTTCTCCATTCATCAAGTGAGCTAATGTCAAATAGCCTCTTCTCACCGGAAAGTTTGAAATCATAATTGAGCTCTTTAATAGCCCAATATGCCTTATGTTCTAGTTCGAGAGGTAAGTGACATGCTTTTCCATAAACCATTTTATACTGAGACATACCCATAGAATTTTTATATGTAGTTCTATAGGCCCATAATGCATCATCAAGTTTCTTGGACCAATTCTTTCTAGATCTATTAACAGTCTTTTGCAAAATTAATTTAAGCTCTCTATTACTCAATTCTACTTGACCACTAGACTGTGGATGGTATGGAGATGCAATTCTATGATTAACAGCATACTAGGCAAGCATTTTACGAAAAGCACCATGAATAAAATGTGAACCACCATCAGTCATTAAGTATCCAGTGACTCCAAAACTCGGAAAAACAACTTCTTTAAGCATCTTAATAGAGGTGTTGCAATCAACACTACTAGTTGGAATAGCTTCTACCCACTTAGTAACGTAATCAACAACAACTAAAATATGTGTATACCCGTTAGAGGGAGGAAAAGGTCCCATATAATCAAAGCCCGAAACATCAAATGGTTCAATAACAAGTGAATAGTTCATAGGCATTTCTTGACGTCTACTGATATTACCAATTCTTTGACATTCATCGCAAGACAAGACAAACTTACGGGCATCTTTGAAGAGAGTAGGCCAATAAAAACTAGATTGCAATACCTTATGTGCAGTTCTATCCCCAGTGTGGTGTCCCCCATAAGCCTCAAAGTGACACTTGCGTTGGATCTATTCCTGTTCATGCTCAGGTACACAACGTCTAATAACACCATCTTGTCCTTCCTTATAAAGGTGTGGGTCATCCAAGAAGTTATGTCTTAAATCATAGAAAAACTTTTTCTTTTGCTGGTAAGTGAAACTAGGCGGTATAAATTTAGCAACAATGTAATTAGCATAATCAGCATACCATGGAGCAGTATGAGAAGCATTTATGACAGCTAATTGTTCATCAGGAAAGCTATCATCAATAGGTAGTGGGTCATCAAGAACATTCTCTAACCTAGACAAGTTGTCTACAACGGGGTTCTCAGCTCCCTTTCTATCAATAATATGCAAATCAAATTCTTGTAGCAAGAGAACCCATCTAATGAGTCTGCATTTAGCATCTTTCTTTTCCATAAGATATTTAATAGCAGCATGATCACTGTGAACAATTACTTTGTAATCAACAATATAAGGTCTAAACTTATCACAAGCAAATACAACTGCTAAAAATTCTTTTTCAGTAGTGGCATAATTTTTCTGGGCACTATCTAGAGTTTTACTAGCATATTGGATAACATTTAATTTCATATCAACTCTTTGTCCTAGAACAACACCTATAACATAATTCACTAGCATCACACATAATTTCAAAGGGTAAATTCCAATCAGGTGGCTGAACAATAGGTGCAAAAATCAAGGCTTTCTTAAGTATTTCAAATGCTTGTACGCAATCATCATCAAAAACAAAAGGAACATCTTTTTGTAAGAGATTAGTCAGAGGCCTAGAAATTTTTGAGAAGTCTTTAATGAACCTCCTATAAAAACCAGCATGACCAAGGAGACTTCTTATACCTTTGATGTCCTTAGGACACGACATCTTTTCAATAGCATCAACTTTAGCTTTATCAACTTCAATCCCTCTTTCAGAAATTTTATGCCCCAAGACAATACCTTCATTAACCATAAAGTGGCACTTCTCCCAATTCAAGACAAGATTAGTTTCTTCACATCTCTACAAAACTCAATCAAGGTAGCTTAAGCAATCATCAAAAGAAGTTCCATACACGGAGAAATCATCCATGAAAACCTCAACAATCTTTTCACAAAAGTTAGGGAATATAGCAGTCATACATCTTTGAAAGTTAGCAGGTGCATTGCATAAACCAAAAGGCATACGTCTATAAGAAAAGGTACCGAAAGGGCAAGCAAAAGTGGTCTTATCCTGATCCTCTTTTCACATAGGTATTTGAGAGAAACCAGAATAACCATCTAGAAAGCAAAAATGTGTATGTTTGGATAATCTTTCTAGCATTTGATCAATAAAAGGTAGAGGGTAATGATCTTTTCTTGTAGCTTTATTTAATTTGCGAAAATCAATTACCATTCTATAAATTGTAACAATTCTTTGTGGTATCAATTCATCTTTATCATTAGGAACAACAATAATGCCTCCCTTCTTAGGGACACAATGGACAGGACTTACCCACTTACTATCAGCAACATGATAAATTATACTAACCTCAAGAAGCTTTAGTATTTCATTTCTTACCACTTCTTTCATCTTAGGATTTAACCGTTGTTGATGATCAACGACTGGTTTAGCATCTTTTTCCTTCTTAATTTTGTGCTCGCATAAAGTGGGACTAATGCCCTTAAGATCATCAAGAGTATATCCAATAGCAGCACGGTGCTTCTTCAGAGTTTCCAATAATTTCTCTTCTTCATGCTTTGAAAGGTTAGCACTAATAATCACATGATATATCTTTTTTTCATCAAGATAAGCATATTTAAGAGTATCAGGTAATGGTTTAAGCTCAAACACGGGATCACGCTTGGGTGGAGGAGGATCCCCTAGGATTTCAACAGGCAAGTTGTGTTTCAATATAGGTCCCTATTTAAAGAATACTTCATCCATTTCTCTTCTTTCATTCATAAACCTATCAATCTCATGGTCTAGCAATTATTGTTCGAAAGGATAATTAGGAGGCATGACAACAGAAGCAAGATCAATAATTTCATCTTTACTAGGCAATTCTTTATCATGGGGTTGTCTACAAAATTTAGAGAAATTAAAATCATGAGACATATCCCCTAAGCCAACATTAACAATATCCTTTTCACAGTCTATCCTAGCATTAACAGTATTCAAGAAGGGTCTACCAAATATAATGGGACAAAAGTCATCTTGTGGGGAACCAAGAACAAGAAAATCAGTAGGATATTTAATTTTCCACACAAGACTTCAACATCTCTAACAATCCCAATTGGTGAAATAGTATCTCTATTGGCAAGTTTAATAGTAACATCAATACCTTCTATTTCAGCAGGTGCGATATCATGCATAATTTCTTCGTATAAGGAATGATGTATTGCACCCACACTAGCACCCATATCACATAAGCCATGATAACAATGATCTCCTATTTTAACAAAAAAAAACAGGCAGGCCAACAACAGGTCTATGTTTATTTTTATTATTGGGTCTAGCAATTCTAGCAGCTTCATCACAAAAGTAAATAACATGCCCATCAATATTATCGACCAAGAGATCTTTAACAATAGCAGTACTAGGTTCAACTTTAATTTGCTCAGGAGATGTAGGTGTTCTAGCGTTACTCTTACGAACCATAGTTGAAGCTTTAGCATGATCCTTTATTCTAATAGGGAAAGGTGGTTTCTCAATATGAGCAGTAGGAACAATAAGATCAACATTATAAGTAATAGTTTTCTCTTCAACTTTAATAGGTTCTACTACTTTTACTTCAATGGGAGGATGATATTTAAACCACTTCTCCTTAGGGAGATCAACATGAGTAGCAAATGATTCACAGAAGGAAGCTACTACCTGAGAGTCAAGTCCATATTTAGTGGTAAATTCACGAAAAGCATCGGTATCCATAAAAGATTTAACACAATCAAACTTAGGTGTTATACCTGACTCCTTACCTTCATCGAGTTCCCAATCTTCAAAGTTGCGTTTAATTCTTTCCAATAAATCCCATCTGAATTCAATAGTCTTCATCATAAAAGAACTAGTACAAGAAGTATTGATCATGGAGCGATTATTGAGAGAAAGCCGAGCATAATTTTTTTGAATAATAATTTCTCTTGAGAGCTCATGATTGGGGCATGAATATAACATTGACTTAAGCCTCCCCCAAGCTTGAGTGATACTTTCTCCTTCATGAGGCCAGAAATTATATATATATAATTACAATCGCGATGAACCAGATGCATAGGATAAAACTTCTGATGAAATTCCACTTTCAATCGGTTGTAGTTCCATGATCCAATATCATCACATAGCCTAAACCGTGTCAATGCCTTTCCCTTCAAAGATAAAGGGAAGACCTTCTTCTTGATAACATACTCGGGCATACCTGCAAGCTTAAATAATCCACAAGCTTCATCCACATAGATTAGGTGCATATCAGGATGTAATGTTCCATCTCCTGTAAAAGGATTAACTAGCAGTTTCTCTATCATACCCGAAGGAATTTCAAAGTAAATATTTTCAGTAGGTTCAGTAGGTTGAGGAACAACTCTTTGCTCTTCTGGTCGGGGTGAAGATACCCCGAACAAGCCCCTCAAAGGATTATTTTCCATAGTAACAAGTGACAGTAAATTTCAGCACACTATATAAATGTTTCCTTACCAAATTCCACCTACCAAAGGCGCTTCACTCCCCGGCAACGGCGCCAGAAAAGAGTCTTGATGACCCACAAGTATAGGGGATCTATCATAGTCCTTCCGATAAGTAAGAGTGTCGAACCCAATGAGGAGCAGAAGGAAATGACAAGCGGTTTTCAGTAAGGTATTCTTTGCAAGCATTGAAATTATCGGTAACAGATAGTTTCATGATAAGGTAATTCGTAACAGGTAACAAGTAACAAAAGTAACTAAGGTGCATCAAGGTGTCCCAATCCTTTTTGTAGCAAAGGACAAGCCTGGAAGAAGTTTTATATAAAGCAAAGCGCTCCCAAGGACACATGGGAATTATTGTCAAGCTAGTTTTTGACTTTTTTACTAGTAGGAGCTCTTTCGGTATGCCATTGTGAGTACTTGGCCATAATATTATCTAGAAATTTAGTAGCTTCAACCAAAGTAATTTCCATAAAAGTACCCCCCGCGGAGGAATCCAAAAGATTATGAGAAACAAAATTCAATCCCGCATAATTTTTTTGTATGATCATCCAAAGATTTAGCCCATGAGTTGGGCAATTCCTTAGCATCAATTTTATACTTTCCCAAGATTGTGCAACATGCTCATGTTCAAGTTGCTTGAAATTCATGATCTGGGTTCTAAGGGAAATAATTTTTGCGGGCGGAAAATACTTAGTAATAAAAGCATCCTTGCACTTGTTCCAAGAATCAATACTACTGCGAGGCAAAGAAGAAAACCAAATTTTTGCACGATCTCGCAAAGAAAACGGAAATAATTTTAACTTCACAACATCATTGTCCACATATTTTTTCTTTTGCAGATCGCATAATTCCACGAATGTGTTAAGATGGGACACGACATCCTCATTAGGAGTAGCGGCAAACTGATCTTTCATAACAAGATTCAGCAACGCAGTATTAATATCACAAGACTCCACACTAGTGGGGGGAGGAGCAATCAGAGTGCTAATAAAATCATTGTTGTTGGTATTTCAGAGATCACACAACTTGGTGTTCCCTTGAGTCATGATGACTTCACAACAAGATTGCACTCAAAAACAGATCTGATGAGAAAACGGCGAACAAAAATGTGGGCGAATAAAATGGCAAATTTTTGTGAAGTGGGGGAGAGGAAAACGAGAGGCAAGTGGCAAATAATGTAAATTGTGAGGAGATGATATTTGTGATGAGGAACCTGGTTGATGTTGAAGATCCTCCCTGGCAACGACGCCAGAAATTCCTTTTGATGCCTGCTTGAACTACGTCGGTATTTCCCCAAAGAGGAAGGGATGATGTAGCACAGCGATGGTAGGTATTTCCCTTAGTGATGAGACCAAGGTTCTTGAACTAGTAGGAGAACCAAGCAACACAATGTAAACAGCCCCTACACGCAAATAACAAATACTCGCAACCCGACGTGTTAAAGGGGTTGTCAATCCCTTTCGGGTAATGATGTCTCAAATTGGCGAGAAGACATGATGTTGTGATAGATAGGATAAATAGACCGAGAAATAAATAAAGTGCAGCAAGGTATTTTTGTATTCGTGGTTTAATAGATCTGAAAATAAAAGCAAATAAAAATAGATCGCAAAGGCAAATATGATGAGAAGAGACCCGTGGGCCGTAGGTTTCACTAGTGGCTTCTCTCGAGAAAAATAGCAAACATGGGAAAACAATTACTATTGGGCAATTGATAGAAATTCAAATAATCATGACGATATCTAGGCAATGATCATTATATAGGCATCACATCCAAGATTAGTAGACCGACTCAGCGACTCCTGCCTGCATCTACTACTATTATTCCACACATCGACCTCTATCCAGCATGCATCTAGTGTATTAAGTTCATGGAAAAACGGAGTAATGCAATAAGAACAATGACATGATGTAGACAAGATCTATTTATGTAGAAATAGACCCCATCTTGTTATCCTTAATAGCAACAAGACATATGTGTCGTTTTCCCTTTTGTCACTGGGATCAAGCACCGTAAGATTGAAGCCATCACAAAGCACCTCTTCCCATTGCAAGATAAATAGATCAAGTTGGCCAAACAAAACCCAAATATCAAAGAAGAAATACGAGGCTATAATCAATCATGCATATGAGAGATCAAAGAGGACTCAAATAACTTTCATGGATAAAAACATAGATCTGATCATAAACTCAAAGTTCATCGGATCCCAACAAACACACCGCAAAAAGACTTACATCATATCGATCTCCAAGATATCATTGTATTGATAATCGAGATAGATAGATAGATAGATAGATAGAGAGAGAGAGAGAGAGAGAGAGAGAGAGAGAGAGAGAGATAGGAAGCCATCTAGCTACTTACTACGGACCCGTAGGTCTACAAAGAACTGCACACTCATCATCGGAGAGGAACCAATGGACATGATGAACCCCTCCGAGATGGTGTCTAGATTGGATCTGGTGTTTATGGAACTTGCGGTGGCTGGAATTGATTTTCGTCGACTCCCCTAGGGTTTCTGAAATATTGGGGTACTTATAGAGCAAAGAGGCGGTGCGGGAGGCCAACGAGGAGAGCACAACCCACCGGGGCGCGCCTGGGCCCCCAGGCACGCCCTGATGGGTTGCGCTCCCCTCGGAGCTCCCCTCAGATACTTTCTTGGCCCACTGGATGTCTTCTGGTCCAAAAAAATTCACAAAAAGTTTCGCTGTGTTTGGACTCCATTTGGTATTGATTTCTTGTGATGTAAAAAACATGCAGAAAACAACAACTGGCACTGGGCACTATGTCAATAGGTTAGTACCAAAAAATGGTATATAATGACTATAAAATGATTGTAAAACATCCAAGAATGATAATATAACTGCATGGAACAATCAAAAATTATAGATACATTGGAGATGTATCAGCCGCTGCCAAGGGAGGGTAGGACAAAATATTTCATGCAAGTTCTTATCATAAGCACGCATGACTATATTCAGAACACATGCGTACATTACATTGATGAATTTGAGCTAGTTCTGTGTTGCTCTAGGTTGTGACTGTTACATGATGAATGTCATCCAACACAATTATCCATCACTGATCCAATGCCTACGTTTTTCATATATTGATCTTTGCTAAGTTACTTTCGTTGTTGCTTTTACAATCATTACAAAACTGCTATTGTTACTATTACTGTTACTGTTGCCACTGATATCAAACTATCATTCTACTGTGCTACTGATCACTTTTTTGCAGATATTTAGTTCTCCAGGTGTGGTTTAATTGACAACTCAACTGGTAATACTTGCAAATATTCTTTGGCTCCCCATGTGTCAAATCAATAAATTTGGTCTGAATACTCTACACTCGAAAACTATTATGATACCCTATACTTGTGGGTTATCCATCTCTTATATCCAATCTCTGTCCCAAAACCTTAGATTGGTACCTGTGGGTTACTAGTAGTGTTGATTACATCTTGTAGTTGATGCTAGTTGGTTTATTTGGTGGCAGATTATATGTTCAGATCCTTGATGATATTCAAAACCCCTCTGATCTTCAACATGAATATGATTTGTGAGTAGTTTACTTTTGGTATTGAGGAGATGGGAGAAGTCTTGTCATTAGTAATCA
The DNA here is from genome assembly GCF_018294505.1 of Triticum aestivum. Lineage (NCBI taxonomy): Eukaryota > Viridiplantae > Streptophyta > Magnoliopsida > Poales > Poaceae > Triticum > Triticum aestivum. Next base: position 429,595,831 of record NC_057798.1, on the reverse strand, counting down.
TGTGAATTTGGTACTCGTTCGATATTTTGATGATATGTATGTTGTTGCTTCCTTTAGTCGTGTCATGCGAACGTCGACTACATGACACTTCACCATACTTGAGCCTAAGGGAAGGCATTGTGGTGTAATAAGTAGATGATGGGTTGCTAGAGTGACATAAGCTTAAACCCTAGTTTATGTGTTATTCTGTAAGGGTCTGATTTGGATCCATATATTATGGATAGTTAGATTTATCTTAATTCTTCTTTCATAGTTGCGGATGCTTCCAAGAGGGGGTAATCATAAGAGGGAGGCTTGTTCAAGTAAGAACAATACCCAAGCACCAGTCCACCCACATTTCAAATTTTCAAAGTAGCGAATGCAAATCAAGCAAACATGTTGAAAGTGACTCGATGAAATTCCCTTCTGCTCCTCGTTGGGTTCGACACTCTTACTTATCAAAAGGACTATGATTGATCCCCTATACTTGTGTGTCATTAGATTATTATAGCATTGTATTTCTCTCCGATCTATCCATTTGGTTTGGCCAACTAGATTGATTTATCTTGCAATGGGAGAGATGCTTTGTAGTTGGTTCAATATTGTGGTGATTTATACCCAGTGACAGAAGGGGACAAGACACATATTTTTATTGTTGCCATTAAGGGAAAACGACGGGTTTTATTCATATTGGTTGGATTTACTTTGTCTACATCATGTCATCTTGCTTAAGGCGTTACTCCATTTTTCATGAACTTAATACACTAGATGTATGGTGGATAGCGGTCGATGGGTGGAGTAATAGTAGTAGATGCACGCAGGAGTCGGTCTACTTGTCTCGGACGTGATGCCCATATACATGATCATTGCCTTGAATATCGTCATAACTATGCGCTTTCTATAAATTGCCTAATAGTAATTTGTTCACCCACCGCATGCTTTTTGTTCGGGAGAGAAGCCTCTAGTGAAAACTATGGCCCCCGGGTCTACTTTTACCACATTTTAAATCCAAAAATACCCTGCTGCAATTTATTTACCATTATTTTATTTTATGTTTTATTTATCTATCTATCACTATCATATTTGATCCTTGCAAATAACCGCCAAGGAGATTGACAACCCTCTTGATCGCATTCGGTGCAAGTATTTGCTCTTTTGTGTGTCGATGCTGCTAAAGAGGTTTCATGCGGTTCTCCTATTGGATTGATAAACTTGGTTCTTAACTGAGGGAAATACTTATCTCTACTGTACTGCATCATCCTCTCCTCTTCAAGGAAATCCCAACGCAGCTCACAAGTAGCATGTACTTCAAACTTTGTAACACGGTGACTTGGTTAGAGGCAAAGCTTTCGACGCGGTCTAGGTGGCCCCTCGGATTGGCGTGCAGGACAAAGCTGCCGAAAGTGAAGAGCTGGTCGGGGAAGAAGATGTCACCATAGCCGATGTCGCAGTTGATCTGTAGGCGAGCCATAAATCCTTTTTGATTGCACAATGGGTCTCTTAATGAAAGCACCAATATAGGTACTAAAACCGGCAGATCTTGGGTAGGGGGGCCAGAGCTGTGGATCTTGGACTGATGGGTAACAGGAGATGAAGGAAACAATGTTTACCCAGGTTAGGGACCTCTTGAAGAGGTAAAACCCTACATCCCGCTTTGATTGTATTGATGATGATGTATCAAGTACAGGCTTGATCTACCTCGAGATCGTATGTCATGTTCTAGTCGCTCTACTAATTAAACCCCAAAGCTTATATAGGTATTGGGGGTATCTAGGGTTACACATGGTCAGTTGCCAACTAGAGAAACACACGCCGATAGCCAGCAATCCTTGGGGTACACGTCAAGTCTTCGGCAGAGTCCATCTTAACCACGCCAGGGTTTGAGGCTTCTGAAGTCCTTCCTTATGAGATCGGTGGGTCATAAGCTCGACCTGTGGACTGTGGGCCAATTAGGTTGGTACCCCTTAGTCCAGGACACCACCTAAGGGGATTTTAGCCTATTGCACACCACTTTCCCTAGGGTTGTCCATGTGAGCAGAGGGGAGGACGGCTTGCTCGGGATATACAGTGGTGGTAGCAGCAGAGATGGCGGCCTGATACGTCTTCAACGTATCTATAATTTATGAAGTATTCATGTCATGTTTATTGTAATTTTGTATGAATTTGGTGCACTTTTATATGGCTTTTATATGATTTTCATGGACTAACATATAGACCTAGTGCGCAGTGGCAGTTGTTGTTTTCTGCTTGTTTTTGGGTTTCCAGAAAATCCATATCAAACGAAGTCCAAATGCAGCGAAACTTTTTGACGGTTTTTCTGGAAGGAAAGAGACCTCGGAAGCTTCGTGGGAGCACCAGTAGACCCACAGGGGCCCCACAAGCCACCTGGGCGCAACTAGGGGGTGGCCGCGCCAAGGTACCCCGTGGGCCCTTGTGGCACTTCCTGACATGAGACCGACGCCAAAAATTCTTATAAATAGGAAAACACCCAAAAATAACCCAAGAACTTCTACTCCGACGCCGCAAGCCTCTGTACCAAAGAGATCCCATCTTGAGCCCTATTTCGGCACCCTACCAGAGGGGGAAATCATCACCGGAGGCCATCCTCATCATCTCGACGGTCTCCATGATGAGGAGGGAGTAGCTCACCCTCGGGGCTGAGGGTATGTACCAGTAGCTATGTGTTTGATCTCTCTCCCTCTCTCTCTCTCTATCTCAATCTCGTGTTCTTGATTTGGCACGATCTTGATGTACCGCGATGTTAGGGCATATTTCTCCCTAAGTGGTTTTGGTGATTGATGATAATGTGTTTACGGACTAATCGTGTGCATTGAGCATTTCAGACTATCAAGCATATGGCACAAGATGATTCGTGCCCCTCGGAGTTTCAAGTGAAGACGGTTTTCTTTCCTTCGGTTCTTTACGGTGTTTTTGAGTCATAGGGAAAACCGTACTATCAAGAGGGGATCCTCTTCAGAACGGCTCCGGTGGAATCAACACGTACACACTCATATTGCACCCATCGTCCCTTTCCGCTTCATTGGAGTTTTCCTTCGTCTGTGCCGAAGAAGAGGAGAAGAGCTGCAAGAGGTAGTACCACGGGCTGCAGCAGTAGTACCGCTGTTACCCCCGCTCGTACTACCGATCATAGTTGGGGCCTCGACTTTTTCGTGTCGGGTTTTATGGTAGTACCTCCAGGTCTCAACCGTGCTACCTGTTCACCCCTAGAAAACTAGCGGTTGTAGCAGCGGTAGTAGAAGCGGTAGTACCGCCTATAGGCGGTAGTACCGACCCTACTACCGCGGCTACCACCACCCGTTCCTCTGCTTTCTCCCCTGCTCTTCTAAATCTCCTACTCATTGTACAAGGAGCGGTAGTACCGCTCCCAGAACGGTAGTATCGCGCCTGGAGAGGTAGTACCACTTGCTTACGGGCTGAGAGGTGCATAACAGTTGGATTTGTCCCCCACTATAAAAGGGGGTCTTCTTCCCCAAGAAGACTCACCTCTTCCTCCCTCAAACTCCATTGTTGCTCCAAAGCTCATTTTCGCCCAATCTCTATCCCTAGCCAATCAAACTTGTTGATTTTCTAGGGATTGGTTGAAAAGGCCCGAATCTACACTTCCACCAAGACAGATTTGATTCCCCCCACTAATCCTGTGTGGATCTTGTTACTCTTGGGTGTTTGAGCACCCTAGACGGTTGAGGTCACCTCGGAGCCACATTCCATTGTGGTGAATCTCTGTGGTGTTGTGGGAGCCTCCAATCAAGTTGTGGAGATTGCCCCAACCTTGTTTGTAAAGGTTCGATCGCCGCCTTCACAGGCAACACTAGTGGAATCACGACATCTCGTATTGTGTGAGGGTGTGAGGAGAATACAGTGGCCCTAGTGGCTTCTTGGGGAGCATTGTGCCTCCACACCACTCCAACGGAGACGTACTCCCCTCAAACGGAAGAAACTTCAGTAACACATCCTCGTCTTCACCGGCTCCACTTGTGGTTATCTCTTACCTTTACTTTGTGTAAGCTTTACTTGTGTTGTATCCTTTGCTTACACTTGTTGTTGTTAGCATCATATAGGTTACTCACCTAGTTGCACATCTAGACAACCAATTTGTGGCTACACCTAATTTGTGAACAAAAGCTAAAATTTGGTAGTTGCCTATTCACCCCCCTAGTCAACCATATTGATCCTTTAATTGGTACCAGAGCCTCGTCTCTTTATTACGGGTTTCACCACCCGAAGAGTATGGTTGACATCGGGGAGGAAGTGCCCGAGGCCGTCTAGGATACTTCAATCACACGAGACGACTTAATGAAGCTATGGATTCCCTTAAGACGTCTATGACGACCGAAGTCAAGTTCATGATTAAAGAATTGCTTGAGGGGTTGAAAGCTTCTCCCGATCGTTTGCTTGTGGTTAATCCCACCACATCAGAGTCGGAGGCCAATTTCGCTAAGGAAGCGGCTAAAGGTACTCTTGTTTCTTCCCCTCATGAAAAGAATGGGATAGGAACCTTTGCCTCGTTTCCCCCTCCCATATTCTATGGAGGACCGGTCCCTACACCTCGCATTAATAATCTTGGTCCTCCTCCTAAGCTTCTTAAGGGTGATTTTGCTAAGTGGGTTTTTCGCATCAAGTCTCATTTGAATCACAGCTCAACAAACCTTTGGAGAATCATTGAGCAAGGCTTCTACCCGCATGATTGAAACAACTTCACCCCAAGAGAAGAACTGGACAATCAATACAATCACTCCACTTTGTTCATTCTTCAAGATACGGTTCCTCCCGAAGATCTATCTCACTTACGCCCCTTCACTCATGCAAAGGATTGTTGGGAACACATCGTATCCTTGTACAAGGGGAGCTCAAGCATCCAACGGTCCAACTTTGAAGTGGTCCTTGATGAGGCCGATGAATTCATGATGCTAGAAGATGAGGATCCGCGTGATCTCTATAGGAGGGTGACAACTCTAGCGGTTTCTCTCCAAGACCATGGGAGAAAGGATACGGATGACAATTGGATCGAGTGCAAGTTTCTCAAGGCCATCATGCCATTCAACAAGGTGTTCGCACATGAACACATCACCGTGTACCCTCGGTGTCGAGCGCGATATGCAAGACACGTTGCCGAAGGATGCTCACCGGAAGCGCGATACGCAAGACAATTCGGCGACCGCTTTTGAAGACCCGAGACCTCACACGGCTGGGAGAGACCCCGTCTGAATGCACGATGGTGATGGTCTACCCTAGGTCGGTTCACCCGCACCTAGGACTTCGTAGATCGAAGCTCTCCGAAGCAAAGAACACTGATGAACGAGAAGCAGAAAACTAGGGTAGGAGATGAAAGTTTGTAGATTGGTTTTTGCTATTGTGTGTTGTCCCTTCAATCGGCCATCACCCCTCATGTATATAAGAGACGAATGGACTTTCCGTGCAAGAAAAGATTAGAATTCACTTTCAAAACCCTAGTTCGGGTCCAACTCAGAATCTGAACTCTCCAAAACTGTTCGGTTTACAACATGGCTGCACCTTACGGGTCACGTTTGAGGCAATAAACGACCTCCAATGAAAATGCACCCAAAAGCATATTTACTCGTTTCAACGAGGTGAACAACTTTCATCTTGAACGTTTTTCGAATTTAAGCCATCTTGAGGGCCAAATCCCTCATGCAAAACAGCAAAAAAAGTCTATTGGTAGCGCTACCATCAGACAGAGGTTTGATGGGGCGCGCCATATTTTGCCTCCTGGTAGGGCTAAATTCCGATGACTCTAACTTTTGCATACATACACGGATTGGGACTACTTTTGTATCAAAATCGACCGCTTCGACGAGACGAAGACAATTCATGTAGAAAGTTTTTTCATTTGACGCTGTTTCAAAGGTGTAAACAGCCGATCAGTACTCTGAGTGCCCAAATCCTAGTATTTGAGCACAATTTCGGCCCTCGAGATAAGATCGAATTGCGATGGCCCAAACTTGAAAGATGTTCATTTCAACAATATGAAACTTTCTTATATATATATATATCACTTTTCCATTTGAGGCCATCTTAATTAAGTTCTTGACCGTGCCAAAATCTGGTGTCAACACATGCCCCCCTGTTTTTCGGCAAAACTTGGATGCCAAAAAATAATTTGCACCGCATTCGTTCTAAGGACGATGTCAACACTTCATCGGCCATTTATTTTTCTTAGGGTGATAATCATGTGTTTCCCATGTTTATGCTAAGGGCGATAGTTATATATCGGCCATTGTCTATCTAGGCTTGTTGCCACACACTTGGGTGATACTTCTTTAAATATTTGCCATTGAGAGCTTGAGGTAACAATGTCCCTTGTAAGGATTCCACTAAATATGTGTTTCTGAGAACTGCTCTTGTAATCTTAAAAGGACCTTCCCAACTTGGTGACCACATCCCGAATTTTCTGTCTTTTGAACCAATTGGTAGAATCACCTTCCACACAAGATCACCAACTTGAAAAGTCTTCAACTTGACCTTCTTATTGTAAGCTCTTGCCATTCTCAACTTATCTCTCTCTTTGGCCTTCAAAGCAGCCAAACATTTATCAGCGACTTCATCAATATTGTCCATCATCAAGTTATAGAAGTCCACCGCCGATAAATCATTTTGTTTGGCTATTCTCAAAGCATTCAAATTCACTTCCACTGGTAAAACGACCTCTTGACCATATATGAGCTCATATGGAGTTACCTTTGTAGCACCATGCCTTGAGATTCTGTTTGCCCATAAAGCTTCGGGCAATAGCTCATGCCATCTCCTTGGATTATCCTCAATCTTATTCTTGATGAGCTTGATTAATATTTTATTACTAGACTCAGCTTGTCCATTGGCTTGGGAATAATACGGAGAGGAATTGAGCAATTTTATTTTATATGATTCGACAAATTCTCTAACTTGATGCGAGATAAAAGATGAACCTTGGTCCATAGTTAATGTTTTAGGAATGCCGAGTCTATGAATAATTTGCTCAGTTATGAATTGAATTACCTCTGTATGCGTCATATTTTTGAGTGGTATTGCTATAGACCATTTAGTCAAATAAAAAGTTTCCAGCAACATGAATCGATGCCCCTTTGAAGAAGAAGGATGAATCTCTCCAATAAATTCTAACCCCCATCCTCTAAAAGGCCACAACTTGATAATAGGATGTAACATAGCAGCGGGAGCCAACTGGATATCACCAAACTTTTGACAGGCTTCACATCCTTTATAATACCTAAAGCAGTCATGAATCATTGTCGGCCAATAAAATCCAGCCCATCGCAACAACCATTTCATCGTGGGAGCCGACTGATGAGTGCCACAAATTCCTTCATGAACTTCTCCCATAGCAACTCTCGCTTGGTCCTCGTCCAAGCATTTTAAAAGAACATAATCAACCATTCGGCGATAAAGATCATCATCTCTCATTGTATATTTGAAAACCATATGCCGAATAGTCCCGTCCACCCTTTTACTAGGATCACGCAAATAATCAGTAATGGGTTTCCTCCAATCTTGATTTTCTCCTGTATTAAATATTTCATTAGTGGCCGAAACGGCGGGCTCCGGTTCGGCCTCCCCTATATTGGCAAGACTGGACATCGGCCTTTGAGAAATATGAAACATGCCATGATCAACATGATAGCTAGATGCTTGTTGTGCCCACTCATTTGCTCTCCAATTGTCATGCCTGGATATATGAGCAACACTAAAATAATCAAAAGTAGAAATTATATCTAGAAACTTATCAAGATAAACATTAAGTGATTCATCAAAACAACGAAAAACTTTGGATATTTGTTGCACTACTAATACCGAATGACCAAAAGCCTCAATATGAGTAGCACCTATATGGCAAGCAACATCTCTAAGCTGAATAACAATGCTTCATATTCGACTTGATTATTTGTGCAAAAATATTCTGAGCGGCACGAGAAGCTTCAAAAACAGCACCATGAGGAGATATATAAACAATACCGACACCTTGGCCGTTGCTACAAACTGAACCATCAAAATATAATCTCCATGGTACTAATGAGACAAGGTTTATATCAATATCATGCTTGTCATCAATCCGATGATCAACAAAATTAGTACCAATTTGGCCTTTCATGGATTTTAGAGATTCAAAAGCCAAATCATATTCAATTAAAGCATAAGCCCACTTGCCAATTCTACCACTAAGAATTGGCCTATGCAACATGTATTTGATGACATCGGTTTGACAAGCTATAATGCAAGTACTAGGCACTAGATAATGTCTCAATTTTGTGCAAGCATAATATAAGCATAAGCATAATTTCTCAATAAATGTATTTTCTCAATAAATGTATAACTTGTCTCAGCGTCCAATAAGCGCCGGCTCAAATAAGTAATAGCATGCTCCTTTCCTTCAGTCTCTTGAGTCAAAACAGTACCAATAACACCTTCCTCCGCCGCAATATAAAGCCTAAATGGCTCTCTATGCTTGGGTGCTTTCAACACCGGAGGAGTGCACAAATAATTTTTAACCATATCAAATGCTTCTTGCTGTTTTGCCCCCCCAAGTAAAATTAGTTTCATTCTTTAACCGAAGGATGAGAGTGTATGCGTCAACCTTCCCTGACAAGTTGGCTATGAATATCCTCAAGTAATTGACTTTTCCAAGGAATTTTTGCATATCTCTCTTGCATGTTGGAACCTCCACCTTTTGTATAGCTTCTATCTTTTTGGTATCAATTTCTTTGCCATCTTGATGAATAATGAAACCCAAAAACTTTCCAGCCGATACACCAAAAGCACACTTAAAAGGATTCATCTTTAGTCCATATTGTTTTCATTCTCTCAAAAGCTAAGCGCAAATCGGCTAGATGAGATTTAAAAGCATCCGATTTGACAACAATATCATTAATATAAACCTCAAGTATAACACCAAGTATGTCATGAAAAATTAAATCCATAGCCCTTTGATACGTGACATCGACATTTTTTAATCCAAAGGTCATCACTGTCCACTCAAATAAACCAAGGAAACCGGGACATCGAAAAGCCGTTTTGGACATGTCCTCTTCGGCCATAAAAATCTGGTTATACCCTGCATTACCATCAAGAAAGCTAATGACCTTATGTCCAAAAGCATCATTAATAAGAATATCGGCTATTGGCATGAGATACTCATCTTTAGGTGTAGCTCAATTCAAATCTCTGAAATCAATGCACACCCTCTACTTGCCGGATCCTTTCTTCTCTACTGGTACAATGTTAGAAATCCACTCGGCATACCTGCAAGGTCTAATAAAATTAGCATTAAGCAAATGACCGATCTCTTCCTTGATCCGGTCATACATTTTTGGACTAAACTTTCTGGCAGATTGCTTGTATGGTCTAAAACCAGCCTTTATAGGTAACCGATGCTCCGCTAGCTCTCGGCTTAAACCTGGCATCTCACGATATTCTCATGCAAAGCAACAAACATATTCTTTCAATAGCTCGATCAACTTAACTTTATGATCGTCTCTTAAATTTTCGTTTACAAATGTCGGCCTAGGAATTGAACCATCTCCTATATCTATCTCTTCTAATGGATCAGCTGATGTAAAACCTTGTCCTAGTTTATCCATATCATCTAACTCTTCTATGGACTCATACATATTGTTCTCATTGGACCGATATTCTACAAGATGCTTATGTAACCACTCTGAATTAGGATCCATTTAAATGCATCATACCTTGGAGCCGATTATCACCAATTGGCTTTAAAGAAATGGGCATGAAATCACTTTTTGTAGCGCTAAAAAAAATCAAATTCTGATAGGCCGCACCCTGTCAAGCAAGTAGCATTGGGATGTTGCCAATCCACCGATGCATCAGCCAAAGCAACACAAGCCGAATTATCCGCATGAATGACTTCCACTTCATCATCAACCATTGAATTAAAAACTGGTGCATAGTAGATGGCACACATTGATTTGCATGAACCCAATCACGACCTAATATCACATTGTAGTTACCTTGCACCTCGGCAACAAAGAATGCGGTAGCCAAATTTTTGCTTCCCATTGTAAGCTCCACATACATCACAACTTTGGCTTCAGTTTTCTCTTTGCCTTCAAACCCATTGAGAACCATGTTGGTCTTTATCAACTCTTCATCACGCAGCCCAATTTTTTTTAAGACCGACTATGGCATAAGATTCACCACAACACCACCATCAACAAGCATTCTAGCAACCGGTGATCCATTAATATGACCTTTAAGGAACAATGGCTTCAAGTGTGTCACCCATTCTTTTAGCTTCTCGAATATAGCATTTTTAGGACCAAAATCCAACTGAGCTACTTCCCCTTCTTCATCTATAGCATGAAATTCAGTGGGTAAGTAATACACCATATTAATATCCATACCTTCATGAACCGGTGTAGACTCATAATCCAGAATATCATCTCCATCCTCAAGCATGTCCACGACTCCGAAATATGTCCAAGTGAAGAGGAAGTAATAGGTGAAGTGGACGATGTAATAGCGGTCACATCATCCTCCGTTGGTGGTGTAGGTGCTGCTATGACCAATGCAGAAGCTCCTATGGTTTCCTTTTGCTTAGGCCTCCACACTTGTTTTGCGGGAATCATGGGACGGGTTTCATTGAACAATTGATCTCTTTGCTTCTCTACTTCTTGTTCCTCCTTCTCATGGCTCCTCATGCGCTACAATCTCCTTTTTTGTGCCTTGGTTAGACCGGAAGGACACCACTTAGGCTGAGCATATTTTGGATCCCTCGACTTGGCCTTGCTTGTGCTAGCTTCATGATCATTAGCCATGGGACCTGGCCGGGCAACAACCACGTCTTTATTAGAATCAGTCGGATTATCAACAATAATCGGCTCTTTGATTGTTAATTCTTTAGTGCCTATCATAATATTTTCAGCACTAGTATTCTTCTCCTTTTGCTTGCTAGGCTCTGAAATTTCAGCACTTGGTGATTTAGCATGCCACACTTGCTTGCCAACCCTTCCTTGATTACCTTCCATTGGTCGATTGCCACTATTGTTCAAATGACCTCGTGTGGGATAAGAAACCTCTCACGAATGAGCCTCCTTGGTTCTGCCCTCCCCGGATGAAAAGCATAAGGGGCCATTGGGGGCTGCCCCCATCCTCCATTGAAGCCTCCCATGTAATATGGCGCATAGGGGGGCGGTGCCATCCATGGTCATGGTGCCCATGACCCATATGGCCTTGCGTGATGCTGAAATTCTTCCCTTGGAGGTGTTCAAATTTGATGACCGGTTAGAGCTAGAACCAACCGCTTGATTGGCTTATTTGGACAACAACATATCAAAAGTTGGCTTGATTCTCTTGTGATGCACTTTAGCTTCATTCGTCTTCCACTTGCCAACTTCTGGACTCTTGGGCTTAACAAATTTGACATGAGTGTTCTCTCGCACTTGTGGTTGCCCCCCGAGTGTAGGATTCTTGATGGTGATCTTGATTATCTCCTTGCCACCGGGTTGCTTGTCAAGCACAACTTGTCTCCCCAAGAACTTGTTGCTCTCCTTATTTTTCCTGGCCTCACCAATGACAATGTTATTCTTATTAGCTAATTCTGCTATGTTGGGCCAAATTAACATCTTCTTCCCCTCCAAATCTATGGTGTTCATTGGGAAGGGCTGCTTATCAACTTGCATCTCAGAAAAATTCAATCGTCCGCCATTAATGGCCGATTGTATCTGTCGTTGAAAAACATTGCAACAATTAGTGGCATGAGAAATATAATTATGATACTTGCAATAAGCACGCCGTTTCAGCTCTTCAAACGATGGTAAAGTATGAGATATTCTAATAATCTTGGCTCAACAAAGCATCAAATATTCTATCACACTTAGCAATGTTGAAAGTAAATTTCATTTCTTCATCATGATTCTTATGAATCGGTTTAAATCATTGCAAGTAAATGGTTTGGCCTTAGATGTCCAAACAAATTCAATAACATAAATATCACCCTCATCGTCCGAGTCCTCACTATCATACTCAATCATATTCATTTTTGGATGATCAGTTTTATATCTATGCACCTCTTTAAGATCTTTGCTTCGGCTTTCCTGAGCCAAAGCCCGTTGTAAGACTTGGTTGATATTTCAAAACTCATAGCCCTCTAGCCTTTCTCTAATGTGAGTTCTCAAACCACTAAGCACAAGATCAACCAAATCTCTCTTGGTTATCACCAAACTATAGCACCGGTTTTTTATATCTCTAAATCTCTTGACGTAATCAGAGTTAGGTTCATCGTGCTTTTGTCTAACCAATGTAAGATGTGACAACTTAATAAGCTCATTATCGCCACTATAGAAATGATCATCAATTTTTTGTTCTAGTTGTGACCATAAATGAATAGAACCATGTGGTAAAGCGGCAAACCATGAAAATGTGGTACCGGTTAAAGATAAAGGAAATAAACGCACTTTTTCAATTCATTTAGCAAGCCCGCTTCACCCAATTGTTCCCTCGCCATTAAATTTAACAAAATCTGGAATTTTATATTCCAGAGGGTGATACGTCTCCATCATATCTATAATTTTTGATTGTTTCATGCCAATATTATACAACTTTCACATACATTTGGCAACCTTTTATATGATTTATTGGACTAACCTATTGATCCAGTGGCCAGTGCCAGTTCCTGTTTTGCATGTTTTTTGTATCACAGAAAATCCATATCAAACAAAGTCCAAACGCGATAAAAATTTACTGAGAATTATTTTGGAATTTATGTGATTTTTGTGAGGTGGAATCAACGCAAACGGGGCCCCACAAAGCCCACAACCAACCAGGGCGCGCCCCAGGCCCTAGGCGCGCCCTGGTGTCTTGTGCCCTCCTCGAATGATGGTTGGAGCCCTTCTTCTGGTGCAAGAAAGATAATTTATGGAAAAAATTGTGTAAAAATGTCAGTGCAATCAGAGTTACGAGTCTCCGGGAATTTAAGAAACCGTGAAGGGCCGGATCTGGGGAACACGAAATAGAAGAGAACAGAGAGGGAGATCCAATCTCGGAGGAGCTCCTGCCCCTCCGCCGCCATGGAGGCCATGGACAAGAGGTGGAACTCTCCTCCCATCTAGGGGGATGCCAAGGAAGAAGAAGAAGGAGGGGGGCTCCCTCCCCCTCTCTCCCGGTGGCACCGGAGTGCCGCCGGGGCAAGGATCGTGACAGCGATCTACAGCAACAATCTTGCTACCGTCAACACCAACTCTCTCCCCCTCTATGCAGCGGTGTAACACCTCTTCTCTCTGCTGTAATATCTACTTAAACGTGGTGCTCAACTCCATATATTGTTTCCCAATGATATTTGGCATCCTATGATGTTTGAGAAGATCCGTTTTGTCCTATGGGTTAATCGTGATCTTGGTTGGTATGATTGTACATTTTATTTATGGTGCTGTCCTACTGTGCCCTCCGTCTTGCGCAAACGTGAGGGGCCCTTGCTGTAGGGTGTTGCAATACGTTCATGATTCGCTTATGGTGGGTTGCGAGAGTGATAGAAGCTTAAACCTGAGTAGGTGGGTTGTTGCGTATGGGATAAAGAGGACTTGATACTTAATGCTATGGTTGGGTTTCATGACCTTAATAATCTTTAGTAGTTGCGGATGCTTGCTAGATTTCAAATCATAAGTGCATATGATCCAAGTAGAGAAAGTATGTTAGCTCATGCCTCTCCCTGATATAGAATTACAAGAATGATTACCGGTACTCGTTATCGATTGCTTAGGGATAAATGACTTTGTTGTTGACAAAAGCTATCCACTTTTATTACCTTGAAATTTATTAATAGCTTTATTCTCGCAAAGTACTAGTAGTTTTATTCTTGCAAACTAGTTTCATACTTGTTCTAGGTAAAGCAAACGTTAAGTGTGCGTAGAATTGTATCGATGGTCGATAGAACTTGGGGGAATATTTGTTATACCTTTAGCTCCTCGTTGGGTTCGACACTCTTATTTATCGAAGAAGGCTACAAACGATCCCCTATACTTGTGGGTTACCAACGCCATTTTCCAGCGCTGTTGCCAGGGAGCAATAGCGTGGGGTGAATATTCTCGTGTGTGCTTATTTGCTTTATCACTAAGTAGTTTTTATTTCCCGTTCTAAGTTGTTCTCTATCTTTAGTTATGGATATGGAATAAGAAATACCAAAAATATTAGTGGTACTTGCTACTCATGGAGATGGGGAACCTCCTAAAACCCTCGATGATCATTATGTGAAAGATATTATGCACTACTTTGATAATCCTGATAAAACCCCATTCAACTATATAACGGGAGTAACTTGGATCAACGTGAATACTATAGGGATTATCACTTGACTCATAAAGGTAAATTGTTATGGGATCAAATTCATATGCTGCATTGGTATGCTCGGGAGCTATGCTTGAGATATGATTATAATTGTTGCTCTAGGATGAAGGCTTCACACCTTCCCTTGTCATGCAAATTTAATGATAATGAAACCTTAGCTTCTTATGCTAATGGTAGATATGATTACAATGATGTGGAACGAATAGAAGAATTTGTTGCTTTTAAGGGTGCATATGAAATTGAATCTTTGTTTTAAAAGTTTGAAGATTTTGATGATTCAGTTTATAGACCTGAAAATTTTTCTATCCTTAAATATTGCTATGATAATTATAAATACAATTATGATATTGATGTGTTTATTGAGAAAGTCTCCGCTGTCCAAGAAGAGACTAATATTTTGTAGGAGTCGATGGAAGAAGAAACTGGTGAAACTATGAGCTCATTGGATGAAAAAGATGATGAGGAGAGCGAAGAACAAAAGAAGGAAGAGCGGATTAGCTACCCGTGCCCACCTTCTAATGAGAGTAACTCTTCAACTCATACATTGTTTAATTTCCCTTCATGCTTACCGATGGATGATTGCTATGATAATTGCTACGATACCGTTGATTCATTTGAAATATCCCTTTTTGATGAACTTGATGCTTGCTATGCTTGTGGCCATGATGCCAATATGAATTATGCTTATGGAGATGAACTTGCTATAGTTTCTTATGTTAAGAATGAAATTGTTGCTATTGCACCAACACATGATACTCCTTTCATCTTTTTGAATTCTCCAAATTACACTATATCGGAGAAGTTTGTTCTTATTAAGGATTATATTGACGGGTTGCCTTTTACCATTGCACATGATAATTTTGATGAATATAATATGCATGTGCTTGTTGCTCCTACTTGCAATTATTATGAGAGAGGAACTACATCTACACCACTTTATGTTTCCAAGACGATAAAATTGCAAGAAACTGCTTATGCTATGTATTGGCCTTTACTTGATGTGCATGAATTTTTCTTGTATGACATGCCGATGCATAGGAAGAGAGTTACACTTTGTCATTGCATGATATATGTTTCTTTGTGCTCACTACTAAATGCCAAATCATTGCTAATTCAAATTGGCTTTGATATACCTTGGGATCCGGGTGGATTCATTACTTGAGCACTTTATGCCTAGCATAATGGCTTTAAACAAAGCGTTGCCATGGAGACAACCTGGAAGTTTTAGAGAGTCATCTATTTCTGTTGAGTGTTTTATAAAGTTTAAAAAAAATAGAGGGAAACATAAAACTTTTTGACAAAAGAGAAGCCATTGGAAGTTATGCATTAGAGAAGTGAGAGGGTCGACCCTGAACACTTGTGTTCAGGCTCATAGAAAAAATGTAGAATTTTTCATGAATATTCTCACAAAAATAATTATCCCCTTGTACAAATCCATTGTATTATAAAAATAATGTGCCAAGATTTGCCTTTAGGATGATTAGATTGCTTGTTGGTATGTGCGATGAAGAAACAGAAACTTTGGATGTAACGCATGAATTTTCATTTTTTACTGGAATATTAAACGTTTCTGAAACTTCTTGCACAATCTTGATATACAAATTGTTTATTTTGTCCTAATTTTTCAGAATTTTTGGAGTACCAGAAGTATGGTAGATGCTCAGATTGCTATAGACTATCCTCTTTAAGACATGTTGTGTTTTTGATGCATTGTTTTGCTTGTTTTGATGAAACTATCGATTTTTATTGGTGGTATGAGCCATGGAAAAGTTATATTACAGTAGGTACAATGCAAAAACAAAATAAGAATTGGTTTGCAACAATACTTAGAGTAGTGATTGGCTTTATTATACTAACGGATCTTACCGAGTTTTTGTTGAGTTTTGTGTGGATGAAGTGATCAAAGATTGAGGAGGTCTCGATATGAGGAGAAGGAGGAAAGGCAAGAGCTCAAGCTTGGGGATGCCCAAGGCAGCCCAAGTAACTATTGAAGGAGACTCAAGCGTCTAAGCTTGGGGATTCCCTGGAAGGCATCCCATATTTCTTCAACAAGTATAAGTATGTTTTCGTCTTTGTTTCGTTCATGTGATATGTGCAAATCCTGGAGCGTCTTTTGCATTTAGTTTTCACTTTTCTTTTATGCACCATGCTGGTATGAGATAGTCCATGGTTGACTTATAGAATGCTCATTGCACTTGACTTATATCTTTTGAGTATGGCTTTATAGAATGCTTCATGTGCTTCACTTATATCATTTCAAGTTTGGATTGCCTGTTTCTCTTCACATAGAAAACTGTTATTTGTAGAATGCTTTTGCTTCACTTATATTTTTTTAGAGCATGGTCTTTTGTATAAAGAATTAAACTCTCATGCTTCACTTATATCTATTTAGATAGCCAACACGAATTGGTCAATTGCATGGTTAGTCATAAAATCCTATATAAAACTTATGGATCACTGAATATGATATGTCTGATTCCTTGCAATAGTTTTGTGATATAGAGATGAAAATATGTGGGAGGTACTAGTAAACGGTTGTGGTTAGTAAGAATATTGGTGTTAAGGTTTATGATTCACAAAGCATGCACGTATAGTCTCTCGTTATGCCGGGAAGTTGGAGCACAATTTATCCTTGATTGCCTATCTTTGTGTGAAGGTCCGGGGCGCGCGGTGGTTAACTCCTACCAACCTCCCCCCTAGGGGCATGCGTAGTAGTACTTTGCTTTGAGGGCTAATAAACTTTTGCAATAAGTATATGAGTTCTTTATGACTAATGTGAGTCCATGGATTATACACACTCTTACCTTTCCGCAATTTACTAGCCTCTACGGTACCGTGCACTGCCCTTTCTCACCTTGAGACGTGGTGCAAACCTCGCCGGTGCATCCAAACCCCGTTATATGATACGCTCTATCAAACATAAGCCTTATTATATCTTCCTCAAAATGGCCACATACCAACCCATTATGGCCTTTCCATAGCCATTCCGAGATATATTGCCATGCAATTTCCACCACCTCCGTTTGACTTGAGCATTCATTGTCGTATTGCTTCACTAAATAGAAGTGTGATGATCATCATTATTCATTATTAGAGCATGTCCCAGTGAGGAAAGGATGATGGATACTATGACCCCCCCACAAGTCAGGATGAGACTCCGGACAATGAGAGAGAAAAAAGGGAAAAAAGAAAAGGAAAAAAAGAAAAAAAAGAAAGAGAGAAGGGGCATTGTTACTATCTTTTACCACACTTGTGCTTCAAAGTAGCACCATGTTTTTCATATGGAGAGTCTCCTATGTTGTCACTTTCATATACTAGTGGGAATTTTTCATTATAGGATTAGATGCACACCCACATAGTTTTCACATGGAGCTTTCATACACTTATAGCTCTTAGTGCATTCGTTGCATGGCAATCCCTACTCCTCGCATTGATATCAATTAATGGGCATCTCCATAGCCCGTTGGTTAGCCACGTCGATGTGATACTTTCTTACTTTTTTGTCTTGTCTATATTTACCCCTATCATCATACTCTATTCCACCCGTAGTGCTATATCCATGGCTCGCGCTCATGTATTGTGTGAGGGTTGAAAAGGCTGAAGCGCGATAAAAAGTATGAACCAGTTACTTGGCTGACACCGGGGTAGCACATGATTTATACTTTGTGTTAAGAAGACAGAGTATGACAAGGCTATATGATTTTGTTGGGATAACATTCTTTAGCATTGATATTTTGAAAGACATGATTGTTTGTTGGGATGCCTGAGTATTGATGTCTTTATGTCAAATTATAGACTATTGCTTTGAATCACTTATGTCTTAATATTCATGCCATGATTAGACACATGATCAGTTTATGCTAGGTAGCATTCCAAATCAAAAGTTATCTTTTTTTATCATTTACCTACTCGTTGTGGATGCTGATACATCTCCGTCGTATCTATAAATTTTGATTGTTTCATGCTAATATTATACAACTTTCACATACTTTTGGCAACTTTTTATATGATTTATTGGACTAACCTATTGATCCAGTGCCAGTTCATGTTTTTTGCATGTTTTTTGTATCACAGAAAATCCATATCAAACAAAGTCCAAACACGATAAAAATTTAGGGAGAATTATTTTGGAATTTATGCGATTTTTGGGAGGTGGAATCAACGCAAACGGGGGACCACAGAGCCCACAACCCACCAGGGCGCGCCCTAGGCCCCAGGCGCACCCTGGTGTCTTGTGCCCTCCTTGAACGTTGGTTGGAGCCCATCTTCTGGCGCAAGAAAGATAATTTATGGAAAAAAATCGTGTAAAAATTTCAGCGCAATCGGAGTTACGGATCTCTGGGAATTTAAGAAATCGTGAAGGGCCGGATCTGGGGAACGCGAAACAGGAGAGAACAGAGAGGGAGATCCAATCTCGGAGGGGCTCCTGCCCCTCCGCCGCCATGGAGGCCATGTAACAGAGGGGAAACTCTCCTCCCATCTAGGGGGGTGGCCAAGGAACAAGAATAAGGAGGGGGGTCTCTCCCCCCTCTCTCCCGGTGGCGGCGGAGTGCCACCGGGGTAAGGATCATGATGGCGATCTACATCAACAATCTTGCTACCGTCAACACCAACTCTCTCCCCCTCTATGCAGCGGTGTAACACCTCTTCTCTCCGTTGTAAGCTCTACTTAAGCATGGTGCTCAACTCCATATATTGTTTCCCAATGATATTTGGCTATCCTATGATGTTTGAGTAGATCCTTTTTGTCCTATGGGTTAATTGTGATCTTGGTTGGTATGATTGTATATTTTATTTATGGTGCTGTCCTACGGTGCCCTCCGTCTCGCACAAACGTGAGGGGCCCCCACTGTAGGGTGTTGCAATACGTTCATGATTCGCTTATGGTGGGTTGTGAGAGTGACAGAAGCTTAAACCTGAGTAGGTGGGTTGTTGCGTATGGGATAAAGAGGACTTGATACTTAATGTTATGGTTGGGTTTCACAATCTTAATGATCTTTAGTAGTTGCAGATGCTTGCTAGAGTTCCAATCATAAGTGCATATGATCCAAGTAGAAAAAGTATGTTAGCTCATGCCTCTCCCTGATATAGAATTACAAGAATGATTACCGGTACTTGTTACCGATTGCCTAGGGACAAATGAATTTCTTGTTGACAAAAGCTATCCACTTTTATTACCTTGCAATTTATTCGTAGTTTTGTTCTTGCAAAGTACTCGTAGTTTTATTCTTGCAAACTTGTTTCATACTTGTTCTAGGTAAAGCAAACGTTAAGTGTGCGTAGAGTTGTATCGGTGGTCGATAGAACTTGAGGGAATATTTGTTCTACCTTTAGCTCCTCATTGGGTTCGACACTCTTATTTATCGAAGAAGGCTACAAATGATCCCCTATACTTGTGGGTTACCAGAGGGCATTGAATTTCATCAAAGTATTCTGGATATGGCTTTTGGTAAATACAGTTCCTTGGTAACTCAACTCCAAAATTCTCTCATACCATCTTAGCCATCTCCTCTCTAAGATTAGCTAGACATCATCCACAATGGACAATGAAGCTTGTGGCAGTGGCATAGGAGGAGCAGGGTTAGTAGCAGCAGGTGTGAATTGTGGCATGTTGATACGTCTCCAATGTATCTATAATTTTTGATTGTTCCATGCTATTATATTATCTGTTTTGGATGTTTAATGGGCTTTATTAAACACTTCTATATTATTTTTGGGACTAACCTATTAACCGGAGGCGCAGTCCAAATTTGCTGTTTTTTTGCCTATTTCAGTGTTTCGCAGAAAAGGAATATTAAACGGAGTCCAAATGGAATGAAACCTTCGGGAGAGTTATTTTTGGAACAAACGCAATCCAGGAGACTTGGAGTGGACGTCAAGAAAGAAATAAGGAGACCATGAGGTAGGGAGGCGCGCCCAAGGGGTAGGCGCGCCCCCACCCTCGTGGGCCCCTCGTGGCTCCCCTGACCGACTACTTTCGCCTATATATACTCATATACCCTGAAAACATCCAGGAGCAGGACGAAACCCTATTTCCACCACCGCAGCCTTCTATACCCATGAGATCCCATCTTGGGCCCTTTTCCGGTGCTCCGTCGGAGGGGGAATCGATCATGGAGGGCGTCTACATCAACACCATAGCCTCTCCGATGAAGTGTGAGTAGTTTACCACAGACCTTCGGGTCCATAGTTATTAGCTAGATGGCTTCTTCTCTCTTTGGATCTCAATACAAGGTTCTCCTCGATCTTCTTGGAGATCTATTCGATGTAATTCTTTTTGCGGTGTGTTTGTCGAGATCCGATGAATTGTGGGTTTATGATCAAGATTATCTATGAACAATATTTGAATCTCCTCTGAATTCTTTTATGTATGATTTGTTATCTTTGCAAGTCTCTTCAAATTATTAGTTTGGTTTGGCCTACTAGATTGATCTTTCTTGCAATGGGAGAAGTGCTTAGCTTTGGGTTCAATCTTGCGGTGTCCTTTCCCAGTGATAGCAGGGGCAGAAAGGCACATATTGTATTGTTGCCATCGAGGATAAAAAGATGGGGTTTATATCATATTGCTTGAGTTTATCCCTCTACATCATGTCATCTTGCCTAATGCGTTACTCTGTTCTTATGAACTTAATACTCTAGATGCATGCTGGATAGCGGTCCATGTGTGGAGTAATAGTAGTAGATGCAGAATCGTTTTGATCTACTTGTCGCGGATGTGATGCCTATATACATGATCATGCCTAGATATTCTCATAACTATGCACTTTTCTATCAATTGCTCGACAGTAATTTGTTCACCCACCATAATACTTATGCTATCTTGAGAGAAGACACTAGTGAAACCTATGCCCGCCTGGTCTATTTTCCATCATATAAGTTTCCGATCTATTTTATTTTGCAATCTTTACTTTCCAATCTATATAATAAAAATACCAAAAATATTTATCTTATTATCGCTATCAGATCTCACTTTTGCAGGTGGCCGTGAAGGGATTGACAACCCCTTTATCGCGTTGGTTGCAAGGTTCTTATTTGTTTGTGCAGGTACGAGGGATTTGAGTGTAGCCTCCTAATGGATTGATACCTTGGTTCTCAAAAACTAACGGAAATACTTACACTACTTTGCTGCATCACCCTTTCCTCTTCAAGGGAAAACCAACGCATGCTCAAGAGGTAGCAACAAGGATTTCTGGCACCGTTGCCGGGGAGTCTACGCATAAGTCAAGACATACCAAGTATCCATCACAAACTCTTATCCCTCGCATTACATTATTTTCCATTTGCCTCTCGTTTTCCTCTCCCCCACTTCAACCTTTGCCTTTTCTTCGCCCTTCTTCCGTTCGATCTTTTGTGTGTTACCATGTGCCTTATTTTTGCTTGCATCTTCGCTTGCTAAAAGTTTATGGATCCTCATCCACTTGCCAATCTTTTTAATAGATCCAATTATGTTGAACCAATTGCTAGTGAGTTGTGTGCACTAGATTATCTTTATGAGGTTTTGCTTGAAACCCGTGAATCTAAAAATTGTGATGAAGAATTTTTTGAAGAGATTCACAATAGCTCCTTGAATAAAAAGCATGATTGCAATGATGTTATTATAAATTATATTGATGTCAATTGTTCTAATAATATGCAAAACCCTAAGCTTGGGAATGCTAAATTTGCTAGGTCTACTACTTGTTGCAACGATCATGATTGGGGTGATTCTTCTTATGATCTTGAAAATTTATTTAAGTCCCATGATGAATATGAGATTGATAATGTTTGCTATAATATTGAAAGTGGGTTTGGAAGAGTGTCAACTTTAGATCCCACATATTTGGAGAATGTTCAATCTTATGAATTTTTTGATAAAAGTGGGTTTGGAGAGGTGATGACTTTAGTTAATTTTAATCCCACTATTTTGGAAGAGTGTCAACTTCGCATGCACGTGGATCGTGTTGATAATATGTTGTGTGATAGCTATATTGTTAAATTTTCTTATGGTCCTACATGTAATTATTATGAGAGAGGAAAATATGGCCATAGAAATTTTCATGTTACTAAACTACCTCTCGTTATGTTGAGATTGCTATTGTTTCTTTCTTCTTCCTCGCATATGCTAGATCTTGCTTGTCTTGCTAATTTGTTTTCCTATAAAATGCCTATGCATAGGAAGTATGTTAGACTTAGATGTGTTTGTCGCATGTTTTATGATGCTCAATGTTTGTCGTATGTTTTATGATGCTCTCTTTGTGCTTCAATTCTTGTCTTTCGTGTGAGCATCATTGAAATCTCAATGCCTAGCTAGGGGCGTTAAACGATAGTGCTTGTTCGGAGGCAACCCAATTTTATTTTTGTTCTTTACTTTTTGTTTCTGTTTAGTAATAAATAATTCATCTAGCCTCTGGTTAGATGTGGTTTTATGTTTTAATTAGTGTTTGTGCCAAGTAAAACCTATAGGATCTTCTTGGGTGATAGTTAATTTGATCTTGCTGAAAAATAGAAACTTTTGCGCGCACGAGAATAATTTTCGTAAATCACAGAAACGTGATTTTCAGTTTATTGTTTTTGCATAAGATTAATATACAAATTATCTAGGACTTCCTATTTTGGTAGAAATTTTGGGGTTCCATAAGTATTCGAAAGTTACATATTGCTACAGACTTTTCTGTTTTTGACAGATTCTGTTTTTCGTGTGTTGTTTGCTTATTTTGATGAATCTATGGCTAGTATCGGGGGGTATGAACCATAGAGAAGTTGGAATACAGTAAGTTTAACACCAATATAAATAAAGAATGAGTTCATTACAGTACCTTAAAGTGGTGGTTTGTTTTATTTTGCTAAAGGAGCTCATGAGATTTTCTGTTGAGTTTTGTGTTGTGAAGTTTTCAAATTTTTGGGTAAAGATTTGATGGATTATGGAAAAAGGAGTGGCAAGAGCCTAAGCTTAGGGATGAACAAGTAAACCCAAGGTAAAATTCAAGGATAACCAAAATCCTAAGCTTGGGTATGCCCCGGAAGGCATCCCCTCTTTCATCTTCATCTATCGGTAACTTTACTTGAGGCTATATTTTTATTCATCACATGATATGTGTTTTGCTTGGAGCGTCTTGTATGACTTGAGTCTTCGCTTTTTAGTTTACCACAATCATCCTTGCTGTACACACCTTTTGGGAGAGACACACATGAATCGCAATTTATTAGAATACTCTATGTGCTTCACTTATATCTTTTGAGCTAGATAATTTTGCTCTAGTACTTCACTTATATCTTTTTAGAGCACGGTGGTGGTTTTATTTTATAGAAATTATTGATCTCTCATGCTTCACTTATATTATTTTGAGAGTCTTTTAGAACAGCATGGTAATTTGCTTTGGTTATAAAATTAGTCCTAATATGATGGGCATCCAAGTTGGGTAAAATAAAAACTTTCATATAGAGTGCATTAAACACTATGATAAATTTGATACTTGATAATTGTTTTGAGATATAAAGGTGGTAATGTTAGAGTCATGCTAGTTGGGTAATTATGAAATTGAGAAATACTTGTGTTAAAGTTGGCAAGTCCCATAGCATGCACGTATGGTGAACATTATGTGACAAATTTGAAGCATGGGGTGTTCTTTGATTGCCTTCCTTATGAGTGGAGGTCGGGATCGCGCGATGGTTAACGCCTACCAACCCTTCCCCTAGGAGCATGCGTAGTAGTACTCTTCTTCGAGGGATAATAAACTTTTGCAATAAGTATATGAGTTCTTTATGACTAATGTGAGTCCATGGATTATACACACTCTTACCCTTCCGCAATTTGCAAGTCTCTACAGTACCGTGCATTGCCCTTTCTCACCTTGAGAGTTGGTGCAAACTTCGCCGGTGCATCCAAACCCCGTGATACGATATGCTCTATCACACATAAACCTCCTTATATCTTCCTCAAAACAGCCACCATACCTACCTATTATGGCATTTCCATAGCCATTCCGAGATATATTGCCATGCAACTTTCCACCGTTCCGTTTATTATGACACGCTCCATCATTGTCATATTGCTTTTGCATGATCATGTAGTTGACATCGTATTTGTGGCAAAGCCATCTTTATAATTCTTTCATACATGTCACTCTTGATTCATTGCATATCCTGGTACACCACTGGAGGCATTCACATAGAGTCATATTTTGTCCTAAGTATTGAGTTGTAATTCTTGAGTTGTAAATAAATAGAAGTGTGATGATTTCCATTATTAGAGCATTGTCCCGTGTGAGGAAAGGGTGATGGAAGCAATGATTCCCTCACAAGTTGGGATGAGTCTCCGGACTTTATGAAAAATAAAAGAGGCCAAAGAAGCCGAAATAAAAAAAGGAGGCCAAAGAAGCCCAAATAAAAAAATGTGAGAAAAAGAGAGAAGGGACAATGTTACTATCCTTTTTCCACACTTGTGCTTCAAAATAGCACCATGATCCTCATGATAGAGAGTTTCTTATTTTGTCACTTTCATATACTAGTGAGAATTTTTCATTATAGAATTTGGCTTGTATATTCCAATGATGGGTTTCCTCAAAATGCCCTAGGTCTTCGTGAGCAGGCAAGTTGGATGCACACCCACTTAGTTTCTTTCTGATGAGCTTTCATACATTTATAGCTCTAGTGCATCAGTTGCATGGCAATCCCTACTCCTTGTATTGACATCAATTGATGGGCATCTCCATAGCCCGTTGATTAGCCGCGTCAATGTGAGACTTTCTCCTTTTTTGTTTTCTCACATGATCCCTATCATCATACTCTACTCCACCCATAGTGCTATGTCCATGGCTTATGCTCATGTATTGCGTGAGGGTTGAAAAGGCTGAAGCGCGTTAAAAAGTATGAACCAATTGCTTGGCTGAAATCGGGGTTGTGCATGATGGGAGAATTTTGTGTGACGATAATGAAGCATGGCCAAACTATATGATTTTGTAGGGATAAGCTTTCTTTGGCTATGTTATTTTGATAAGACATAAACTGCTTGGTTAGCATGCTTGAAGTTTTACTATTTTTATGTCAATATTAAACTTATATCTTGAATCTTTTGGATCTGAACATTCATGCCACAATAAAGAAAATTACATTGAGAATTATGTTAGGTAGCATTCCACATCAAAAATTCTGTTTTTATCATTTACCTACTCGAGGATGAGTAGGAATTAAGCTTGGGGATGCTTGATACATCTCCAACGTATCTATAATTTTTGATTGTTCCATGCTATTATATTATCTGTTTTGGATCTTTAATAGGCTTTATTATACAACCTATTAAACGGAGGCCCAATCCAAATTGTTTTTTTCTATTTCAGTGTTTCACAGAAAAGGAATATCAAACAGAGTCCAAACGGAATGAAACCTTTGGGAGAGTTATTTTTGGAACAAACGCAATCCAGGAGACTTGGAGTGGATGTCAAGAAAGAAACAAGGATGCCACGAGGCAGGGAGGCGCGCCCGGGGGGGGGGGGAGTAGGCGCTCCCCCCACCCTCGTGGGCCCCTCGTGGCTTCCCTGGTCGACTTCTTTTGCCTATATATACTCATACACCCTGAAAACATCTAGGAGCAGGACGAAACCCTATTTCCACCGCCGCAACCTTCTCTACCCGTGAGATCCCATCTTGGGGGCTTTCCGGCGCTCCACCGGAGGGGGAATCGATCATGGAGGGCTTCTACATCAACACCATAGCCTCTCCGATGAAGTGTGAGTAGTTTACCATAGACCTTCGGGTCCATAGTTATTAGCTAGATGGCTTCTTCTCTCTCTTTGGATCTCAATACAAGGTTCTCCTCGATCTTCTTGGAGATCTATTCGATGTAATTCTTTTTGCGGTGTGTTTGTCGAGATCCGATGAATTGTGGGTTTATTATCAAGATTATCTATGAACAATATTTGAATCTCCTCTGAATTCTTTTATGTATGATTTGTTATCTTTGCAAGTCTCTTCGAATTATCAGTTTGGTTTGGCCTACTAGATTGATCTTTCTTGCAATGGGAGAAGTGCTTAGATTTGGGTTCAATCTTGTGGTGTCCTTTCCCAGTGACAGCAGGGGCAACAAGGCATGTATTGTATTGTTGCCATCGAGGATAAAAAGATGGGGTTTATATCATATTGCTTGAGTTTATCCCTCTACATCATGTCATCTTGCCTAATGCGTTACTCTGCTCTTATGAACTTAATACTCTAGATGCATGCTGGATAGCGGTCGATGTGTGGAGTAATAGTAGTAGATGCAGAATCGTTTCGATATACTTGTCGCGGACATGATGCCTATATACATGACCAGGCCTAGATATTCTCATAACTATGCACTTTTCTATCAATTGCTCGACAGTAATTTGTTCACCCACCGTAATACTTATGCTATCTTGAGAGAAGCCACTAGTGAAACATATGGGCCACGGGTCTATTTTCCATCATATAAGTTTCCGATCTATTTTATTTTGCAATCTTTACTTTCCAATCTATATAATAAAAATACCAAAAATATTTATCTTATTATCTCTATAAGATCTCACTTTTGCAAGTGGCCGTGAAGGGATCGACAACCCCTTTATCGCGTTGGTTGCAAGGTTCTTATTTGTTTGTGATGGTACGAGGGATTTGAGTGTAGCCTCCTACTGGATTGATACTTGGTTCTCAAAAACTGAGGGAAATACTTACGCTACTTTGCTGCATCACCCTTTCCTCTTCAAGGGAAAACTAACACATGCTCAAGAGGTAGCACATGTATGCCGAATTGTAATTCGACAATGATCTAACAATGTTTGCACTTGTAGGTAGGGTTTGGTTAGGTGTGATCATCGAGCTTGGCACACTCATGATAGGATTAGTGGGTGCAGCAACAATTTAATTTTTGGGGCTAGGATAAAAATTTGTCGGCACGGGAGGCACCGATGAAATAGGTAAAGTTGGATTAGGGATTTCTATGGTAACATGCACACCAACATTACCAATAGATGATTGAGGCATACTTTTTTTAGCTTTACCGTTTCCAAGAAAATTTGGTATAAAAGATTATTGCTATCAGTAATGCGACTATCAATTTCAGCCCATACCTCGAGAGAGAAGGTATTACTCGCAGAGGGTTTAACCTACTCATCATGAAGAGGAGGAAGCTTGACTTCTCCAACCGGAGTGATGTTGCCTTGGCGATCCTTCTTGAAATTCCCAAGGAACTCCTGCATCTCCTTCTCTTCACATGCCTTCTTGTAATCCTCATAAACTTGGCATTGTTCTGCCAATAATTCCTCAAAATTGGGCTTGATGATGTTACCGGCATCCACTTCAGATGGCTCAGGAATCTTGTCGCTGCTAGACATGATGGATGATGATGATTGCTCTTTATTCCCCAGCGGAGTCGTCAAAAAGTGTGTTTTCACACGAACACGTCACCGTGTACCCTCGGTGTCGAGCGCGATATACAAGACACATTGCCGAAGGAGGCTCACCGGTAGCGCGATACGCAAGACAATCCGGCGAGTGCTTTTGAAGACCCGAAACCTCAGGCGGCCGAGCGAGACCCCATCTGGATGGACGGCGGTGATGGGATGCCCTAGCTCGATTGTCCCGCCCCTAGGACTTCGTAGATCGAAGCTCTCTGAAGGCGAAGAACACTGATGAACGAGAAACCGAAAACTAGGGTAGGAGATGAAAGTTTGTCGATGGGTTTTTTGCGATTGTGTGTTGTCCCTTCAATCGGCCGTCACTCCTCACGTATATAAGAGGTGGTTAGACTTTTTGTGCAAGAAAATATTAGAATTCACGTTCAGAACCCGAGTTTAGGTCCAACTCGGAATCTTAACTTTCCAAAATCGTTAGGTTTACAACCTGGTTGCACCTTGCGGGTGATGTTTGAGGCAATAAACGACATCCGACGAAAATACACCCAAAAGCATATTTACTCGTTTTGACAAGACGAACAACTTTCATGTTGAACATTTTTAGATTTGAAGCCATCTTGATGGCCAAATCCCTCACACAAAACAACAAAAAAGTTGATTGGTGGCGCTACCCATCACACAGGTGTGTGATGGGGCACGCCATATTTTGCCTCCTGACAGGGCTGCATTCCGACGACTCTAACTTTTTCATACGAACTCGTATTGGGATGATTTTTATATCAAAAGCAACCATTTCGATGAGACGATGACAATTCGTGTAGAAAGTGTTTTCTTTTGAGGCCGTTTTAAAGGCGTAAACGGCCGAATAGTACTCTGAGTACTCAAATCCTAGTATTTTCAACACAATTTTGGCCCTCGAGATGAGATCGGATGGCAATGGCCCAAACTTCAAAGATGTTCATTTCAACAATAGGAAACTTTCTTTTATATATCACTTTTCCATTTGAGTTCATCTTAATTAAGTTCTTGACGGTGCCAAAATCTGGTGTCAACACAAGGCCATGCCTTCTGTGATTCATCAAAGGCCGGATTTTCACACCTTAACCTCAAGTGAAGTGTTGGATGAGTTTATTGCCATGAACATCATGAATAACACCGCCGACAATGCTCTTGCTCGTTTCCGGTCAAAGAAAATCTCATCCACTCTTGCTTTGAAGGCCAAGGCCATTCCGGAAGATGAAGGAGAAGAAGAAGAGGAGTGTTGCCCCGAGGACACCAAATATGCTTACCATGAGCACATGGCTCTTGCGTCAAGGAAATTTTGGGGCAAAAAGAGGAATTCAAGGCACAACTTCACCAAGAACAACTCAAGCGGCTCAAAGAACAAGCAACAAGTAAGGACTTGCTACAATTGCGGCAATGTGAGTCACTTTGTCGCGGAGTGCCCTTACGAGAAAAGGGAAGACAATGGTGGAACACTCATTCGCAAAAAAAAAGCCAAGTCTTTCCCAAGCAAGAACAATTTCACCTAAATGACACCTCCAAAGGTCTTGGTGGCACATGAAGAGTACGCCTCCGATGATGATGATGAAGATACAAGTGGAGAAGGAATGGCAACGACGACCTTTGCCATTGCCACATCTTCTCCCTCCAAGGTGTCTCTCGTCGGCGCCCCCAATGAGAACACCATTTCCAAGTATCTCATGGCCAAGGGTATTAACAAGGTAACCTCAAACATCAAAACCACCATCATTACTACACCTTCATTGTTAGATTGTGTTGATGATAGTGAGGTGGGAAATGTTGATGAGAATGAGTTCACCAAGTTTGTGAGTAAGTTGAAGGGTGAATCCAAGAAGCATTTTGTTGCTCTCTTGGAACAACTTGGTGAGGCCAATGATATCATTGAATCCCATGAGGATACTATCTCCATGTTGGAGGGGCATGGTCGTTACTATCCCTATGAGATTGCGGATCTTTCCATTGCTCTTGAGGAAGAGCGAGGTCTTTGTTTTACTCTTGAGGAGTCACACAACGTTGATCGTGCTAAATTGCAAAAAGATCTTGATCATGTTATTGTTCTTACTCATGCGCTTAAATCTGAGAAAGTTGCACTTGGGGTTGGCCATGATAGACTCAAGGAAGATTTTGATACACTCGACAAGGCTCACGAGGTCTTGAAGGGTGTTCATGCTTCTACGAAAGAGTCTCATGATCAACTCCAAGTGAAGCTAACCAAGGAGATATCCATGTG
Organism: Triticum aestivum; assembly: GCF_018294505.1. Lineage (NCBI taxonomy): Eukaryota > Viridiplantae > Streptophyta > Magnoliopsida > Poales > Poaceae > Triticum > Triticum aestivum. The sequence continues at coordinate 429,565,924 of NC_057798.1, read as the reverse complement.
TCCTCCTTCCGTTCTAATTGATAATGCCCATGCTACTAACCCGTGTTGTGAGCATGTGCATCTTGTGGAGGAAAATACCAAGTTGAAAGAGCAACTTGAGAAGGGCCTTGTGACGTGCATACAAGGTGAAAGGAACCTCAATGACCTTTTGAGTAACCAAAAGGAAGTTGTGGGAAAGGAAGGACTTGGGTTTGTGCCCAAGTCAAAGAAGAAGAAGAAGAACAAGACTAAGCAACCTCTCCCGCTCAAGGAAACTTTTGTCAAGGCAAGTGAGGGTACTCATGAGAAGAAGAAGAAGAAGAAGGAAGAGGGTGGTAATGCCAAGAAGGGCAAAACCGCCCCTACCAACAAAGCCGACGACTTTAACCCCCCTTATGTCTTATCCCATGCTAGTAATTGGCATGTTTATGCTAAATTCATTGTTTCTTATTATGAGTACATTGAATGGTATATCTGGGTTCCTAAGACCCTTGTTACTAACCTCAAAGGACCCATTCAAGAATGGGTACCTAAATCCAAGAATTGATCTCCTGTAGGAGTTTGCTTATGGTGGAGTGTCATGGTTGCTTGATAGTGGAGCAACAAATCATATGACCAGGAGCAAGGACTTGGTGGTTGATGTGCATCCAATTCCATCTATGCCCACCCATGTCCAATTCGGTGATGCATCGACATCTAAGGTATTGGGACTAAGCAAGGTGGTCATGTCTCAAGATTTATCTATTGAGAAGGCTGCATGTTGAGTCCCTTGCATACAATTTGCTTTCCGTTCGTCAACTTGCACTTATGGGCTTTGCCACATTATTTGATCTTTGATACCGTGGCCCTTTTGTGGAGCGAGACTCTTAAATTAGTTTTTGCTGGGCATGTCGAGAACGGTCTCTTTGTGGTGAACTTTTCGGAGCGACCCACTAAGACAACGACTTGCCTAATGGCTAAAGTAGATGTGGGTTGGCTTTGGCATCGCCGACTAGCCATGTTAATATGAGATCTTTGCAAAGTCTCCTCAAAGGGGGTCATGTCCGTGGACTAACAAATGTGAGTTTTACTAAAGACCATGCTTGCGGTGCTTGTATCAAAGGAAAGCTTCATGAAACGGCTCACCGACCCTCGACTATCATCTACTCGAAGAGGCCCTTGGAGCTCCTTCACATGGATCTCTTTGGTCCTCCATCCTTTGATAGTCTTGGTGGAAGGAAGTATTGCTTTGTAGTTGTGGATGCCTACTCAAGATATACATGGGTATACTTCTTCAAGAGGAAAAGTGAGACTCAAAAAATCATCATCAACTTTGCAAATGAAGCTCAATGCCAACATGAAGCAAAGATTTTGATGATTAGAAGTGACAACGACACCGATTTCAAGAACTACACTTTGGATGAGTTTCTTAGTGACGAGGGTATCAAGCACCAATATGCCGCACCCTATACCCCTCAACAAAATGGTGTGGCTGAGAGCAAGAACCAGACGTTGATGGATGCGGCAAGGACCATGATGGAGGAGTTAAAATCTCCGTACAACTTTTGGGCCGAAGCCATCAACACCGCGTGTCATGTATCCAATAAGCTCTACCTCCGCAAAGGCTTGAACAAGACTCCATATGAGATACTTCCCGGCAACAAGCCCAACCTCAAGTACTTCCGGGTGTTCAGTTCTAAGTGTTTCATTCTAAAGAAAGGTGTTCGTTTGTCTAAATTCGAACCTAGATCTCAAGAGGGCATATTTGTTGGTTATGCTACAAACTCTCATGCTTACCGTGTCCTCAACAAGTCCACATGACTCATTGAGGAGACATATAACATAGAGTTTGATCAAAACAATGCCTCCCAAGTGGAGCAAAGTGGTCTTTGTGATGTAGGTGATGAAATTCCTCCCCAAGCCATAAGAAGATTGGGGATTGGTCAAATGTTCCCCATTGAGTAACCCCTTGTGGCCGAAGGAGAAGGACAATGCTCTACTCAAGTGGAGCCATGACCTACGCTAGACACACATGCTTCCGAAGAACAAAGTGAAGGCCCTCAACCCTATGAGCAAGATCAAGGGCAAGATCAACCCCGTGGAAATGGTGATGCACCAAATGATGCCCAAGATCAAGTTCATGCCTCCGAGCTTGCTCAAGATCAAGATCAAGCTCAAGACAGTGCTCAAGCTCAAGATCAAGAGAAAATTCAATACGGTGCTCAAGATGAGCAAGATGATCCTCAAATGCCCATCCGGGAACTTCTGGAGCGTCGTGCCTCTAAGGTGGCTTCCAAGATCAAGCATCACAACATGTCATGGAGAATGTGCTTGGAAGCTTGAGAAAAGGGGTAACTACTCATAAACAATTGTCAAACTTTTGTGAGCATCACGTGTTTGTTTCTTGTGTTGAACCCCAAAAGGTACATGAGGTGCTCGATGATGAGGATTGGCTTGAAGCCATGCATGATGAACTCAATAACTTCGAGCACAACCAAGTGTGGGAATTAGTGCCAAGGCCAACGGAGGAACACAATGTCATTGGAACCAAATAGATCTTCAAGAACAAGCAAGAAGTGAATGGGGTGGTTGTTTGAAACAAGGAAAGTTTGGTGGCACAAGGCTACTCCCAAGTCGAGGGTATCAACTATGGTGAAACCTTTGCCCCCGTTGCTCGTCTTGTATCTATTTGCATGTTGCTTGCTTATGCATCTTGTCATGGTTTTAAGTTGCAACAAATGGGTGTGAAAAGTGCATTTCTTAATGGTCCTTTGAATGAGTTGGTATATGTCAAACAACCTCGGGGATTCAAGGATCCCAAGCTCCCCAATCATGTATACAAACTCAAGAAGGTCCTCTATGGCCTTAAACGAGCCCCACATGCGTGGTATGAGCACCTTACCGAGTTGTTGCATCTTGAAACTAGGAAAATTGATCCCAATCTTTTTACTAAGAGGGTCAAAGGGGATTTATTCATATGCCAACTATATGTTGATGATATTATATTTGGTTCTCCTAACAAATCTTTCAATGATGAGTTTGCCGCACTAATGACTGAGAAGTTTGAGATGTCTATGATGGGCGAGTTGAAGTTCTTTCTTGGGTTCGAAGTCAAGGAAAGGAGAGAAGAAACGTTCATCAACCAAGCCAAGTATACCCAAGACATGCTCAAGAGATTCAAGCTACATGATGTCAAGCCGGTCAAGTATCCCATGCCCACCAAATGCAAGCTTGACAGTGATCCCAATGGTAAAGTGGTGGATCAAAAGGTATATCACTCCATAATTGGATCCTTGCTTTACCTTTGTGCATCTAGACCGGATATCACGTTGAGTGTGGGAATTTGTGCACGGTTTCAAGCTGCACTGAAGGAAAGCCACTATGTGGCGATCAAGCAAATCTTCCGATATTTGGCTCATACCCCAAACTTTGCTTATGGTTCCTGCTACTTCTTGAGCTTGCGTTGGTTTTTCCCTTGAAGAGGAAAGGGTGACGCAGAAAAGTAGACATACGTATTTCCCTCGGTTTGAGAACCAAGGTATCAATCCAGTAGGAGGTACACACAAGTCTCCAATCTATGCACCTCCACAAACAATCAACACTTGCACCCAACATGATAAAGGGTTGTCAATCCCTTCAGGGTCACTTGCAAGGATGAGATCCGATAGAGATAGATATAAAAGATGACTAAAAGGTAAAACAAAGTAAAAACAAATAAATACAGCAAGGTATTTTTTGGTTTTTTGGTTTATAGATCTGAACATATATGATGGAAAATAGGCCCGGGCCATAGGTTTCACTAGAGGCTTCTCTCTTGAAAGAAAACATATGGTGGGTGAACAAATTACCGTCGAGCAATTGATAGAAAAGCGCAAAGTTATGACGATACCCAAGGCAATGATTATGAATATAGGCATCACGTCTGTGTCAAGTAGACCAACTCATGCCTACATCTACTACAATTACTCCACACATCGACCGCTATCCAGCATGCATCTAGAGTATTAAGTTCAAAAGAACGGAGTAACGCCTTAAGTAAGATGACATGATGTAGAGGGATAAACTCAAGCAATATGATGAAAACCCCATCTCTTTACTCTTGATGGCAATAATAAAATACGTGCCTCGCTACCCCTACATTGTCACTGGGTGAGGACACCGCAAGATTGAACCCAAAACTAAGCACCTCTCCCATTGCAATAAGAACCAATCTAGTTGGCCAAACCAAATTGATAATTCGAAGAGAAATACAAAGATATCAAATCATGCATATAAGAATTCAGAGAAGATTCAAATAATATTCATAGATAATCTGATCATAAATCCACAATTCATCAGATCTCGACAAACACACCGCAAAAGAATATTACATCGGATAGATCTCCAAGAACATCTAGGAGAACATTTTACCGAAGATCAAAGAGAGATAATAAGCCATCTAGCTACTAGCTATGGACCCGTAGGTCTGAGGTAAACTACTCATGCTTCATCGAAAGGGCAATAGAGTTGATGTAGAAGCCCTCCGTGATTGAATACCCCTCCGACAGGGTGCTGAAAAAGGCCCCAAGATGGGATCTCACGGGTACAGAAGGTTGCGGCGGCAGAAAAGTATTTTGGTGGACGCTTCTGGTCGTTTGGGAACATTTGTGAATTTATAGGCCAAGAATTAGGGTTGGAGATGCTCCGAGGGGCCCACAAGCCCTTAGGGAGCCCCCCCTAGGGTGCGCCCCTGAGGCTTGTGGCCTCCTCGGGACTCCTCTGACTTCTTCTCCAAGTCCTACGTGTGTCTTCTGGTCCAAGAAAAATCACCGCGAAAGTTTTATTCCATTTGGTATTCCTTTTGAGTAAAACTCAAAAACAAGGAAAAATAGAAACTGGCACTGGGCTCTGGGTTAATAAGTTAGTCCCCAAAATAATATAAAATAGCATATTAATGCATATAAAACAGCCAAAACAGATAATATAATAGCATGGAACTATAAAAAAATTATAGATACTTTGGAGATGTATCAAGCATCCCCAAGCTTAATTCCTGCTCGTCCTTGAGTAGGTAAATGATAAAAATAGAATTTTTGATGTGGAATAATCCCTAACATATTTATCCAAGTAATTTTGTTTATTTGGCATGAATATTCAGATCCATAAGATTCAAAACAAAAGTTTAATATTGACATAAAAACAATAATACTTCAAGCATACTAATAAAGCAATTGTGTGTTCTTAAAATAACATGGCCAAAGAAAGTTATCCCTATAGAATCATATAGTCTGGCTATGCTCCATCCTAATCACGCAAATTATTAAATCATGCACAACCCCGATGACAAGCCAAGAAATTGTTTCATAATTTTGATGTTCTCAAACTTTTTCAACTTTCATGCAATACATGAGCATGAGCCATGGATATAGCACTATAGGTGGAATAGAATATGGTGGTTGTGGAGAAGACAAAAAGAAGGAATAGTCTCACATCAACTAGGCGAATTAACGGGCTATGGAGATGTCCATCAATAGATATCAATGTGAGTGAGTAGGGATTGCCATGCAACAGATGCACTAGAGCTATAAGTGTATGAAAGCTCCAAAATAATCTAAGTGGGTGTGCATCCAACTCGCTTGCTCTCGAAGACCTATGGAAATTTGAGGGATCCCATCATTGGAATATACAAGCCAAGTTCTATAATGTAAAATTCCCACTAGTATATGAAAGTGATAAAATAAGAGACTCTCTATAATGAAGATCATGGTGCTACTTTTAAGCACAAGTGTGGTAAAAGGATAGTAGCATTGCCCCTTCTCTCTTTTCTCTCATTTTTTCTTTTCTTTTTTATTTGGGATTCTTTTTGCCTCTTCTATTTTTTCCCAAAGTTCAGAGACTCATCCCAACTTGTGAGGGAATCATAGCTTCCATCATCCTTTCCTCACATGGGACAATGCTCTAATAATGATGATCATCACACTTTTATTTACTTACAACTCAAAAATTACAACTCGATTCTCGAACAAAATATGACTCTATATGAATGGCTTCGGGGGTGTACGAGGATGTGCAATGATCAAGAGACATTCATTAAAAAATATAAACGGTGGCCTTGCCACAAATACTATGACAACTAAATGGTCATGCAAAGCAATATGACAATGATGAAGCATGTCATAATAAACGGAACGGTGGAGGTTGCATGTCAATATATCTCGAATGGCTATGGAAATGCCATAATAGGTAGGTATGGTGGCTGTTTTGAGGAAGTTATATGGTGGGTTTAATGCATCGGTGAAAGTTGCGCGGTACTAGAGAGGCTAGCAATGGTGGAAGGGTGAGAGTGCGTATAATCCATGGACTCAACATTAGTCATAAAGAACTCACATACTTATTGCAGAAGTATATTAGCTATCAAAACCAAGTACTATGCGCATGCTCCTAGGGGGATAGATTGGTAGGAAAAGACCATCGCTCATCCACAACCTCCACTCATAAGGAAGACAATCAATAAATAAACCATGCTCCGACTTCATCACGTAACGGTTCACCATATGTGCATGCTACCTGAATCACAAACTTTACACAAGTATTTCTACCAATCCACAATTACTCACTCGTATTACTCTAATATCACCATCTTTATATCTCAAAGCAAATGCAAGGAATCAAACTTCTCATAGCATTCAACGCTCTTTATATGAAAGTTTTGTTTGTATCCCTCTTCGATGCCCATCATATTAGGACTAAATTCATAACCTAAGCAAATTACAATGCTGTTTAGAGACTCTCAAACTAATATAAGTGAAGCATGAGAGTTCAAAAATTTCTATAAAATAAATCCACCGCCGTGCTCTAAAAAGATATAAGTGAAGCACTAGAGCAAATTGCCTAGCTCAAAAGATATAAGTGAAGCGGATAGATTATTCTAATAAATTCACGATTCATGCGTGTCCCTCTCAAAAGGTGTCTACCACATGGATGATTGTGGAAAACTAAAAATCAAAGACTCATATCATACAAAACGCTCCAAGCAAAACACATATCATGTGGTGAATAAAAATATAGCTTCAGGTAAATTTATCGATGGATTGAAGATGAAAGAGGGGATACCATCTAGGGCAACCCCAAGCTTAGATGCTTGGTTGTCCTTGAATATTACCTTGGGGTGCCTTGGGCATACCCAATATTAGGCTCTTGCCACTCCTTATTCCATAGTCCATCAAATCTCTACCCAAAACTTGAAAACTTCATAACACAAAACTCAATAGAAAACTCATGAGATCCGTTAGTATAAGAAAATAAACCACCACTTTTTGGTACTATTGTGAACTCATTCTTTATTTATATTGGTGTAATATCTACTGTATTCCAACTTTTCCATGGTTCATACACCCGATACTACCCATCGAATCATTAGAATAAGCAAACAACACATAGAAAACAGAATGTGTCAAAAACAGAACAGTCTATAGTAATCTGTATACCTCATACACTTTTGTAACTCCAAAAATTCTTAAAAATTAGGAATACCTAGGAAATTAATATTTCAATATTTTGTATAGAAATCAGGATTTTATCACGCTTCCGTGATGTTTCAAAATTGTTTTACCGAGCGCAAAAGTTTCTGTTTTTCAGCAAGATCAAATCAACTATCACCGTAAGCCATACCAAAGGTCTTACTTGGATCAAACACTAACTAAAACACTAAAACACCAAAACTCACTTACTACATAGGTAATAGTGTGTAATTATTGAAAAAACAGAACCAAAAACAAAAAACATAAAAATAAAATTGGGTTGCCTCCCAACAAGCGTTATTGTTTATCTAGGTATTGTCATCAAACTCCTTCATAATTAAATCTTCCAAAACTTTTCTTAGCAAATCTTTATTTTCTATTATTTCCCTTCTAGTAGGTGAACTTATTTCATGGAAAGGACTTTGATTAGTGATTTTGACATTCATAAACCCATAGTCTGCATCATCACCATATATATCATCATATAAAATATGTATCTTGTTTTTAATGGGTTCCCTAGTCATCTCTTCCAACAAATCATCATTAAATCCTACATAAATTCCTATAGTTATCCAATCAAACTTATCACAATTCTCAAGGTAAAGGGCTTGAGTAATTTTTGAATAGGGGACTCTCCTCCTAAGATTTTCACTGTAAGATTGATAATCTCTAGATTCCAAACTACACAAAGTTTCTTTGTCATGGAGAATTTCTTCTATTGAAGGATGTTCAATATCTTTATTGTAGAAAACAAAATTTTCCCTAGCCTCTTGTATTATAAAGTCAAATTCCTGCATAAGGATGATGGTAGCAATCTTTTTAGCTTTAGGATGATTACTATTGGGGAGTTCATAAAACACCTTTTGCAAAGCGGAGTGGATGTGCACATATTTTCTTTCTAATTTATCAATAAGAATAGCAATGGCATATGCATAACAATTTGTATCAAGAAGGATATATCTCTTATTAATAGGCAAAGTTCCCATACAATTAATGAATTCTTGAGTAACACTCTTTCCAATGATGTTACTGTCTCCCACATGAAAAGTTTTTGCTTTACAATAAGGGGGGGGGGGGTCAGTTTCATGATCTAAAGAACAAGATCGAAGTTTTTCCTCAAGATTTATGCTAACAAGACCCTCAAAATTTTCAATGATAACCTCCCAAGATTCAGACATGGTAGCAACAAACCGATCTGGCAAACGACCGAAAATAAAGCAAACAAAAAGACGAGCGGAAGAAGGGCGAATAAAAAGGCAAATCTTTTTGTGTTTTTCTGAAATCGTTTTAGAAGTGGGGAGAGGAAAACGAGAGGCAAATGTCAAATAATGTAATGCAAGAGATGAGAGTTTATGGTTGGTACTTGGTAGGCTTGATGTCGAACCTACCCGGCAACGACACCAGAAATTCTTCCTACTACTTCTTGAGCTTGCGTTGGTTTTTCCCTTAAAGAGGAAAGGGTGATGCAAAAAAGTAGAGATAAGTATTTCCCTCAGTTTGAGAACCAAGGTATCAATCCAGTAGGAGGTACACGCAAGTCTCCAATCTATGCACCTGCACAAACAATCAAACACTTGAACCAACGTGATAAAGGGGTTGTCAATCCCTTAACGATCACTTCCAAGGATGAGATCTGATAGAGATAGATATAAAAGATTACTAAAACGTAAAACAAAGTAAAAACAAGTAAATTGCAGCAAGGTATTTTAGGCTTTTTTGGTTTATAGATCTGAAATTATATGATGGAAAATAGACCGGGGGGCCATAGATTTCACTAGAGGCTTCTGTCTTGAAAGAAAACATACGATGGGTGAACAAATTACTGTCAAGAAATTGATAGAAAAGCACAAAGTTATGATGATATCCAAGGCAATGATTATGAATATAGGCATCATGACCGTGTCAAGTAAACCGACTCCTGCCTGCATCTACTACTATTACTCCACACATCGACCGCTATCCAGCATGCATCTAGAGTATTAAGTTCCAAAGAACGGAGTAACGCCTTAAGTAAGATGACGTGATGTAGAGGGAGAAATTCAAGCAATATGATGAAAACCCCATCTATTTACCCTTGATGGGAACAATACAATACGTGCCACACTACCCCTACTTTGTCACTCGGTGGGGTCACCGCAAGATTGAACCCAAACTAAACACCTCTCCCATTGCAAGAAGAACCAATCTAGTTGGCCAAACCAAACCAATAATTCAAAGAGAAATACAAAGATATCAAATCATTCATATAATAATTTAGAGAAGATTCGAGTAATATTCATAGATAATCTGATCATAAATCCACAATTCATCGGATCTCGACAAACACACCGCAAAAGAATATTACATCGGATAGATTTCCAAGAACATCGAGGAGAACATTGTACTGAAGATCAAGGAGAGAGAAGAAGCCATCTAGCTACTAGCTATGGACCCGTAGGTCTATGGTAAACTAATCATGCTTCATTGAAAGGGCAATAGAGTTGATGTAGAATCCCTCCATGATCGAATCCCCCTACGGCAGGGTGCCGGAAAAGGCCCCAAGATGGGATCTCACAGGTACAGAAGGTTGCGGCGGCGGAAAAGTATTTTGGTGGATGCTTTTCGCCGTTTTGGAATATTTGTGAATTTATAGGCCAAGAATTAGGGTTGAAGGAGCTCCGAGGGTCCCGCAAGCCCTCAGATCCCCCCTAGGGTGCACCCTTGAGGCTTGTGGCTTCCTCGGGACTGCTCTGACTTCTTCTCCAAGTCCTATGTGTGTCTTCTGGTCCAAGAAAAATCATTGCGAAAGTTTTATTCCGTTTGGACTCCATTTGGTATTCCTTTTCTGTAAAACTCAAAAACAAGGAAAAAACCAAAACTGACCCTTGGCTCTGGGTTAATAAGTTAGTTCCAAAAATAATATAAAATAGCATATTAATGCATATAAAACATTTAAAACAGATAATATAATAGCATGGAACAATCAAGAATTATAGATACGTTGGAGACGTATCAGTACCCCAAAGGAGCAAGCTTCGATCTCATGGGTTACTCAGACTCAGATTGGGCGGAAGATTGCGTGGAGAGGAAATCAACTTCCGGAGGGTGCCTATTCCTTGGTCGCTCTTTGGTGAGTTGGTCTTCGAAGAAGCAAAATTGTGTGTGTGTGTGTGTGTGTCTTTCTCTCTCTCTCTCTCTCTCTCTCTCTCTCTTCCACCGAGGCCGAGTATGTAGCTGCCGCAAGTTGTTGTGCACAATTGCTATGGATGAGGTAAACTGTAAAGGATTACAATGTCACTTGTGACAAAGTGCCTCTTCTATGTGACAATCAAAGTGCTATCAAGATTTCCCACAATCTGGTGCAACATAGCAAGACGAAGTACATTGAGATTCTTCATCACTTCATTTGTGGCCACATCAAGTGTGTAGGTACTAAGATCATCTACATCGACACTCAAGAGCAATTAGAGGATATTTGCACCAAGACCCTAGATGAAGCAAGATTTTGCGAGTTAAGGCATGAGCTAAATATCATTGATTTGAGCAATGCGGCTTGAGTCTAGGCACACCCCACCGCGCTCATCATTCTATCTTGTTCTATATGTAGGCATGGACATAGGGGGAGTGTTGTTCCCTCAATGAACTCCCCCACTATGCATAAATCGATGAGTTTTATGGTACTTGTGCTTCAAAGATGAGTTTTGGTCATGGGCCCAAGGTTAAAATCTTTGCGGTGCCATACCTTTTAACTCAAACATAGGTGGCTCTGGCCACCGCCCCCTCCTCATGATCAACGGTTGTTGTTGGTCATGAGGTCTTTGTGTGTGTTTGAGACACTTCTTGTGTGTCGGATATCGGGTTTCGGCAAAACCCTTGAGGTTCAAACACTGGGGAGTGCACGAAGATTTCCCCCTACCAAATCTCGCTCTCAGCCTCGCCGCAATCTCTAAGCTAACTCGATGAACTCACAACACAAGAGACACAAGATTTATATAGGTTTGGACCACCGTTGTGGTGTAATACCCTACTCCTGTGTGGTGGTGGTGGATTGCCCCTTGGGCTGATGATGAATAGTACAAGGGAAGAACAACCTCCCGAGGAGAGGTGTTCTTTGGCTGGTGTGGTGTTCTGCTTGAGGGGGGAATCGATGGTCTGATCAGTTGCCTTCTACTGTGGTGGCTAGCCTTATTTATAGAGGCCCTGGTCCTCTTCGCAAAGATTGAGCAGGAAGGGATCCAACAATGGCCAATTTGAAAGGGGACAACTAGTACAAGCTATCCTGACTAAAGGTGGTCTTCGCCTGTCAAAGGCGCTGGTGGTGACGCCATCTTGGGCTCCATGATGACCTCCGTCCTGCCGTCCTGCTGGTATTGGTCTTGTTGCACCAATATTGAAACCTTTGCTTGATGCCTCGGTACTCCGCGCCTGCGCTTGCCCCTTTAGCACCAAAGGGGAAATGAGGACACTGCGCACGCTGGCGCCCGCCTGGCCTTGGTTGACATGGCTTGCATCATGGGAACCTTGCGAGTTACCCCTTGCCTTGATCTTTCCGCCTCCCTCGCGAGCCTGCCTGGTGAGGCCGCTCCTGAGGAGGCCTTGCATCGTCCGCCCCACGAGGCTTGGCCCCTCGCGAGGGTCTTGAGTGTTGGTTGATGAGGACGGGCCATACCGGGCCACTGGCAGAGCCACGCCGCAGGCTGCCGGCAGGCAAGTCTGGGGACCCCCATTCCCAGAACGCCGACAGTAGCCCCCGGGCCCAAGGCGCGCTCGGACTTGGCTTAGCAGCGAAGCCAAAGGGCAAGTGCGGAGCGCCGCGGGCCCCAACAGCCTGCGGCCTTGGTCAACGCGTGGCGACTGATTGGACGTGGGTGCCTCTGCTTCCCCATGCTGCTTCGGCAACTGCCCGTCTGACAAAAGGCTAGCGCGGGCAAGGCTTGCCTTCATTGCTTTCCTTCATCTTGCTTCAGATCCCCTTCCTTGCTCCTTGCTTCCGAAATCTCCAGATCCGCTTCGCTCCTTTCCCTTTCAGCGAGCGATGGCACCCCGCAAGGCCAAGGTTGATGTGGTGCCAGATTAGTACGCGCCGACCCTGGACGCACCCACCGCGTCAGAGAAGAATCTCGTCGCCACGCGCCTGCCGACAGCAGTGGAGAGCAACGAAAAGAGGAGACCGAACTCCGGGCTGGCTCCGCCATGCCGGAGGCTCAGGGGAGCACTTTCTATCCCTTCTTCATGAACACCATCGTCGCAGGCCTGGTTCCTTCCTTCTCCGACTTCTTCTATGCCATCCTCCGCCATTACAGGTTGCAGGCCCTTCATCTCCATCCCAATTCCATTCTTCTTTTGTCGATTTCCGCCTACTGCTGCGAGGCCCATGTTGGGGTGATGCCGTCCGTGGCTTTGCTACGCCACTTCTTCCTCCTCCGAACCAATGGCGGCCACACCTCGGTGTGCGCCAATTTCTTCGCGTACGGCAAGGCCAACGCAATCTCGAAGGTTGGGAAGAGGGCCGACAACTTCAGGACTAAGTGGGTCATGATGGATGCCAAGTGTGTCCATGCCCGGTTGACGCTGCCTACGGAGATGCCCTAGCCCGACGAAGGGTGGCCTCGCGCGAAGCTCGCTGACGATCAGGCGAAGTTGGTGCTGGAGAAGATGAATGCCGACCTGAAGCCGGGCAACGCGAAGGTAGCGAAGCTGACGGGGGCTACGCTCCTGAGGGAGTTCTTGATGCAGCGGGTGGCTCCGCTTCAGGCGCGCTCGCACCCCTTATGGATGCTTGAGGGCGCAGACGACAAGCTTCGCCTGAATCCGGTGGCCCTGGCTGATGATGAGCTGGCCTTAGCTCTCCGCCTCTTGGTCGGATACGACCAGGAGTATCCGGCGGGTACCCTGTCCCCTTGTTCCTCCACAAGGACAAGGCGCAAGTGGTGGCTGCCATGCCTACCTTTGATGGACGCGGCCTAGTGCCGGCGGCGCTCCCTGTGGTTCGGGGCGCGACGACACTGGTGTATGAGTTTTCGGGTGACTCCCGCAGGGGAAGAGGAGAGGAAGAAGACGAGGAGCGTGACTCGGAAGCGACCCTCGAGGGGACGAGGGAGACCCCCCCCTCCCCCGCAGGGCCGACATCCTCTGCACCTTGCCAGATGATGACAAGGCCGACGCCACCCAAGAGGAGGAGGATCCGCCCATGATCCCGAAGAAGGGCAGGTCGGCGCTGATCTCCCGAGAGGCTGCTTCTGCACGGGCGCTGCCTGGAGCCGCTTCCAGCCCTTCTACTGCGCCTTCCCTTGCTCCTAGAGCCCTTACAGCTGCGCCCCGAGCAACGAGGCTCTCGAGCTTCAAGCTCAGCAAGAGGAGGGTGAACTACTCCGCGGTAGACCAATAAGTGTCTGTGCTCCATCTTGTTCTTGATTATGCTGCTGGTGCCTGATGTTCTCCATCGATTGGTTAGGCCGCCGTCTGTAGCGAAGAAGAGGAAGGGGGATGCGATGATGCCGTCTGGGGCCGACTCATCTGCCGCGGCCGCTCCTTCGTCTGTGGGGAGGGAAGGCGACGACGTTAGCACCTCAACTGCCCGGTCATCCTCGCGAGGCCTGGAGGATCACCCTGGTGGGGCGCCAGCCACCATGGCCCCACCGGCTCCGAAGGTGCCGATACCAGATGCTGTTGCTGAGGTACCCAAGGCTCAGGAGCCCCCAGTCTCCCGAGCCATGGCTACACTGTCGCCCTCTCCTTCTGCTGCGCCGCTGGTTCCAGGTCCTTCCGCCTCCTCTGATGTCTTGGATCGTGCCCTTTCCGAGATGGCCCAGCTGGGAGAAGACCTCCAGGGCACCGACTCCCATCTGGTAGCTGGGCGCCTGGAGCTAGTTTCCAGCTGGCTTCATTCTGACGCCTCTGTCCGAGCGGCGCTGAGGCGTGTCGCGGCAGCCTCTAAGGAGGAGAAGCTGAAAGGGCTAGTTATCGACTAGAGGGGGGGGTGAATAGGAGATTTTTATGGAAGTCTTCAAAACAAGGGAGTTTTGAAGACAAACAGTAGAAACAACACTATTCGTATGCAGCGGAAGGTAGACTACACTAGACAAGCCATAGTCAAGTATTCAATGAAGTGAAAGCACGAAGACTATTAGCAGCAAGGTAGAACGGATCAGGATGGAAGATGGTATGAAGCCAATCAGAACAGGTAGTCACACAGTGAAGTCAAATAGACAATGCAAGCAGGCAATGACTTCACAAAGACAAACTATAAGTAGAGAGAAGTGAGAGATAGAACCAGTAGCTTCAGGAGGACAGGGATTTGTTCGACCAGTTCCATTTGCTGTGACAACTGTACGTCTGGTTAGGGAGGCTGAGATTCAACTAAGAAGACCGCGTCCCTGCCCAATCACTCTGGTAAGTCTTCAAGGTAGACTTCCAAACCTTCACAGACTTTGTTCACCGGCAATCCACAATGACTCTTGGATGCTCAGAACGTGACACCTAACCGACTGTAGGGTTCACAGTCCTCAAGTGTAACAAGTCTTCAGATCACGTGGACAAAAAGACTTCAGTGATGCCAAACACTCTTCGGCTCTGTGTGGTTTGGGCTTTGTCCTTGCAAGGATTCTCTCTCAAAAGCTTTGGAAGTGGGTTGCCGTGTACTAACTCTGAGCAGCCACCAATTTATGGTGTAGGGGGTGGGCTATTTATAGACACTGGGCAACCCGACCAGATTTGTCCGAAATGACCCTGGGTCACTAAGGAACTGACACGTGTCACAATAGTCAGATTTCAAACACACGTGGCAGCTTGACTTGGGCTACAAGTAAAGCTCACTTATCCGACTCTGGATAAGATTTGCACTCATTGTCTTCGCTCGAAGACATAGGATTTGGTTGAGCATCACTTGAGTCACTCTGACTTTGTTCACTTGGACCCCACTTAACAGTGTAGTGGCTCCTATGACTCAACAAAGAAGAAAAGGAAACAACGAAACAACTAAGTCTTCGTGCTCCATAGTCTTCACTCAATGTCTTCTCGTGTCATAGCCTTCAACGTGAATAGCTTCACAGACCACCATTGTCTTCAATGTCTTCACACATTTTTAGGGGTCATCTCCGGTAGGTAAACCAAATCAATGAGGGACTACTACCTGTGTTATCCTGCAGTTCTCACAAACACATTAGTCCCTCAACCAGGTTTGTCGTCAATACTCCAAAACCAACTAGGGGTGGCACTAGATGCACTTACAATCTCCCCCTTTTTGTTGATTGATGACAAACTGGTTGAAGTTTTCAACGGGGATAAAAGTATGTGAAATTGTAAAGGATTAAGATATTGTCTTCATAGGTGGCAAACAGGCTCCCCCTGAAGATGTGCATATAAATGTTTTGTGTTGGAATGCAAATGCACATGGCAGATTGTACTTGTGGAGATCCTCTTCACCATATGAAGATAATACATCATGCATGAACAGATATACAGGAATAATGACATGCATAATGAAAAATGAATGTCTGCGAAATGACTTCATGCGGGATTTATCATCACACATGTAGATTTATCGTCACATCACAGAATAGCAGAAAAAGTAGCAGATGACCATCAAGTTTAAGTGTGACAACTCAAAGAGCCAAATGTATCAAAAAACGAGAGTTGTAAACACTAGGCAAAAGTATAGCAACCACCCATATGGACCCGCTTGAAGACTATCAACATATGCTTCTCCCCCTTTTGTCAGTAAGGACCAAAAAGGTTTGAAGACATGGTCGCTACTCGTTCCCATGAGGAGTAGGTGAAGCAGCAGGGTCGTCGTTGAGGTTTGGTGGTGCATAAGAACTTGGTGCAGTGTCGATACGTGCCGAAGGTGGCGGTGGTGAAGTAGCATCATCGGTGTCATCTAGGACTCTGACATTTACGCTTGCAGCGGAGGAGGAGTACTCTGAATCTTCAAGAGATGGGATTCGACGCAAGACAGCATTCCTGGGAGGAGTGTAGTCAAACTTGAATCTCTCGGTGAGGCCATCGTCTTGAAGATCAGCTTCAACAGTGAGCAATGTCAGACTCTTCCAAGACCTCCGACAGGTTTTGTGAGTGACAAAGGCATTCTTGGTGGCAAGGTTGTGAATGTGATTGACATCCACCAAGAGGCTTTGCATTTGATGTTTGAGCCAATAGTGATGCTTGTCATGTTTCTGATGCAAGGCCACGAGAAGCTCTCGGTCATTGAGCACACGAGATCGCTTCCGAGGCCTTGGAGCAATAGTGCTTTTTGTGCCTTCAGTGCATGCATGGCGAGTGTTGCCAGCAAGAGCATAAACACGAGAAGCTGCTTGAATGCCTTCAACATGCTGAGAGAAACTTTGATGATCGGCATTGTGAAGATATATTGCCTCCTTGGCAGGCTCTGGGTATATGGCTTCAACTGACATATCAACCTCTGGCAGGAATATAAGATGGTTGCGTGCAGAGGGCTGATAGTTAATGGCAGAGTGAAGCTTAATCAGACGCATAACCCATGGAGCATAAAATTTCAGACCAAAGATGTCAGAGCCAGATGCAACAAACTGACGAATGAAGAAATCCTGAGCATTGAAACTTTTGCCATTGAGAATGTAGAAGACCAATGTCTTCATTGCACCTTCAAGCTTTGCTGAGGAGGAATGCCCTTTGATGGGCCATAGAGTTCGCCTAATGATGTGATAGATGGTGCGGGGCAGATACTCTAGGTCTTCAACAAAGAATTCCTTGGGATATTCGACATCCTGTGGCAGTGGCTTCACCATGCTCAGCATTTGGCTCATGTTGGGTTCTAGCTTCTGAAAGATGCTCTCCAATGCATCGCGGTGAAGCTGACAACCAGGTTCATAGAGTTCACCTGGAGCGGACAAGCCGGTAAGCTCAATGAGATCAAAAGCTTAGGCTTCATGATGTACATTGCATGTCATCCACTCAAGGACCCATGTCTTCGGATCCCTGCTGTAGCCGTGGATGTGGAGAGTTGCATAAAACTGGAGCAGAAGCTCTTCATTCCAATGCTCCTTATCAATGACAAACTGGAGAAGGCCTGCATCTCAGAAACAGTCAAGTGCATCTTCTAAGCAGGGTAGGCCAGCAATGGCTTCGGAATCCAGACGCATATGAGGAAATATGCGCCCTTGGTTGTATATAACGCATGAGTAATAGCTGCGTTGCTGATAGCTCCAGAACCGATCTGATGATATTCTTCGCTTGGAATATGGGTTCTTGGCTTTATCAAAGAAGGTGTTGTATGCAATGAAGCCATTGACATTGAATGAGCCTGGTGCAGATGCAGTACCTACCGTGGCAATCTGGGCTTTGGCTTCTGAACCTGTGGCATGTGCTCCACATGATAATCAAATTGAGGTCCGGGAGCAGGCGGAGGAACCAGAATTGGCCATCTCACTGTGACCAGTTCGCCTTGATAGAATGCTTGCTCAATGGTATGAGGCCTTGGAGGCGGGACAGGAGCAGAGGCATTTGCAATGGCGTCAGGATGCACATTAGTGGCAGGTGCATCATTGGCTTCATGCACAGTGTTCATTGCAGGCGCCACATTGTCTTCAGCCATGACAATGTCATTGGCTTCAATAGTGTTTGTTGGTGGCCGCCTCAGGATTCTCAACCTCCACTTGAGTAGCTGGAGGGTCGGGCACATACACGTTCTCCTCGAGAACAACTTCTTGGGTGGTATGGGGAGTAGCAACATGCTCTTCTTCTCCTTGTCTTTCATCGGCTGATGCAGCCGGATTGTCTTCAGCAACATTGGCTTCGGACGAGGGAACCTTCACAGAGGGATTTTCTTCAGGGAACACTTGACGTGCCACTGAGCTAGACTGGTTTGAGTCTTCTTCTGTAATGGTTGTCATGGAGACAGATGGCCTTAGGCCTTTGCGAAGCTGTTGAAACACGGGCGACACTTTTGGTGAGGGTGTGGTCTCCATGTAATTATCATCATTCACCATTGGGCTGGTGACTTGCGCTGGTGGACGACGGGGTGTACTTGGTGAATCTTGACTTGGAGTTGCTGGTTGGGGGCGATCAGCCCATGAGGCATCCTGAGAGACTAGCGTCAAAGGACGACCAATACTGATGAGCTCGCTGTTCGTGAGAACAGGCGATGATACTGTTGGGCGCTCAATCTGAGGAAGGACTTCATCATCTTCTACATTGTATTGAGGACCAATGTCTTCAGTCGCGATCGGGTTAACGACTGGAACTTCTTGAGCTTCAGGAGCCTCTGTTGAAGCAGACTCATGAACTATCAATTGACGCTCTTGATTTTCAGACGCAGGATGAGCAAAAGCAATGTGCTCGACAACAAGGGGCTCTTTGGGAGCAGCCCGATCTCTCTTCTTGGTTCTTCTCTTCTTGGGGGGTGGTGCATCATCAGTGGTGTTCTTGATTTTTCGCTTTCTGGCTTCGGCTTCAGCTGCCTTGGTTTTCTTCTATTCTGAAGTCACTGAGGGGACCTTAGGCTTCGAGCTTGTCATGCTAGCAGGGAAGACGATGTGAGGTTCTTCCCGCCTTGGAGCTTCAGTTGAGGCCAGAGTAGACTTCTTCTTGGCAGCCATCTTGGGGTCAATGCCTGGACGTCCAAGTGCCTTGCGCTTCTCAGCTTCATTGTAAGCTTGAACACACTTGGCAGCAAGATTCTTCGTGCGCTCTCTTGAACCTTTGGCTTCTTCACATTTCTTACGAAACGCCTCCTTGAGGTCATTCAACATCAGCTTGAATTTCTGAACATCAGCCACACTAAGCTTGGCAACATGCTTCTTGAACTGCTCTTTCTCATAGTCAATCTTGTTCTTCAATTCAACAATTTTCTGAGCCAGAGCCAGCTCAGGAGCAATCGCGCCTTGGAAGGCAAAGCCGATGCCAATCAGAAGCTGAAGATCATCAAAGCTGAGATTTGGGTTGTCAAACCACTCATCAATGAAGTTGTCCAAAATGTTCACATCAAAGAGGGGCAGATCATTGAAGATCTCCGCCTCTTGCTTGCTCTTTATCAGCTGCTCAAGAGCATCGTTACCAAACTCATCATCTGAAGACAGATCAATGGCTTCAGATTCGTTCCTCAGAACGACAGCTGGTGTTAGTGCGTGACTGGATCTCTGAACTATTTTCTTCTGTGGCTTCTCGCGCTTCTTGGAGATGCGAGAGAGATCTTCAGAGGTGTTACTTGGAGCAGGAGGGGCAGTTGCCAATGGCTTCACTCGAGAAGCTTTTGGTGCAGGAGTTGGTTTTGAAGCCTTAGCTTTCTTTTGCTTCTATGGCTGAGGAGGTGGAGCTGGTGCATCATTAGTGTCAGCATCATCACCAAAATGATCCATGTTTGCACCTTGTACGGCAATGTGTGTGATGAGGCCGGCGAGGTTGTAGAAGGGGGCCAATCCTGTTTTCATTGGCTTCACGAGTGTCGTCTTCCCGAGGTGAAGAAGGACCTTGGTTGAAGTCAAGTCCTAATGCCTTCTTGTTCTTCATAGCAGAGTCTTTGGCGACCTGAAAGTTGCGCTTGAACAGATAGTCTTCACAGCACCACAGCAGATAAGAAGGGTCAGCGTTCTCTGGCTGTGGTCCGCGAACCATGCACGGATAGAATTCTCGTTGAATGGCTTCAGAATGGGACTGGGGTTGAATATTTTTGTATACAATATCTCCCCAGGGCTGCTTGATGGCATTCTTCTCAGTATACTCAGCCATGACAAATCTATATTTGAACCATTCCTCTGCCCAATATCGTCAGATCCATTGGATTCGATTTTTGCGTTCACCATAGGTTTCTTCATGGCCAGTCTTGTACAACTCATGCAGATCTGATGGCAAATCCTTGGAAGTGTTCCCACGGTGTTGTCTGCCACCCTTTCTGGCTGATTTCTCAGTAGCCATGAAGCTTAACCTGAAAGGCTTCAGAGCTTGCAGAGGCTTCCTGCGGCTGGTCAGACAAGAACTGGCTTCGGGAGAATTTATGTGACTCTGTAAGAACTCTGCAAATGAATGCAGAGTATGAGAACCAAGGGATTCTCCCACAGACATGTACCTATGACAACATTAGAGGTGCGAGGGAAGGGGAAGAGGTCATATGCATTCTCAGAAGATTCTGAAGATAAATCAGTTTGAAGATATTGACCTCATAATACGAAGACATTCACTTATTTGATGAGAGTTGGTTCCAGATTTGTACAAATCCAAGAATAAGTACAAGTGAGGAATCTAACTTGTAAAGAAGCATAAGTGAATAGACTAGGCATTGTATGAGATGTGGAAAGAGATATATTCACCTTTGGAGATCTAGAAACCAGTTTTGGTAAAGAAGGATGAATCTACCAGATTGAAAAAAATGGTAAAAAGTGAATTTTAATTACCACACAAAGAACTGCTAGACGGAGCAAAGTTGGAGGCCGAGTAGTTCAAACTTCCGTGCCCTAACTTGGCGACGGCGGACACCTACGGCGACGGCAGAGAGGACGAGGTCCGCGGTCGGTGGGAGGACGGTGTCGGAGAAGTTGCGGCAGCAAAGCACTTTGTCGCCGGCATCGTCGAGAGCTAGCGGAGGCGCTAGGGTTTGCGAGAGGTGGCGAGGTGGAAGAAGAATTTTTGACCGAGATGTGACGGGTATTTATAAGGAAACAGACGGCACACCGCAATTACGTAGGTGCCCCCGGCGGTTCACATCTGAAGGGCACATGGCAAGCATGCAACACCCTGGAAGTTGTTCCATGTTCCCACGCACGCCTGGATTGTCGGGGTAGTCGTTCTAAATTCTCCGGCTTTCAGGCAAAAAGGATATAGCTTTAAAAATAGATGTAAATGTTTGTCAGATTGACTTCAGCTGACAAGGATCAGTGAAGACAATCAACAGTTTTCAAATGAATGCATATGATTTGGACAGATAGAGTTGAGGTAGTAGCATAGATAGGTTAGGGTCCGATCACATTCGCTTAGATCAAAAGATTCAGCACGAAGTCATATCTATAAGTGAATGCTGTAGAGGACAGAACACAAATATGTATACACCAGCATAAGTCCAAATCAACACGATGAAGATAAATCAAGATGAAAGCTTCGCAAATATAACACCAAGGGAAATACTTCAAACAAAAGTTTGGTGGTGGCGTTACCCACCGTATAGGAAGTATTAGACCCAGACACAGCGCACAATTATTGTGGCGCTCCGAAGTCAAATTCCGCTTTAATGTATTCACACTTAGAGTGTATGTCTTCATAGATTGATGATATATGTTAGTTTGTGTGTTTCACATCTAAGTCATCAAAATGCATAAGTGTTAGGATGTGTGTCCAGTTCACAGGACATTTGAGGATTCCAAGATATTTAGCTCACACCGCAACTTGCAAAACCTTTTCTCATCCAAGAGCTTTGTGAAGATATCAGCCAATTGCTCTTCAGTGTTGACGTGAATGATATCAATATCTTCCTTCATAACATGATCTCTGAGAAAGTGATGACAAATCTCAATGTGCTTTGTCTTCGAGTGCTGAACTGGGTTGTTGGCAATCTTGATGGCACTCTCATTGTCGCAGTAGAGTGGCACATTCTTCATGTGTATAACGTAGTCCTTGAGAGTTTGCTTCATCCAAAGAAGCTGAGCACAGCAAGATTCAGCAGCAATGTATTCGGATTCAGCAGCGGAGAGAGATACATAGTTCTGCTTCTTTGAAGACCAACAGACAAGTGATCGTCCCAGAAAGTGACATGTGCCTGATGTGGACTTGCGATCAACCTTGTCACCAGCATAATCAGCATCTGAGAATCCAACTAGATCAAACTCTGAGCCCTTTGGATACCATAATCCTAGTCTTGGGGTGTAAGCCAAATATCGAAGAATTCGCTTCACAGCTAAGTGATGCGATTCCTTTGGTGCCACTTAAAATCGGGCACACATGCAAACACTAAGCATTATATCTGGCCTAGATGCACATAAATAAAGCAAAGAACCAATCATGGAGCGGTATACCTTTTGATCGAACTCTTTACCATTGTCGTCGGGACCCAGATGACTTTTGGTTGGCATTGGCGTCGTGTATCCTTTGTAGTCTTGCATTCCAAACTTCTTCAGGCAATCTTTGAGGTATTTTTCTTGAGATATGAAGATGCCGTTGCGTTGCTGACAGATTTGGAGACCCAGAAAGAACTTCAGCTCGCCCATCATGGACATCTGATATTGCTCTTGCATCATGTGACCAAACTCATCACTGTATTTCTTGTTGGTGCAGCCGAAGATAATGTCATCCACATAGATTTGGCACACAAACAGTTCACCATCATATGTCTTCGTGAAGAGTGTAGGATCTAGTGAACCAGGTTTGACGCCTTTGCTCTTCAGGAAGTCTTTGAGTGTATCATACCAAGCACGAGGGGCTTGTTTGAGGCCATACAGTGCCTTGTTGAGCTTGTATACCATATCAGGATGTTTTGGATCTTCAAAGCCAGGAGGTTGTGCGACATATACTTCTTCTTCTATCTTTCCATTGAGAAAAGCACTCTTCACATCCATTTGATACAGAAGGATGTTGTGATGATTTGCATAGGCTAGCAGTATGCGAATGGCTTCAAGCCTTGCCACCGGAGCAAATGTTTCATCAAAGTCAATTCCTTCCACTTGAGTGTAACCTTGTGCAATGAGACGAGCCTTGTTTCTGACACTTGACCATGCTCATCTTGCTTGTTGTGATATATCCATTTGGTGCCAATGATATTGTGCTTCCGAGGATCAGGACGCTTTACCAATTCCCACACATTATTCAGCTCAAACTGTTGAAGCTCTTCTTGCATAGCTTGAATCCATTCAGGTTCCATGAAGGCTTCATCGACTTTCTTGGGTTCAGAGATTGAGACAAATGCAAAATGCCCATAGAAATTAGTTAGCTGTGTTGCTCTTTGAGTTGCTTTTGAACGAGTGAGTGGACCAGGTGCATTCAACCTGTCAATTATCTTCTCAATCTGAACTTCATTTGCAACACGAGGATGAACAGGACGAAGATTTTGCTCTTGCTGATCAATGTCATCATTTGGGGGATTGTCTTCAGGCTGAGCATTGTCTTCAGGTTGATTAGGTGTAGAATGATAAGCTCTTCTTCAGTCTAATTCTCAGAAGGTATGATATCTCCAATTCCCATCTGCTTGATTGATTCACTTGGAGGTACTTCATCTAGCACATTTGCAGGTGCTCTCTTTGAGAGCCGTTAGTCTCATCGAACCGCACATCCACAATTTCAACCACTTTATAGTGAAAGAGGTTGAAGACTCTGTAGGAGTGCGAATCCTTTCCGTAACCAAGCATAAAACCTTCATGTGCTTTCGGTGCAAATTTTGAAGTGTGATGTGGATCCTTGATCCAGCACTTAGCACCAAATACTCTGAAGTAGCTTACATTTGGCTTCTTACCAGTTAGGAGCTCATAGGATGTTTTCTTCAGAATCTTGTGAAGATAAACACGGTTGATGACGTGGCATGCAGTGTCAATGGCTTCAGGCCAGAACTTCCGTGGAGTCTTGTACTCGTCAAGCATCGTTCGGGCCATCTCAATAAGAGTTCTGTTCTTGCACTCCGTGATGCCATTCTGCTGAGGTGTGTAAGGAGCAGAGAACTCATGAGTAATACCCAAGGTATCCAAATATAGGTCGAGGCCGGTGTTCTTGAACTCAGTACTGTTGTCGCTTCTGATGTGCTTGATCTTGATGCCATAGTTCGTCATGGCACGATTGGCGAAGCGTCTGAAGACATCCTGCACTTCAGTCTTGTAGAGGATTATATGCACCCAAGTATATCGAGAGTAATCATCAACAATGATGATGCCATAGAGAAAAGCAGTAGCATTGAGAGTAGAGTAGTGAGTAGGGCCAAATAAGTCCATGTGTAGCAGCTCGAAAGGTTGAGATGTAGTCATGATTGTCTTCGAGGGATGCTTGGCCCTGGTCATCTTTCCAGCTTCGCAGGCACCACACAGATGATCCTTCTTGAACTTGACGCCTTCGATACCCACGACATGCTTCTTCTTCGAGAGAGTGTGCAAGTTCCTCATGCCCGCATGCCCTAGCCTTCGATGCCAAAGCCAACACTCTGAAGTTTGCTAGAAGACATACGGCCATCTGTGGTCCTGCTGAGAAATCTACCATATACAGATCATCTTTCCGATATCCTTCAAAGACTAGAGACTTGTCAGATTCCATTAGCACAAGGCATCGATATTTTCCAAATAGCACAATCATGTTTAAGTCACAAAGCATTGAGACAAACATTAAGTTGAAACCAAGGGATTCAACAAGCATCACTTTATCCATGTGCTGATCCCTTGATATTGCAACTCTACCTAGACCCAATACCTTGCTTTTACCAGTGTCAGCAAATGTGATGTGACTTTTGTCTGATGGACGTAGCGTTGAATCCATCAGAAGACTTCGATCGCCAGTCATGTGATTAGTGCATCCACTGTCCATAATCCATTCTGAAGTACGAGGTGTCATAGCCTACAGTGCAGTTTGGGGGATAGGCTTCACCAAGCGAGTTGTGAAGCAAAACATTTGACGAACAAGTGGAACATGGAAATTCAGATCTTGGTTAGGATAGATAGGATGAGTGTCAAGGAATCCCGGAACAAAGTACATAGTAAGACCATTTGGGCATTTTATCTTGCGCCCCACAAGATGTTTAAGGTCCCCACCATTTGTTTTGGACGCCTTAGTTTTCCGGCTGGAGACCTTTCCCTGCAAAAGAGAGTTAAGTTTTCTTAACCACCCACATTTTCAGGGGTGGCTTAGAAGCAATGAGTCTAAGTGCAGCATCTGAGAATTTCGGCTTTGGAGCCCTAGTAAATAGCCTTGCAGGAGGTGAATAATACTCATATGAATAAGCAGAAAAGTTCTTAGTTCTATGAACATAGCGGTTTGATGAAACACGCTCATATTCATGGGTCTGAGTATGATTTCCCTGCAAAACATTGACGTTAGGGTGACTCAGATGAGTCCACGGTCTGTATGAAGCTTTAGGACCATATGAAGCCTTTGGTATGGGGTTTGTCTTCTTCACAGGTGGTGTCATGATGACATTCACTGGAAGATTCTCAAGACAACTTTTAGGTACCCATATCTTCTTCATAGGTGGTCCATTCCTGCAGTTAGTACCAATATACCTGGCAAACACTTCACCATTCTGATTCTTAAACAGTTTATAGTTTGCATCAAAGGATTCATCAATGATAATGGGGTTAGCACAAGTGAAACCAGATAAGGTGGATGGATCTACTGAAGGTTCCTTTGCAGCAACCCATGTGGTTTTGGGGTACTGCTCAGGCTTCCAGTACGACCCATCAACATTCATTTTCCTCTCGAACCCAACACCCTCTTTCCTAGGGTTTCGGTTCAGAATCTGCTTTTTGAGGACATCACATAATGTTTGATGCCCTTTGAGACTTTTGTACATCCCTGTCTCAAGCAGTGTCTTCAACCTGGCATTCTCATCAGCAATAGTAGTGGTATCCTCAACAGAGGGGTTAGTTACCACATCAGCAGTTGAAGATATTGCAACAGGAGTAGCAGTAGAACATTCAGCAACAGAGGCAGCGTTATCACGCTCAATGCATTTTAGGCATGGTGGTTCAAATCCTTCCTGAGTGGGATTGATCTGTTGAGCGCGAAGTGACTCGTTCTCCTTTTGAAGATCTTCATGAGCCGATCTCAATTTCTCAAGTTCCTGCTTCCTTTGAAGATAATCATAGGAAAGCTTTTCATGAGAAGTTGAGAGCGATTCATGTCGACCTTCAAGTTCCTGGTACTTAACATGAAGATTTTTGATATCTTCAATTAAGGACTGAGACTTGGTCATTTCCGCGTCCAACAGGTCATCGCTTTTGTCTAACAGTTTTTGAGTATGTTCCATAGCTTTCTGTTGTTCAGTTGCAATTTTAGCAAGTGTTTTGTAACTAGGTTTGGATTCACCATCAGAGTCATCTTCACTTGATGTTTGAAAGTAAGCATCACGTGAGTTTACCTTGGTACCACGTGCCATGAAGCAGTAGGTGGGAGGCGAGTCGTCCTTGTCATTATCACCAGCGTTGGTGACGGAGCCATTGTCTTCAGTGTTGAAGATGGACTTGGCAACGTAGGCTGTAGCTAGAGCTAGACTCGCAACACCAGAGTCAGACTCTTCCTTTGACTCCACTTCCACCTCCTCAGAAGCGGACTCCTCCTCTGAATCCATTTCCTTGCCAACAAAAGCACGGGCCTTGCCAGATGAGCTCTTCTTGTGTGATGAAGACTTGGAAGAAGACTTGGAAGATTTCTTCTTCTTCTTGTCATCAGAATCATATTCTTTGCTCTTCTTCTTCTTCTTCTTCTCATTGTCCCACTGTGGACACTCAGAGATGTAGTGACCAGGTTTCTTGCACTTGTGGCCGGTTCTCTTCTTGTGATCAGAAGCTTCATCATTCC
This sequence comes from Triticum aestivum, assembly GCF_018294505.1. Taxonomy (NCBI): domain Eukaryota; kingdom Viridiplantae; phylum Streptophyta; class Magnoliopsida; order Poales; family Poaceae; genus Triticum; species Triticum aestivum. Next base: position 429,539,042 of record NC_057798.1, on the reverse strand, counting down.
TTGAGCTGGATCGTGAAGACTTTCTGAAGCCTTTCTTCTTGGTGAATTTCTGGAACTTCTTCACAAGCATGGCAAGCTCCTTTCCAATGTGTTCAGGATCACCAGAACTGCAGTCAGATTCTTCTTCATATGAGGAAGCAACAGCCTTTGCCTTCAAAGCGCGAGTTTGGCCATAGTTGGGGCCATAGATATCTTGTTTCTCAGATAGCTGGTACTCATGTGTGTTGAGCCTCTCAAGTATGTCAGAAGGATCGAGTGTCTTGAAGTCAGGGCGTTCTTGTATCATCGGGGCTAAGGTGTCAAATGAGCTGTCAAGAGATCTCAGTAGTGTCTTCACTATTTCATGCTTTGTAATCTCAGTGGTGCCGAGTGCTTGGAGCTCATTTGTGATATTAGTGAGGCGATCAAATGTGAGCTGGACATTCTCATTGTCGTGTCTCTTGAAGCGGTTGAAGAGGTTGCGGAGAGTACTGATCCATTGATCTCGCTGAGTTGAGACACCTTCATTGACCTTGGAGAGCCAGTCCCAGACTAGCTTCAATGTTTCCAGAGCACTCACACGACCATATTGTCCTTTGGTGAGATGACCACAGATGATGTTGTTGGCTGTAGAGTCCAGTTAAATGAACTTCTTGACGTCAACAGGGGTGACACCTTCACCAGTCTTGGGAACGCCGTTCTTGACAACATACCATAGATCGACATCAATGGCTCCAAGATGCATGCACATCCTATTCTTCTAGTAGGGATACTCAGTGCCATCGAAGATGGGGCACGCAGCGGAGACTTTGATTATCCCTGCAGTCGACATAGCTAAAACTCCAGGTGGTTAAACCGAATCACACAGAATAAGGGAGTACCTTGCTCTGATACCAATTGAAAGGGCTAGTTATCAACTAGAGGGGGGGTAAATAGGCGATTTTTATGAAAGTCTTCAAAACATGGGAGTTTCGAAGACAAACAATAGAAACAACACTATTCGTATGCAGCGGAAGGTAGACAACACTAGACAAGCCATAGTCAAGTATTCAATGAAGTGAAAGCATAAAGACTATTAGCATCTAGGTAGAACGGATCAGGATGGAAGATGGTATGAAGCCAATCAGAACAGGTAGTCACACAGTGAAGTCAAACAGACAATGCAAGCAGACAATGACTTCACAAAGACAAACTGTAGGTAGAGAGAAGTGAGAGATAGAACCAGTAGCTTCTGGAGGACATGGATTTGTTCGACCAATTCCATTTGCTGTGACAACTGTACGTCTGGTTAGGGAGGCTGAGATTCAACTTAGAAGACCGCGTCTTCACCTTATTCCCCTTGAGCTAAGGACACCTAGTCCCCTCCCAATCACTCTGGTAAGTCTTCAAGGTAGACTTCCAAACCTTCATAGACTTTGTTCACCAGCAATCCACAATGACTCTTGGATGCTCAGAACGTGACGCCTAACCGGCTAGAGGATTCACAATCCTCAAGTGTAACAAGTCTTCAGATCACGCGGACAGAAATACTTCAGTGATGCCAAACACTCTTGGGCTCTGGGTGGTTTGGGCTTTATCCTCACAAGGATTCTCTCTCAAAAGCTTCGGAGATGGGTTGCTCTCAAAACGACAAAAGCCGTGTACTAACTCTGAGCAGCCACCAATTTATGGTGTAGGAGGTGGGCTATTTATAGCCACTGGGCAACCTGACCTGATTTGTCCGAAATGACCCTGGGTCACTAAGGAACTGACACATGTCACAACGGTCAGATTTCAAACACACACGGCAGCTTGACTTGGGCTACAAGTAAAGCTGACTTATCCGACTCTGGATAAGATTTGCACTCATTGTCTTCGCTCGAAGACATAGGATTTGGTTGAGCATCACTTCAGTCACTCTGACTTTGTTCACTTGGACCCCACTTAACAGTGCGGTGGTTCCTATGACTCAACAAAGAAGAAAAGGAAACAACAAAACAACTAAGTCTTCGTGCTCCATAGTATTCACTAAATGTCTTCTCGTGTCATAGTCTTCAACGTGAATAGCTTCACAGGCCACCATTGTCTTCAATGTATTCACACATTTTTAGGGGTCATCTCCGGTAGGTAAACCGAATCAATGAGGGACTACTACCTGTGTTATCCTGCAATTCTCACAAACACATTAGTCCCTCAACCAGGTTTGTCGTTAATACTCCAAAACCAACTAGGGGTGGCACTAGATGCACTTACAGAAGTAGGCTGCCACCCAAGCCGCGGTCGCTCACGAGGTGGCGCTAAAGGATGCCACGGCCGCCCAGGACCGCTGCAAGGCACTGGAGACCGAGCTGAAGGGTTTGTGTGACAAGCATGCCGAAGAAGCTCGCGACCGCCAGGCAAAGGAGGGGAGGATGAAGGCTTGGGAGGACGCCGTTAGGGACCGCCACACCGAGATAGCGCGGTTGGCGGAGGCGTAGACCACTGAGCGCGGCCGGCTGGAAGCGCTGGAGCAGAAGGTGAGGGTGGAGAAGGCCGAGCTCGACGCCAAGGTGAAGGTCCTGGGCGAGGACCGCGCGGCCTTCGCACTCCTCGAGGAGAGGTCTCGCGTGGCGCTGAAGGCACTCTATGAGAAGGCCCTGGAGAAGCCGCTGGTCATTGACGAGGACGGCCCCACCCAGCTGCTTCCTTACTTGGTCAGGGTGCTTGGGGAAGTCATGAGCGGCGTCGGCCCCATGGCAGAGGTAGAAGCTCGCATCCTTTCTTCCACCGCACTGATGCGTTTCTTCAGCCACCTCCACCTTCGTGACCCTGATGCCAATCTTGACGAGTTGCTGGAGCCCGTGGACAATGAGTGCTTCATCGCTGCTGCTGAAGCCGTGAAGAGCCAGGTGAAGGCCTTGCTGGGGAAGTTCCATGCCTTCGCTCATGCGCCCATGGCAAGCGGTGCTGCTGATCCTGCGGCCTCAGGTGGTGGTACAGGTGAAGGCAATACCACCACGGGAGCGGAGCCCCTGGCGGGCGACGGCGGTGTCCAAGGATGATTTACTTGCAGCTTCTTTCCTGCTTAATTCCTGCAACATGCACCATGCCTCGTGGAGGTGTTTAAACTTGTGTCTGGTATTGTGAAGACAATTATGGTTTGTAATATTTGCTTCGAGAATTTGCAGTTTTCTTCCTATTTGCTTTACGTTCTATGTCGGCAGAGCCCAGCCCCGCGCATACCTCAGCCGCTGTTGGCCCCGACCGGATCACCAGGATGGGACCAAGGAGTGAGGGGCTACGTGACCAGTTAGGCTCCTGATTCGCGATACTTAGGAGTCCCCCTTGATGCGCAAATAGCTTATCGGAAGCAAACGTACGGGTAGATCTATCGTTCTACGTCGGCAGAGCCCGGCCCCGTGCATACCTCAACTGCCGTTAGCCCCGACCGGATCACCAGGACGGGACCAAGGAGTGAGGGGCTACGTGACCAGTTACGCTCCTGAGTCGCGATGCTCAGGAGTCCCCCTTAACGTTCAAATGACCTTCATACCTTGGCTCCGCTCGGGGAGGGGCGTGTGACAACCAGGTTCGGAGGACCTGGCTGGGTGGCGTACGCTCATGCGTGACCTCGGCGCAGCCCCCGTGCCCAGCCGCCTTGCGCGATGCTCCCGATGGGAGGTGTTGCGATGAGGCCAGACATTGAGCTCCGGACTCCCTGAGGTTGATACGGCCATGGGGCCGCCCTCAGTTGTTTATCACCAGCGCGGAGCATAGCGCTTCCGTATGTGTATAGGCATAGCCGCTCCTCGGCAGTGTCATCTGCCAGCATGGAGCATGGTGCTTCCACTGGTACCTGGGAGGGGGGCTCCCTCTGAGGAGAGCCCCCGGGGCGTGTACAACCCCGCCCTGACATGTGGCTTGCACGGCAGGGCTAGACGAGGTGTATCTGGGCACTCGTGAGCCAACACGGGACTCACGAGGCCCTATCTCAAGGCGGGTTGCGCCTGGTCTTGGATCTTTGACAGCTGTGTGTTCCTGCGAGACAGTTAGGTACAAATGCTCTGCGTCCTCAGGTCCCGGCCCTCGAGCGAGCTCAGCCGCCGCTGGTTTGCCAGGTCGCAATGCCGTGGTCAAGGCCAGGGGGTGAGGTCTGAAGAGCCAGTAAGAGCTCCTGAGTCGCGATGCTTAGGAGCCCCCCTTTTAACGCGCAAGCGAATTGCATGAGAGAGGGAGGGACCCATGGTAGGTGGCAGTCGAGCAGGTGATAATCACAGGTAGATTAGGCATGAAAGGAAAATCAGCTTAGGTAAGTGCAGAAGAGATACATGCCATTGGGTCAGACCCAAGCGGCTTGGGGATGATGCAGCCCGAGGGGCGCCCCCAGCAAGGTAAGCTAAAAACATAAAAGCAGGTATATGCCGCAAGGACGGACTCACACGGCCTGGGAATAATGCAGCCCCAAGGGCGCTCCCAGCTGAAATGAACTTGGGGGATGTCACCTGGTTCCGTTGTAGAGGGGGTGTTGGAGTAGCTGAAGATGTGCGGTGAAGGGGCCGACCCTCACGAGCCACCGGGGCCCTGAGCCTCAGGAGGCTCTGGGGGTCCAGGTGGTTCCTTGAGGACCATCTCCATCTCTGCCAGGACCGCGTGGTGCCTGGCCTCCTGAGCCACCAGGATGCTCTGCAGGTAACGCTGGTAGGTGGCAGCCGCGTTTGGCAGGTCGAAAGGCATGCGAACGTAGCTGTGCGGCAGACCCTCGCAGCATCCCACGCGCGAAGGCCAGAGGCGCTTCTGAGATGCGGCTCGGTTGAGCCCTGGAATATCGATGCAGACGCATAGCCCACCATCCTCACCTGGATGGGGAGCCACGCCAGGCGGGCGGCGATCGCCGCACATGGCCCTTTCTTCCTGAAGCTCTTGGGTGGTCTTGGCGATGAACTCCTGAACGTCGGGCTTTCCTTGCCCCGTGACTTCCTGAGGGAAACACACCACGGAGCACACCTCCAAGTGGTGCCTGAGCGCCTCCCTCGTGATGTTGGCGAGTTCTGAGGCCCTCCAGAAGAGAGCCCCCGAGTCTTGCCCGAGGAGGGCACCGGGCGCGCCTTCCTATGCGATGGAAGGAGGCGTCCCAGGCACGGGCGCTGCTCCTGACGCGGCACCACCCGAGATGCCGACCTCCCGAGGCCTTGAGTGAAGCGGTTGCTTCTTCTTCCTGGGGGTGGCCTTAGGAGGGTTCTTGCCCTTGCTGTCCGGGTCCTCGATTGCTGCAGCTTGGAAGGCACGCTCGAGGGAGCACGCCACATCTCTCTCTTCACAGGGGACCGTGATGATTCCGCTGCTTCCTGGCATCTTGAGGATGTTGTGGCCGTGGTGGGTCACCGCCATGAACTTGTCCAGGGCAGGATACCCGAGGATGGCGTTGTACGACAGGTGGATGTGGGCGACGTCGAAGTCGATGAGCTCGGTGCGGTAGTTGTCGCGCTGTCTGAAGGTGATAGGGAGGCGGACCTGCCCTATCGGGGTGGTGGAACCGTCAATAACTCCTGAGAAAGGCTTGGTAGGCTGGAGCTGATCGTATGGCACTTGAAGGTTGTCGAACATCTCGACGGACAGGACGTTAAGCCCTGCCGCCATCGATGAGGGTCCCAGTGACTTGCACGTTGATGATTACTGGTGAACAGAGCATCGGGAGGACGCCAGCAGTGGCCGCACACTTGAGTTGATCTGCCGAGCTGAAGGTGATGGCGCACTTGGACCACCTGAGTGGGCGTGTGAACTCGAGCCTGGGGAGGACTGCGTTCACCTCATGAGCAAATTGCTTGAAGATACGCTAAGAGGCTGGGGCCTGAGCTCCGCACAAGATGCAAGCGATAGCATGTGGCTCCTGGAAGCCCCCAGCCCCCTCGTCCTGATGATGGTCGTCATTCCTTCTTGGCGGCGGAGGAAGCGGAGGAAGGCCTGCGTTATCCAGCGGGCGGTCCTCGCGAGGCTGATCCCTCCAGGCGCCCTCGCGAGGCTGGTCCTGCCAGCGATCCTCACGAGGTCGGTCTGCCACTCCTGGCAAGGGCCACGGTCGTCCCATCGTCCTCCGCCACATCCTCCTCCTCGGCCGTAGCCCTGGTCGTTGCGCTCGGGGCATCGACCGAAGCGTCCTTCTCGAATAGCCCTAAGCTCCTGGCAGTCGTTGGTGTTATGGGTGTGGAGGTTGTGGTAGGCGCAGAATGGTTAGTTGCCCTTGGACGACTCCGTCTAGTCCCTGCCGCGCTTCGTGTCTGGTTCCGCCGCGAGCACAGCTGCTCCCTTGTGCTTCACGTCCTTGGCCTTGGTCTTCTTTTCCTTTGGGTCAGCAGTCGGGAGCCCGAGGAGGGAGAGGCGCCCCTCCTTAGCTCCTGCGCACTTGGTCGCCAGGTTGAACACCTCCAGGGATGTGCACAACTCCTTGTGGATGACGAGCTCCTCCTTCATCTTGACGTCATGGACGCCATCAGAGAACGCTAAGATGATGGCCTCGTCCGTCACCTTGGGGATCTTGAGACGGACGTTGTTGAAGCACTGAATGTATTTCTGCAGGGTCTCCCCGGGTTGCTGCTTGATGCGGCGCAGGTCACCCGCGGCTAGGGGGCGGTCGCGAGTACCTTGGAAGTTGGTGATGAAGCAGCTACGCATCTCGTCCCAGAAGGAAATCGAGCCGGGAGGCAGGTTCAGGAGCCACGAGCGGGCACCGGCCTTGAGTGCCATGGGAAACCAATTCGCCATGACTTTCTCGTCACCATTGGCCGCCTTGATGCTCAACACGTAGAGCTGCAAGAACTCCGCGGGGTCGGGGGTACCGTCGTAGCGAGGAGGCAGGTCCGGCTTGAACTTGCCCGGCCTGGCGATGCTACGCAGCTCGAGGGTGAAGGCACGACAACTTGCTGTGGTCACTGGGGCCCATTGCTGATGCGGAGCTTGCTCTTGATAGTACCCACGCACCGCTGTAACAGGCAGTACGCGGTCTTGTCGCGCTGGTGCAGGAACCACTGGGGCGCCTTCTTGAGGCCGAGGTATTTCTTGACAGCTTCCTCCTTCCCGTGCGGGTGTTGGACGCGGGGGGTCACGCCCGGGGGCCGTGCACCTTGGCGCCAGGGTGCCGTCTTGGGGGAGAGGTGGTGGAGGCGCTCCATGAGCTACGTCACTCATACCTGACGGAGGGCAAGGCAGCGAGAGAGATGGCGCGGGAGAGCCCCATGTGGCACTGACGAGCTCGGTGATGCGAGCGGGCCATTCTTCGTAGAGGTCATCGACGGGGCGGTAACGTAGGAGCTCACGTGCCATAAGCAGCGCGGCCTGCGCGTCCATGGGGGCACGACAATCGTGGGACGACGAACCAGCTGGGGTCAGCGACGGAGTGGTGGTGCGGCCGTCTGCTATGTATTGAGCTTGCGTTGGTTTTCCTTGAAGAGGAAAGGGTGATGTAGCAATAGTAGTGTAAGTATTTCCCTCAGTTTTTGAAAACCAAGGTATCAATCTAGTAGGAGGTTCCTCAAAAGTCCCATGCACCTACACAAACAAACAAAGAACTCGCAACCAACACAATAAAGGGGTTGTCAATCCCTTCACGGCCACTTGCGAAAGTGAGATCTGATAGAGATAGTATGATAAGATAAATATATTTTTGGTATTTTATAATATTGATAATAAAAGTAAATATGCAAATAAAAGTAGATTGAAAGCTTATATGATAAAAGATAGACCCGGGGGCCATAGGTTTCACTAGTGGCTTCTCTCAAGATAGCATAAATATTACGGTCGGTGAACAAATTACTGTCGAGCAATTGATAGAAAAGTAGAACAATTATGAGATTTCTAGGCATGATCATGTATATAGGCATCACGTCCGCGACAAGTAGACCGACTCCTGCCTGCATCTACTACTATTACTCCACACATCGACCACTATCCAGCATGCATCTAGATTATTAAGTTCATAAAGAACAGAGTAACGCATTAAGGAAGATGACATGATGTAGAGGGATAAACTCATGCAATATGATAGAAACCCCATCTTTTTATCCTGGATGGCAACAATACAATATGTGCCTTGCTGCCCCTGCTGTCACTGGGAAAGGACACCGCAAGATTGAACCCAAAGCTAAGCACTTCTCGCATTGCAAGAAAGATCAATCTAGTAGGCCAAACCAAACTGATAATTCGAAGAGACTTGCAAAGATAACTTAATCACACATAAAAGAATTCTGAGGAGATTCAAATATTTCTCATAGATAAACTTGATCATAAACCCACAATTCATCGAATCTCGACAAACACACCGCAAAAGGAGTTACATCGAATAGATCTCCAAGAATATCAAGGAGAACATGGTATTGAGATCCAAAAAGAGAGAAGAAGTCATCTAGCTAATAACTATGGACCCGAAGGTCTGTGGTAAACTACTCACAACTCATCGGAGGGGCTATGGTGTTGATGTAGAAGCCCTCTGTGGTCGATTCCCCCTCCGGCGGAGCACCGACGGAGCACCGACGAAGGCTCCAAGATGGGATCTCGCAGATACAAAAGGTTGCGGCCATGGAATTAGGTTTTCGTTGGCTCCCCTGATGTTTTCGGGGTACGTGGGTATATATAGGATGAAGAAGTACGTCGGTGGCCGCCCGAGGGCCCCACGAGATAGGGGGCGTGCCCTGTAGGGGTGGGCGCGCCCTCCACCCTCGTGGCCGCCTCGGCTGCTTCTTGACTTGCACTCCAAGTCCTCTGGATCACGTTTTTCCAAAAATCACGCTCCCGAAGGTTTCATTCCGTTTGGACTCCGTTTGATATTCCTTTTCTTCGAAACACTGAAATAGGCAAAAAACAGCAATACGGGCTGGGTCTCCGGTTAGTAGGTTAGTCCCAAAAATTATATAACTGTGTAAAGTAAAGCCCATAAACATCCAAAACGGGTAATATAATAGCATGGAACAATAAAAAATTATAGATACGTTGGAGATGTATCAAGCATCCCCAAGCTTAATTCCTGCTCGTCCTCGAGTAGGTAAATGATAAAAACAGAATTTCTGATGTGGAATGCTACCTAGCATATTTCTCAATGTAATTTTCTTTATTGTGGCATGAATGTTCAGATCCAAAATGATTCAAAATAAAGTTCATATTGACATAAGAAATAATAATACTTCAAGCATAATAATCAAAGCAATCATGTCTTCTCAAAATATCATGGCTAAAGAAAGTTATCCCTACAAAATCATATAGTCTGGCTGTTGCTCTATCTTCATCACACAAAGTATTTAATCATGCACAACCCCGATGACAAGCAAAGCAATTGTTTCATACTTTAGTAATCTCAAACTTTTTCAACTTTCATGCAATACATGAGCGTGAGCCATGGACATAGCACTATATGTGGAATAGAATGGTGGTTGTGGAGAAGACAAAAAAGGAGAAGATAGTCTCACATCAACCAGGCGTATCAACGGTCTATGGAGATGCCCATTAATAGATATCAATGTGAGTGAGTAGGGATTGCCATGCAACGGATGCACTAGAGCTATCAATGTATGAAAGCTCAACAAAAGAAACTAAGTGGGTGTGCATCCAACTCGCTTGCTCACGAAGACCTAGGGCACTTTGAGGAAGCCCATCATTGGAATATACAAGCCAAGTTCTATAATGAAAATTCCCACTAGTATATGAAAGTGACAACATAGGAGACTCTCTATCATGAAGATCATGGTGCTACTTTGAAGCACAAGTGTGGTAAAAGGATAGTAGCATTGTCCCTTCTCTCTCTTTCTCTCATTTTTTTTCTTTTTTTATTTTGGGCCTTTGTTCTTTTTTATTTGGCCTTTCTCCTTTTTTTTCTTTTCTTTTTTTTAAAAGTCCAAAGTCTCATCCCGACTCGTGGGGGAATCATAGTCTCCATCATCCTTTCCTCACTGGGACAATGCTCTAATAATGAAGATCATCACACTTTTATTTACTTTACAACTCAATATTACAACTCAATACTAGAACAAGATATGACTCTATATGAATGCCTCCGGCGGTGTACCGGGATATACAATCAATCAAGAGTGACATGTATGAAAGTTATGAAGGTGGCCTTGCCACAAATACGATGTCAACTACATGATCATGCAAAGAGCAATATGACAATAATGATGCGTGTCATAGAAACGGAACGGAGGAAAGTTGCATGGCAATATATCTCGGAATGGCTATGGAAATGCCATAATAGGTAGGTATTGTGGCTGTTTTGAGGAAGGTATATGGTGGGTGTATGGTACCGGTGAAAGTTGCGTGGCACAAGAGAGGCTAGTAATGGTGGAAGGGTGAGAGTGCGTATGATCCATGGACTCAACATTAGTCAAAAGAACTCATATACTTATTGCAAAAATCTACAAGTCATCAAAAACAAAGTATTACGCGCATGCTCCTAGGGGGATAGATTTGTAGGAAAAGACCATCGCTCGTCCCCGACCGCCACTCATAAGGAAGTCAATCAATAAATAAAATTGTGCTCCAACTTCATCACAAAGCGGTTCACCATACGTGCATGCTACGGGAATCACAAACTTCAACACGAGCATTCTTTAAATTCATAATCACCCAACTAGCATGACTTTTAATATCACTACCTCCATACCTCAAAACAATTATCAAGTATCAAATTGATCATAGCATCCAATTCACTTCCTATGATAGTTTTTATTATACCCAACTTGGATGCCTACCATTCTAGGACCAATTTTATAACCATAGAAAATACCATGCTGTTCTAAGAGACTCTCAAAATAATATAAGTGAAGCATGAGAGATCAATAATTTCTTCAAAATTAAGCCACCCCGTGCTCTAAAAGATATAAGTGAAGCACTAGAGCAAAAACTATCTAACTCAAAAGATATAAGTGAAGCACATAGAGTATTCTAATAAATTTCAATCAAGTGGGATTCTCCCAAAAGGTGTGTACAGAAATGATGATTGTTGTAAACTAAGAAGAAAAAAATAATATCATACAAGATGCTCCAAGCAAAACACATATCATGTGGCGAATAAAAATATAGCTCCAAGTAAAGTTACCAATGAACGAAGACGAAAGAGGGGATGCCTTCCGAGGGCATCCCCAAGCTTAGGCTTTTGGCTATTCTTGAATATCTTAGGGTGCCATGGGCATCCCCAAGCTTAGGCTATTGCCACTCCTTATTCCATAGTCCATCAAATCTTTACCCAAAACTTGAAAACTTCACAACACAAAACTCAACAGGAAATCTCATAAGCTCCGTTAGTGAAAGAAAGCAAAACCACCACATAAGGTACTGTAATGAACTCATTATTTATTTATATTGGTGTTAAACCTACTGCATTCCAAGTTCTCTATGGTTCATACCACTTAATACTATCCATAGATGCATCAAAATAAGCAAACAACACACGAAAAATAGAATCTGTCAAAAACAGAAGA